>NC_137866.1:39937625-40132625 GCF_963924005.1 Protomyctophum bolini
TTTGCTACTGTAGGTTGTACAAAATAATATTGGGTCAATTTAATTTGCAGGACTCGCCTCGCGCACAGCTGCCTTGTCTGTGTTGTTGACATGACACGGGCTTGCAGGACAGAACTTTTATTTGTGACAGACACATAGTTCCTTTGCAGACAATACAATCTGCTTCTCATTGGTCAGTCACAAAGCTAAGAAAGCAGTAGCCTACTTTTTCTGCATGTCAATGATGATGAGATAGTTCTTTGGCATGTCAAGCTTTCCTCACGGAGAGCACAACAGTCTATCTGCAGACAGCAGAGCAGCCAGCGAGCCTTTCTCTACTCTGCTCTGCGGTCGGGACCAGTGCTGTCAGACTCAGCGCGCAGCGCATGCAGAGTTATGAATAATACACATCCCGGGGTTCGGGCTGAAAGTCCACCTCTCACAGTGTTTTTCCACTACGAACCGAGATCATATGGGCATGTATTGATGACATCAGAGATCATATGGGCATGTATTGATGACATCAGAGATCATATGGGCATGTATTGATGACATCAGAGATCTCCATATATGGGCATCTATTGATGACATCAGAGCTCTCCATATATGGGCATGTATTGATGACATCAGAGATCATATGGGCATGTATTGATGACATCAGAGATCATATGGGCATGTATTGATGACATCAGAGATCATATGGGCATGTATTGATGACATCAGAGATCTCCATATATGGGCATCTATTGATGACATCAGAGCTCTCCATATATGGGCATGTATTGATGACATCAGAGATCATATGGGCATGTATTGATGACATCAGAGATCATATGGGCATGTATTGATGACATCAGAGCTCTCCATATATGGGCATGTATTGTTGACATCAGAGCTCTCCATAAATGGGCATATCAGTCCGATTGGCAGTGCGCTGATGTCATGTGATGTCACACCACAGCCCTGGTCACTCTATATGAGCTGAAAGGCAGGCAGGCCTGACAGAGAGACAGGCAGGCAGGCAGACATGTTTCACTACACAGTGTCCAGAATCAAAGGACCAGAGGTTCCAGAGCATGGGTGCACCGGTGCTGCCGTAGCGATCGGACATGAAGTTTACGCCTTTCCTAATTTGAACACAAGGACTAGTAACTATTCTGATCCCATGGCTGTGTACGTCTTCAACACAGTGTCTCTATGCTGGACAAAGTTGTCTCCAGTGACGACTGGAAAAAGAGAGTTTCCCTCCTGGCGCGGCGGCCACACAGCTGTGCTTGTAGGAGATATCATCTACATCTGTGGAGGGGAAAAGCCAAGTCGTCTCCGCAATTACCGCAGTGATTTCTGCAACGGGCTTTATGCATTTGATGTCGACGCCCACACATGGTCCAAACCCAGGGTTTCTGGGGCTGATCCAGGGGGGAGGACAGACCACTCAGCCTGTGTGTTGGAGAAGGTCATGTACATTCATGGAGGATGGACCAGTGGTTGGCACATCAATGACACATCAATCTACAAGTTGGACACCACCACAATGGTCTGGACTTTAATTAACACCAGAGGAACTCCTCCACCTGCTACAGCAAGTAACTCTTCCACCATCATCGGGACAAAGATGTTTGTATTTGGGGGCTACAGGTGTGACCTTGAGGTCTACAACACCATCAGTGTGTTTGACACAGAGACCAACCACTGGACGGTCATACCTTCTACACAGCCCCTTCCAGAAACACGCAGTAGTCATTCAGCCTTTACCTACAATGGAGAGCTGTACATATTTGGTATCTATGATGTGTGGAAATTCAATCCAGATACTTTCTCCTGGAAGGAGGTCAAGCCCAAGGGGAACAGCCCATCAAGGATGTGTTTACACTGCTGTTGCATTGTGGGAGATCGTATCATCCTCTATGAATGCTGTGGCCTGTCTATCTTAGACTTGAGTCCTAGTCTGAAGACCTTATGCAAGCTGGCAGTTATTCAGTACGATCTGGATCAGTCTGAACTCCCACACAACATCAGGTGGGAACTGGAAGCAGTTGAAAAAAATCAAATCAGCCCATAAGAAAGAAAATAAGGAGGTAAAGCAGGAAACAGATCTGAGAACGTTCACAAAGTGTTACAAATATTCACAAAATGTAAAAGAATATTCACAAAATGTAAAAGAATATTCACAAAATGTAAAAGAAGATTCACAAAATGTTTAGAAATATTCACAAAATGTTTAAAAATATTCACAAAATGTTAACATATTCACAAAATGTAAAATAATATTCAGACCATGTAACTTGTTCAGGTAGATCTGTTACAAATACACAAAGCAGATTATATCGAACCCAGTGATTGCGAACGCAGTGAGCACTTACTATGAGACCTAGCAGATCATGTCTGTCTGTCTGTCTGTGTGTGTGTCTGTCCCGCTATACGTCCAAATATGGAGTGTGTTGCATCAGCAATCACTCAGCTCCATATATGGGCACAAAAGGGGCCAGGTCCACATATACAGTAACAGCGGGACAGACACACAGACAGACAGACATGATCTGCAGGGTCTCAGATGCGTTCGCTTCCCGCGTTTGCGCGTCTTACTGGTATGTTGTACTGATGATATGGCTGGCTTTTTTTTCTCCCTCTCAATTTTCTCCAACCCTAATGCAGATGGTCTTTGTTCCTCTCAGATTCTCCTAGATCTCTGCCCCCCTCAGATGACTTGTTAACTGAAACTGTCGAATCCCATCTCGCTTGCTGATTAGCAGAAATGGGAATTCAAAAATATATTTAAGATATTTAAAGACATCTGAACGGAAATCACAAGATGATGACAGCTTCCTGTCACAACCTTTGCAATTTGGTGAAAGACTGGAAGAGAGTTGAGAGACTAAGGGAAATCAGACTGGACACCTATTTAGGTTTATTTTTTGTGGACTGTAAGTGGGTGGCGTGCGTTTAGCTGGATGTGCCCCGCCGCCCAAACACCAGCTGTTACACCAGCTCGTACGGTGTTGGAGAATCCCCCTCATCTGGCTTTACCAGCACCAAAGAGAAACCACACTGGGCTCTTGCATATTGTTCATAGCACGCGATATTGAAACTGAAAGCTGTGAAGAGAGGAGAGATAATGTTTAAAAGGATAATTAAGTGGGGAAGGGGAGGGAGCGTACCAATAATTCTGAAGGGGAAAAACAGGGTGACCTCACCACCATTAACATTCTGGGCTGAGGCCAAAAGGGAGGATCTAAGCGCTTCATATGGTACAACACTGTACCTCTTTGTGTAATCCTTATCTAGCCCCAGAAATAACAGTGTAAACTAATACACCGCACTCTCCTCAGCCAAGGCTGGAGATAACCTCTATATAAGGGGTTGAAACCCTAGGCTGAGGTTGTAGTTTGTTTTGAGTTCAGGTTAAAAACTTCACCAGGGTAAAGAACAAAGACCATGTACAGTAACATGGCAGTCCAACAGATGGCTGAACTGATAATGTAGTACACCATGATGTAAGCACTAATCAAATGATTAATGGATATGATAGAGGTAGGACTGATTAGCTGCAACTGTGTTGCTTACTAACCTTCCACGTTATTAAACTCCTGTACCTGAACTGGAAAACAAACTACAGTTTAATGCCCCTTTAAGCCCTATTTTATACATTGTCTTACAATAGTGTTCCACATTGAAATAAATTGTTAAATAAATCAAGCTAAAGATGTGTTGCTAAATAGCTGTGAATATGACCACACACATATACTATTGGAGGTACACAGTAGCTCCTTTTGTGTACATAAGTTACTAATGTGAAAAACAACCTGTGCAGCCCGCTCTCATTGTTACAACAGTAGCGTTCATCCCTTCACAGCGCTGCAGACGTGGTCTTACAAAAGGTCAGTTTCCTCATAAAGGAAGTATGTACTGTACATCCACGTACTGTAGTTTCACAGAAGTTTCCTTATGCACTCTCCTATGCAGTTTGTGTGTCTTACGTGACACATCATCACTTTGAACTATTTTGTATGTCTTTCATTATGATCATTTTCTTGAAAATGTTTTTAAACTAAACCTTATTAAAAAAGAAAGGCGAACAAAAATGCTGATGCTGTATTTGTGGTAGTTTTATGCCGGAAATACATACTTTCTTCAAGAAAATAAAAACACTTACTAATACATATAAACAGTACAGTGTAATTATACATAAATAACAAACAAAAGTAATGTAATATATAGCATGTTATGTTTTCAGCCTGGGCAGAACATAATTATACAAAGTATCTTTGGAAGGAATACAGCAAGGTAAAAAAAAAATGAAAAACCCACTATCACTAAAAGTGATGGTGTTTTAATGACTGGGTTGGTAATGATCAAACCCAACAAACAATAATATAGAGCATGGGTTGGATTATATTTACATGTGCAGATTGACATAAGTGTAAAAAATCTGATCTAACAGAACTACTGTATAACCAGTGTAGTGTACACTACAGATATCCGTTTACTGATAACCTCAGTACAGTAAATAAACCAATGAAGTCATTAATGACACATGCATTAATGCCACATACATTAATGATCAAACACTGCATGTGTCCCAAAACGTTCTACAGTTGAAGACAACACTGTAGAAGATCCTATAGTTCAACAGACAGTGTGCACACAGAATAACTCTTCCTACTTCTGGGTCCCTTTCATACTTCCTTTAGATGTTACTGATGATACTAATTAAGGCTCTGTTCCATTCAGCGTACAGTGGTTCTCAAATTTCATAATTTCAAGGACTGGCCCCATAACTCTGAGAGTGGAAACAAGAGTTACAGACCTGTAGAGGGCCATTTGGAACACACTCAAGACCCACTCGTGCTTCCAGTGAGCCAACATTCAACATTAGCAGAACCCCGACTCTGTTTGAGCAGAAATGGAACAGAACCTTCATTAGCGGTAACACCTGTGAAGGAAGTAGGGAAGTGGCCCAAGTTCTTTCCAAAATGGCTATATGCATAGAGCCCATTCTGATGCAGTCCCACCGTCTCTGAACCCCAGTGAGAACTTCAAAACTATTGATGCAATCAGTAAATTGATTGACCGCTGCTTATCGTTTACAAAACCATCAGCATTTGAACTGGTCCATGGAGATTATTGGAGATTATTCATCTCCAACAAATAAAATTGCTGTAATGCCCTCTCTGTAAAGACTCCAGCGTTTTGAAACTGGGTTAAGAGAGGCTGAATACATTACCCCTACACTTAGATCACTTCAATGGCTCCTGATCCAATACAGAATTTATTTCAATGTTGTATCATTTATAAAGCACTTAAAAAGGTGCTTTAAGTGATCTATTTTGTTGTTGTTCTCCCATCACAAAGATTTTGCAGCCTCCTGTAGTAACTCTGAGGACCCCATAAGGACCGCAGAGCCCCTGTTTAAGACCCATGCACTACAGAAATGAGTACTATTGGAATACAGAACTATTTCACACTTATTTTAACAAAAGATAATTAGCTCCTGAATACTATATGCACTGATCTGATCCTTGCCTATGAACCAATCAGACCTCTCAGATCATCAGGTACATGCCTCGGAAAGTAAGCTGCTGTTTACTGCATATTTTGTCTTGTATTTTAATGGGGAGCACACTGCCTTTACTTCAAATGTGACTTCAAAGTCAAATTTGTGCTGCTATGCAAATCACATTTGACTACAAGGAAGGGTTTAGTTTGTTCAGCTGATCGTCAAGTGGAGTGGTACTGTATATAAATAACATACTGAAGGCGGAGTGACTCATCATAAGCATGACACTCACGTGCATGGGAAAGTTTGCATGAATTACAAACGTAGTTTAGTGGCTCTCTCAAGACTTAATATCAAACGTGTGCCTTTAGCAACGCTGCATTTGAGACACTAGCATGGTTATAACACTGGTACAGAGCACCAGGGAAAGCCCAGGAGTCAGGACAGTCACAAATTGACAACCAGAATGCATGATGAATTTATACTGAAGCAATGTATCACTTCTCAGAAACACAGCAGTACTTTCAGCATAATCCTTAGAATTATACTGATTTGAAAGGAATGGATGTGAGAACTGGGAAGTTAGTGGGGGATTTTTTACCACAGTCCTTTTCAAAACAAAAGCCGACAAAAAGCACCTTTGATAATGAATGTGTCTCCGGTGCAACTAAATAAACCAATTTAATTACTTAATAACAGTGGAAACGAATCACCTGCATCCAGCCATAAACCGCACCGGCTCACCAAGAGTGGCTCTGAATGTTTCAGAGCTGGAGTGGACCACCAGAGAAGCTACTGGCACTGGATGAGCTGACTAATAGCTGAGAGCCCACACAAGTCAAGTGCACGATGCCAGTGACTAAACCACACTTTCAGCGAAAGAAAAATATATATACAATTTAAACCCTCCCATCAACACTGGGTTGTAATAATCCTTCAATAAACCAGTTTTCCCTTATAAAAGGAGAGGCCTATAGTTAGCGCAGACTGTTGTCGCCAATCGATTAAATGTTTTTTGTTTAACCACTTAACTCCTATACATCGTTGACCCTCTTATTTCCCCCTCTACACCATAGAGTTATAATATCTAGAGAACGGACGGCCCCAACTATCCAGGTCACGTGAATTGACATCGTGTGTCTTCTGCAGACCGGTCTGGCCTCAACCACCGGGTGGACGTTTTGCAGAAACCAAAAAAGGGGAAGAGCCAATCAGCGTCTGCGCTCAGGGCCCTGTTATTGACATTCACGTTGATTGGCTCTTCCACTTATGGACGAAAAGACATTCCATAACAGATCAACTTCAACTTCCAGCTGGAAGCTTGAAGATGGGCTACTTTTTGCCAAATATTTGACAATTATGAGTTGCCCACAATAGGGTTTATGTGGTTAATATGTCCCACCTAGTCTCAATTCTTCAACTGGTTAAAGTGCTAGTTGGAGTACAGAGAACTAACCAGTGGAGATTGTTCACCTGGAATAGGAGTGTCCTCTTAGTGTTGCTTGGTGTCCTGAGTTCCCACATTTTAGCATCTCCAACGTTTTACTGCTGCTTACAGTTCTCCTTCTTCTCTTTGGCTTTGCTGCTGCGTGCTGATTTGTCACTGGGCCTCTTGGTGGGGGGGATGAAGGTGGGCTCCTCCGTGAAGTCAGGTAGGCCAGAGTGAGGCAGAGGAAGTGACGGGCCTACATTGATAACAGACAGAGGTAATGATCAACCAGCGTGATAAATGTTTCACCGTTCAGCTGGAAATACAATGGTAACAACAACACCGGGCAAAGGAGTCTACAAACGCTAGCCTGGTTAATAAACCAGACCGAATCAGCCGTTGGCAAAAAGAAAATTGCCTGCCAGCGGATTACGGTCTGGAGAGGCTCAATTGTACGCCCATTTCCTACACCAGAGAAATGGGGCAGCCAATCGGGACACGGTATGCAATATGGGCGGTCTTTGGTACAGTGACTTTCAATGCTTGAGACCTTTGACTGACAGTAGCTCTGACCAATTGCGTCAAAGAGAAAATGTTTCAACCCGCCGCCCTGGAAATGAAATCCAAGCTGAGCCTCCCCAGACTAATATCCCGCGGTCCGTGCGATATTAGTCTGGTTTATTAACCAGGCTATACAAACGCACCTCATGCCTGGAACGGCTAGTCCGGTGAATCACAGGAACAAGGACAACAGTTGCAGAAGAAGGAGAAGACGCTAGAGCAGGGGGCTGCTAGTATAAAAATAAATGACTTTTTTTTTATACTAGCACCTCCTCATTGCATTATGTTATGGGCTTTATCTTAGACTACGTCTATGTGTTGTTATTGGTCTTTTGGAAAGCGTTTGGTCAACGACTGCTTTATGAATAAACTTGCCAATAATCACCAAAAACAAATCAGAATTTAAAACAAACCCGAACATGAGAGACCCTCCTCTATTTCTTGTCACATCCATGGACCAAACTAGTACAACAGTAGGTCCATTCTGAAATAATACCTGTATAATGGTGTCTATTTTAAGTCAATCCTTTCATTTATTTCAGAATGCAAAGATACCCATGTCAACAATATTGTACGATTTGCTCAAATATGCTGTGTTTTCTGATTGTGAGCCTTGTGTTTTACTATGTGTCATGTTGACATTACCTGTCTGGCTGTCCTTGTTCTGTGTCCGAGCCTTGAAGGTCGGGTCCAGCTCCTCAGCAATGTTTCTGATATGCTGGACTTGTCTGCAAATAAAACACGGTCCGTCAGAACAGGCCTAGCTTTTTTGTGTATTGTTGTTATGACCGAGGGTCATATGTATATTTCCCTGTGTGGTGTCATGCCCTGAATGTCTTTACCCCCACATGACAACACACAACAATTGTATAGTGTAGATAATGCTCACACCATGGCGTAATGTTTTTTTGTTTTGTTGAAAACCTGTCAGTAATGTAAATGGAGCCCCAACGGTACAACAGGTAGACACTAGCAGCAGCGCAAACAATGTGTGTGATATTGGCAGTTGGCACGTTAAACAGCCGACTGGATGAGGAGGGGACTTACGGTGTGCTGGAGACCGGGCTGGGGGGCTGGGTCTCTGAGGAGTAGTCCTCCGTTGGGGAGGGAAGACCCTCCGAGTCCAGTCTCTCTCGTTGACCCTGTGGCACAGCAGCACAACACAGCACAGCACGATAGTTGAATTAGTCTAGTAGCCAGAATGTAAACCTGGACATGTTGAGTAATCCAACGTTTTATGTTAGAAATGTTTAGTATGGGTCCCCAGCATGTAGAAACTGCCGGATGCTAACTTGCATATGTTGAGCACTTTTCATAATTGGCATAATAGCTGACCATACCATTACAACCTATAAGGAAAAATAAAATCTAGATTTCATCATGTTTTATGTAGCATGTGACATGTCAAACTAGGGAGTTTATGATGCTGAATCCATTCCAAGCATTAGTTTTGCACAAAATACACTCCTTAGGCTAAATGGATTCAGCATCATGAAAACCCCCTAGTTTGACATGTCACATGCTACATAAAGCATGATGAAATTTTGATAAATTTTTCCTAGACTAAATGGTCTCATTTTGCCTAAGATTTGTTTTCCGCTACCGGAGTCAGCTCAGTCAAAATTGTTATAAAACAATCAGGGAAAAAAAGGAAAGAAAGAACTGTAATCCTCAAATAAACAAATAAACAAAGCACAGGCCTGCACTCTGAAAGCACTTCATGCTTACCAAAGGATGAACTCTACTGAATTTTGTGTCCCCCATGGCATCTCTTCTATCACCACCTTGAGGCACAACTAATCTAATTATCTAAAACCTACTGATGAGGGTAACCCTCATGACCTTGTGACACCATAAATTATATACACATATACACTCTCTTTCAATTATTTTAATCAATTATTATATATGTATATTATTCAACTTCAAGCATGTGCTGTTTACAATGTGAAATAGTGACCCTATACAAGTATACAATATACCCAACGAATTAACTATTTTCTACTCAAGGCGCTCCTCCAAAAAAGCTGGAATTTCTCTTTAAGTGTAACATAATACTTCCTATGCCATTTGTCATGCCATCATTGCCATGTGGCATGTGCATGTATGAGCAAACTGTTCCATGAAAGCTAGGCGTTTTTTAGACGGAACCACATAGCCCTAAATTGAGAAGGGTACTTTTTATTTATTTATTGTGAACTTGTCAAATCATACAGTGACAGGCATAATGTCACATTGTCATAGTTTGAAGTAAAGTGAGTTATAAGTGATTAAGAATGTATGAATGACATTATTTTAGCCACTTCCACATTGAAATGCAGAACCAAGGAAGTAGTAGTACCGAAATGAGTGTGTAAATGTGGATTTGTGTAAACATGGAGGCCTCCCCTAAAAAGAAAAAGCAATTGACCATTTGTGAGTATGTATTTCTCTCTTTTTCTGGTGGGTCATTCACACGTTCTACATAATTCAAGTGTCAGATCATTGCAACAGGAGCTATAGCCACCATTTCAACTAAAAGGATGTATGGCACTTTATCACTCATGACGTTTTTTCACCAGAAATAGATTTGTTTTTTGCTCAGTGGGAAAATGGCTTTAGTCTGCTTTTCACATGACCCCAAATAATTGATTATGCTTTATGCATAACATTTGTAATATGTATACAATTTTGTTTTGGGTTTCATGGTTCATCTGATAACAAAAATAATATATTGAGCATTGCAGCAGATGCAGTAGGTGCCTTATAACGACTATGTCAAAAGGACTTGAGGTGCTCTTCTGTAGTTGTACGACACGAATACAAATGGTCACTGTCGGGCGGAAACCTCATGTATCCATATTTAAACTTTTTATGTAAATGAATACCCTAGTTCATCGTACAAAAGTAGTGAAAATAGAAGATCTGCAGGCTTGAGCTTGTAGATTTGATATTTTCACAAAGTCAAAGTGTGTCTGTGGGAAAAAAAACAACCAATGAAAAGTACAGTATTAACAAGAGATTGTGAGAATTTGTGACTAATCACATTATATCCATTGGCTGGTTCTTTTTTACATTTCCTGAAAAGGTTTTGGAAGTTTTATGCCCGACATCCACGAAATCTTGGATGTTGAATGTTGAGACTGTGTTCTCAACATAAAGCTGTTGAGAACACAAGCTCACCTGTCTCTCTCTGGAAGCTCTTGGGTCATAGTGACTGCTCATCTCTCTGTCTTCCCGCGAAGACACCGGGCCTTCTACCTCTCTGGACCGACTGCTCATCTCTCTGTCTTCCCGTGAAGACACCGGGCCTTCTACCTCTCTGGACCGACTGCTCATCTCTCTGTCTTCTCTCGAAGACACCGGGCCTTCTACCTCTCTGGACCGACTGCTCATCTCTCTGTCTTCCCGTGAAGACACCGGGCCTTCTACCTCTCTGGACCGACGCTTCCAAGTCATTTCCCTCTTCTGCATGAATCTCGCAATTTCCTGTTGGATAAAAGCAGATTTTTGATTGATTGAATATTTGCAGATGTTTGGTCTCAGGACTCAGATACTGATACCAGACTAAGTACCCTTATTTTATGTACAGTATAGTGTATGTCTTTTTGCCATTTCTGTTAGTCCTTGTCTTGACTCCTTTTCTTTTTATCATTTTGTGTTGTCGCATAATGTCTCGTTTTATTGTGTTTGTATATAAAAACAATCTATATATTGATAAAAGTTTAGTTGTCTCTCTTTTTTATCTATCTGGCCTGTGTTTCATAACTACAGTACTGCCATAACAACTACATTTCCCTTGTGGGATTACTAAACACATGTACGCAATGCAGATCAGATTACACTCATCTCAACATCTTGATATGCATACTGATCGATGAACACTACTAAGGTAGTTCAAGGGCAGGTAAAGATCAGTAATGACAGGGTGATATGACATCAAATCAATATCACAATTTCACTTTTGCCTGAAAATAGCAGATCTACAAGCTCACAAAGCATTGCAATGCTATTTTCACTATTTTGTACACCACAACACAACACAACACACACGGTTAAGTGGTAAATCAGATTAATTGATTCAGAATTCAGATTATTGATATACTGTAAAAAACATTATTTGCTTTTCAGTCATACAACTTTGCTTTGAGTGTCTAGTGTCCCTCTTTGACACAATGAAATCCTTGTCAATTCGGAATTGGCCCAAATGAGTCGTTGTAGAACTTGTAGGTGTGATTCCAAGCAAACATTTAAAGACCTGAACTTTGATTGTTTTAGGCTCCAGATCAGAGCTGCAGTGAGAGAGAGATGATTGTGATTCGTTTATGGTTTTCTTGAATAAAAAAAGTTTCTGTTTGTGTCCAAACCATAGACTGTAAAAAAATATGGACAAAGTGTTCCCCGGGTCTGATATGGACGTAAGATGAAGCCAGTCAGTCCTTGAATTGTAAATTGAATTGTAAATCACCATCTTTCTAGATGGCTGGCCCAGACAACGAGGCGGGACTTCCCCCCCTTCTTCTTCGTTGGCTTTTATTTTGACTCAAACGGGGGGTGGCTCCCGATCATAGACTGTAACGGTAGCCACGCCCCTCAGAACATACGCAACTTTATGGTCATTTTTGTAAGAAATGGGACCATAATTTTCCAAAAAGAATATTATGACATGAGAAATTAGACTTTAAACTAGTGACTGGGTTATCTGTGCTTAAATTATAATTTTTGTATCCTACTGTTTATATCAGAGGTGCCCAAAAGGTAGATTGCGATCTACCAGTAGATCACATAGGCTGTGCAGGTAGATCACATGACATGCCCCTAAATAATATTTAATTGAAATATAAAGAATAGATATATAGATATTTTTGGCATCTACCACTTGAATTAAGGTGACTTGATTGATATCAAAAAGGGCCTTTCAGCTCAAACCCACAATGCAATCTTTTGTTTTCAAGAGTGTTGCTGTGCACAAAGGTCGGTAGCATTACAAATTGAATACAAAAAACCCTACCTACCGGTATTCCATTTCTCTCCCTCTATTTCCCATTCCAAGTACAATGGTCTATAATTATTTAACACCAGCTCTGCTATTCCAAACCACCTCAGGTACATATTTAAACTATTTTCAGCAATGGTTTAATAATTCTTTAGGTGGGTAGATCTTGTTGAGTCTGTCATTTTGAAAGTAGCTCTCAAGTCAGAAAAGTGTGGGCACTCCTGGTTTATATCATATGTCTGTATGTATGTTTGTTTTTGTATGTCTGTACTCAATTATTAATGTTATTTTTTTATATTGTTTTAATGATGACAATAACTGGGGGGAGGGATGGGGTGAGGGAGAAAAAAAAGGTATGTCCAAACTGTACTAAATTGTTGAAACCTATTACCAATAAACATATATTTAAAAAAATGTCTGACTGCCCCCCTGGTCCATACACAGCCCACCAAGCGTGCACTCTTGATGAGCATGTGCAGCACAAATCAGTTGGCAACTGGTTCCTTTTCGTGACAAAGAGTGGTCACATCATCACAGTATAAAAGAAAAAACTTGTTTTTAAATAATAATAATAATAATAGGTTGGTTATTGGTTCTAAATATGGGTTTCGATATATGACGGGTTAATTGGCCAGCCGTTCTCTGCAGTGTGATAAACATCATCTCACCTCATCCTGGGCCACTTGAGCCACCCTGAAGTCCCCTTCTGGGTAAGAGCTGCGTGAAGATGAGGAGGGCTGAGGAGGACTCTGGAAGAAATGCACCAGAGAATGCTTCATTAGGGCTGCAAGTACACACGCCAATCCTTCTACCCTGAAACCTCAACAAGTTTATACATTTTATTTATAGAATACATATAAATCTTGAAGAGGTTTACATACGGATGGTATTTTAGTTACTGCGCAAAAAGCATGGAATATGGTTGAGTATATTCCAGGAAACACCCGGTAAATTTACAGACAAATTCCGGTAAACTCCTGAAATGTACCATCACCCCTGTATATTACTGTATATTACTGTATATTACTGTATATGCCCGCTAAACTTGAGGTTATGGGCAAATCTAGTGCCCATAATTGCCCGTTAATCCCTCTTTTCACGCAGTGTTTTTCATTCTCAGACTTATTCTTGAATATATTATTGCTGTAAGTGATGGTGTTTGTTCAGTAACCGGGGGCTCCCCATCTCCGAGTCTCCAGCACTAACAGATTTGTATTTTCTTGGTCGGACACCAATTTATCACCTTCAATTTAATTCATGTTCCAGGTATTTTTGTTTTGTTTCATCTCTTCCAATTTCACTGTATCCTGCCTGAGTTCTCTTATATGGCGAGCATACATTAATGTTAACAGTGCTCACCTTCCTCACCACCAGCACCCGGTCTTCTTCATCCTGCAGTCTGCGGGCCAGCTCTTCGTCTCGGAGCACCTGCTGCAGCTCCACTAGGTCCAGACACTGCACCGCCGCACCTGTGGAACATGTTGGACACGCTTCATGGATGGACGAAAAGAAAGGAAACTCAAAGTTCTGTTAAACCCATTCACCCGAAAAGTCTAAAGAAAGTAACGAAACCTGAGGCGCAAAGAAAGATGTAAAGAAAGTACCCAAACCCAAGGTGCAAAGACAAATCAAAAGAAAGTACCAAAACCGGAAGCGCAAAGAAAAATCCAAAGTACCCAAACCCGAGGTTCAAAGGGATAACACTTGAATCACGGCAAACAAAAGATGAGGGAAAGATGGAAAGTAGACGGAACGTGACGATGGCACGCAGAGCAGCTACAATGGAGATGTGGAACTTCTAGTCTACAGACCCGGACGGAACAAACGGCATGAAGATGAAAGCATGATTACTGAAAGTAATTTCCCAGATGATGATTTCAGGGCCGAAGGGACCGAGGTTACCAAGTGGGAACAGCAAAACATCACACGTCAGCGGAGAGAACCGACCACACTAAGTCACACCTCAAAGGCCCCAATTTGTCCAGATTTGATCATGATTGAGGAGAGATGGAGAAAAACACACACAGAGGTAGGAAGGGTTCCCTCCGCCGTATGGGGAGTTGGCTCCCCCTGTTGGGTGTTACCTGGCGGTGCGTGTGTGGACCTAGCCCTGCTGGCTGAAGCCACGCTGCTGCACAGGAGGCTTTGGCTCCGCTGTGGCGCTCGCCGATGCGGCCTCTCTTCTGTCCTCTCAACCGTCAGCTCCTCCTCCTCCGAGCTCAAACATTCTTCTGCGTCCACACGCCCACGCCGGCGTTCACCTGTGCTCCTCCTGACCCTACGGTCGCCGTTGCAAGGCGTCTCCTCCTCTCTCACCTCCTCTCTAACCGATGACCCGGTCCTGGGTCTGAACTCTGCCCCCCTTCTCCACCTCCTGCTCCCTCCCCTCTCTCGGCTTCGCAGGTCTGAATCTCTCCTGGGCTCCTCATCGACCTCCACGCCATCTTCCTCCTCCTCGATAGCCAGGCCGCCATAATGGCGCCTCTCCCGGTCTCCCCTGTAGTCTCTCTCGCCGGTCTCTCTGGACGAAGGTCTCCCCACTTCTCTGGCATCTCCGTGGTAACTGCGCCTGGCGGGGGCCGCTCTGGAAGGCCCCCTGATGTGGCTGAGGGTCGGCACTGCCGTACGAGGCCTCGCTCCCATCGCCGTGAGACCCCCGGCGGTTTCCGCTTCGAGGTCTAGGCTACTCATAGATAGAGTTGTACACTCTTTTTACTGTGACAGGAAGTTTCCCTGCATCCTTCAATTTCAGAACAACACACTCCAAAAAGGTCAGTGTCTTTTTCAGTCCTTTAGGGTACTGGATTCTGAACACAAAATATATGCACAGTAGGAGTCCCAGTGCCATTGAGATGTCCACACTCTCCTCTGTGATTACCTGGTCATCCATCGACAGCATGATGTGGTCATATTTCTTGGGGTGACCCTCCCTTAATCTGGAAGGCCGTCAACGACCACTTCATCCTCCAATACCACCACAGCTTGTAGCGCCGAGTCTGGGCCTCCACGAACTCCAGGATAGCCATACGGACGCCACTGGTGTGCTTGTCCACATCGTCTCTCTAGATTGGAGTACATTAACAAAAAATGAACATTAAGAAATATCCCAAAATGACAATGAGAAATGGATTTTCATTGATGGCTGAAATGTTGATTTACCTGACAGGTCTGAACAATTGGATCCTTTTCCTTGAGAAAGAACTGCAGTCCTTTGAGTGCCGCCACCACCCTCCTGTGCCTTATGATATCTGTGGTCTACATACAAAGAAAAGAACATGATTTGATTCAATTTGATTCAAATAACTGCACAACATTGCATGCTTTATTCATTGATAATCTACTCCAGACAGGACAGTGCTGATGATAACCATGTGGGAATTCCAATCAAGAAATAGATCTGTAATAAAAAAATTAAAAAAAATTAAAGCAAGGAATATAAAAACCAGCTGTCTAATAATCAAAGATACTTTCTAACCACTGATTCCCATGATCTCTACTATCATCACTATCAGTACTATCATCTTCACAGAAAATAGCCAAATTACAAGCTCGCACGTCACAAAGGTGCATGTGTGAGATTGTAGATGTGCTATTTTTGTGTGTTCCACCAGAATAGGGACAATATAGTGGCATGCGGTTAAAAACATATAAAAACCTAGTTCATTGGAGTGACCTGTAAAACAACAACAGAAGTGAGGATGGCACTCTGCCACTCAAAGTGACTACTGGCCAATCAGTGTGTATTTTCATGAGTTGTCAGAATCTAGGGTGCGTTCGAATAAACGAACGACCAGAGGGCACAGCAGTGGCCTTAGTTCTATATCTGAACGCACCCTGGGTTAACGAAAAGACCCGTCCCCAACTGCCTCTGATTCAACATCATGCTGGGTCTACCGAACTTCCGTTTCTGTGACGCAAGTGGAAGCTTGCCCTTCCGGGCCATCTATGTCTATGGTTAAAGGAACATAGTGAACATACAACCCATCTCATATTTGCAGAAGAGTAGTATTATTTATGTGAAGAAGGGCAGAGATAGATAAGTATACATTCTTTGGAAATAGAGAACTCTAGTAGTATATACAGTATTACTGTACAGTACACACAACGTGTGTGATACAGTACCAGGAGTACTGTACACCAGATAACGAGTATTGCATGTATTCCAGACTTGCACAGCACTCCAATTATAAATACAATTTTATGATATTTTAAGACCCTTTTGGGCATTATTTCCCCATCTCACCTGGTCATCAAGGGTCTCCAACAGGACCTTTAACTTCTCTTGACTGGGGTGGTGTGCTCTGGAGCGGTAAACTTGAATGAGGCCTCTGGTGTGCTCATCCAGCGTCGAGAGGAATGTTGAGATCAAGTCAACTCCTGTGATTCTTTTGAATTCGGCAGACACCTGCAAAACAAAATTTGATAATGGAAGACAGAACTTTACATCCTAAGACAGGTCATGTACTGTAGCAATCATAACTTCACATATATAGCATCACAGCAGTTGCTCAGGAGAGTCTGAGTCAGACACTGCCATTGAGCAGGTTGGTGCTTTGCATGTGGTTGTCTCGGTCATTGCATGTGATTGTCTCGGTCATTGGTGTGTGTGTGTGTGTGTGTGTGTGTGTGAATGAATATAAAGCACTTTAGAGAAGGAGGCAAGGAGCTATATAAACTATTCACAAACTCACCTGGTCCACCAAGAACAGCGCCGGCTATCTCTGCCTGATAGTGGAGACATGTGGCTGGTCACTAACAACTTCATTTCGTCTGAGGGAGAAGATCAGGTCCATTTTAGTTTTGAAAGTACATACAGTCTATGAAGACGCACTGCAGAAGTCTATCCACATGGTGCCAGTGATGGAGTCTGTAGTGAGTTATTTTAGGTCTGAATGGGAAAACTGGCAGTGACGACACAACATCTAATACAATCTACACACACGCACTATATTTTGGTGAATGGTCACGTAGTAAAATAGCCAGGGATGCTAGTGTTTGTGTGGTTTTAAACAGTGCTGGAAAGTAAGTGCATATATACACTCAAGGAAATATTGTACATTTTCCAATACATATGTGAGATGGCTTTAACCCATTTAGGCCTGACGTCAAAATAAAATAAAAAGTATTCTGAAAGAATATATATTTAAAGATTTGTGCCTCATTTTCACAATATTTAAAAATTAGCAGACCTACAAGCTTGTAGCGTGTGATATGAGCTTGGAGATCTGCTATTTTTCAATAGCTAAAGTATAACATAATGTTGCTTCAGTATTGACTTCACAATGTCATAATAATATTAACTTAGCTTATATACATACATACAGTAGGAGTCCTCCCAGTGACCAGAGAACCTGGCAAGTAGGACGGGAACCTGGCGTGACCTGGAACATAATGAAAACAGAACAACTACTAAGTTAAGATGAGGCCGACCTATGCACTATGGTGTTTTAGCACATTAACTAATACACCATACACGCCAATTTATGGCACATTAACTATATAGGCTACTATGTTGACCAGGGTCCCCCAGGGCCAGGGGTTTGTATTCTGCCCCTCTAGCAGATCAAAAAGCTCACAATTTATCTCACTGGGATAGCTTATAAGTTATACAATCTAGGACAGTGGTTCCCAATGTGGAGTCCGGGGACCACCAGGGGTCCATGAGGGAGTTCCAGGGGTCCCCAGCTAAATGATAGTTTGGAACCAAATGGACCTTTATGGGACTGTAACTCAGCGATACAAATGGAACCAAATGGACCCTTATGGGACTGTAACTCAGTGATACAAATGGAACCAAATGGACCTTTATGGGGCTGTAACTCAGTGATACAAATGGAACCAAATGGACCCTTATGGGGCTGTAACACTCAGAGTTAAATTCACATTGATTTTACAATATAAATTGGGGGTCCCAGAGATAGAAATGCTATTAAATGGTGGTTGGTTGGTAGACTAATGCATGTCAAACTGCATGGGGGTCCTTAAAACGGGTTGAGAATCTCTAACAGAGCTGTAGAAATCTTCTTATGGGGTCCCTTGGCATATCTTTTCAAACAGGGGTCCGCGGGATAATTAGTGTCAATTTTGGGGGTCCTTGACATGAAAAAAAAAGGTTTGGGAACCACTTGTCGAGGAGTCCTCGCAGTGACTACTGACCATAGAACCTGGCGTGCCCTGGTACAAAATCACAACATAACTACTAAGTTAAGATGGGGCAGCCATAAGCAAGCATTTAACCACTGTAATGGTGCAAAACACTGCAAGCGGGAAGCTGCGGTACACTGCAGGCGTTCCAAAACGAGAGCTCTGCAAACATTTAACAAAAATAAACAGCTCTAAGTTCTATAGCTGTCCCCTCGAAGTTAGCAAGCTAGTGCTTAGCTTAGCCTTCCCCAGCTATCCCCTGTGGTGAATCTAGCTAAGCTAACATTAGGCACATAGACTGTAAAAAATAGGGGGTTAGGCACTATTAGCCAACACTTGAAATTAATTGACATTTCGGACAAATGGAAAAGAAAAAACACACCAAGTGTTTCTTATCTCTACCTCGTCGTCGAGGTCGTCCACACTTCTTCTCTCACATCGTCACACAAACAGTAAACTTAAATTAATAAAACTGTGGGTCCCTAGTTAGTTTACTGTTGTTTTTGGCAGGCGGTCTCAGTGGCTCAGGCTGGCTCCGGGCATTTACCGTAACTGCTCTGCTATACGCGCATCGCAATATCCGGTTAGTGGTTACCGTAAATGACGCCGCCCCCATCTTGTTGACCCAATGTTTGACACATTCTTCAATCTATTGACCCAATTAACATCTGTTAGTTGAATCAAAACAGCCATTGTGGGTATTCACCCAATTAAAAAATAAGACCTGATTGAGAATGAATAATTATTATGAATAATTGTATGAACATATATTAACAGGCTTTGTCAATTACAAGACCATAAAGATATTGACTCAACGTTGTATTTTTAATCCCCCCAGCATATCACTCGTTGACCTTTTTACAGTATATATATATATATATATATATATATATATATATTGACAGCGACTAGACATCTTATTTGTGTGTTGCCTTAATTGAGCAGTTTAGAGCGGTCAAATGTGGGGCATGGCTGCTTTTGTTTGTTCACTGTCCCCGCTGTTTAATAAAGCATGACAATGCAAAGCCACACAGTGTGCCCTTTGTCTATGGAAACGAGAGCAGAAGGGAGAATTATCGACCGTCATAAAAGACACAGCCCTGCTACCACACTCACTCGTCATTAACTTGTTTTTACAAAGCAGAGAGTAAAAACCAGCATCGTACCCACCCACGACTCAAACTTAACAGTCTGTAACTGCATTCTATATTCAAACTCTCCACTAAACTGTTAAAGCAATTTCACATACCATTTCTGGAAGTTGTTTCTGGTAGTATAAAATAAGTTTTTCCCACTTCGTGTTTCATTTAATGTAAAAAGCTGTCAATTTAAACCATATATACTTCACTGCCTTTAGTCCCCCAGAGGTCTAAATTAGCCATAGGCCCTCCTTTATCCCCCTCTATACAAAATCTCTTCGACAATAATAGCCGATCTACAAGCTCTCAAAAAAACACAACGCAATGTGTTGTGAGCTTGTAGAACTACTATTTTCACCATAATGTGGTTCTTGTGGTAAACTGAATTCCACCTCTAAACGGGATTCCAATTACCTCAACAAAAGTTTGTGTGCAAACAATCCTCCCTTGATGACCATCATCTTCCTCATGGTGGCGTCTATATCTGGGTGTTCCATCACATTCCTTCTAATCTGCACAAAAGCATGATGCCACATGGGGTGCGCACGCTTTTCAGACACACGAAGATCCGAAGCGGGGGGACATGCGATGCGATGCGAAAAAGCGATGGTCCGACATGCGCTGCTCCCGTGCTTGCGGTTAGGGTTAGGTTAGGATTGAGCTTTCGGATCAATAGTATGTCGGAACTAAAGCCTGCACCCTGCCACATGCGCAAGCAGGCTGGCACTCCCCACAGACTGGGCTTTGACACATTGGGCCAGATTCACAACGGCATTTACGATTGATAACATGACGTGACACTAGCGGAAAGGCATTTACGTGGATTTCCCACATTAATTTGGAATTCATGGAAATGGCCGTGAACTTGACGCTCACGTAGGTTGGTTGGAAACTCCGTCAAATCCTACGGGACCTCTGTAGGTGGCGGACGTTCATTTCATTCATTCATTATTAATCATTAATGTGTCAAATGGGAAAAATGGTCAGTGACATTCAGACATTCAGACATTGTTAGAATTATTATTTAGATATACATATAACTCGCACTGTTTGCTTGAAGATCTGTCCGTGCAGACTGGAACCTCCTGTCAAACTTAACTACTCTACAAGCTCATTGCGCTGTTTAAATCCTCTGTGCCGGCTATGATGACGTATTTCGAGATTTCCTGTTGCCTTATATGGTGTAGAATGGGCATGGATGTTCCAACTAACCAGGCGACACCAGGCGAATCGCTTGGGAAAAATGCGGAAAGGATACACTCAGCGATCCGAACAAATGAAGTGATTACTGTAAATGGCCACCAACCAAGAAGTTATTGCCACTTAAGAAGTTATGGTTTACCTTAATTGTTAATTGCTGTTTTTCTGTTTTTCTATATTTGTGGTGTTATGCCATGGTTTACTTGGTTTTAAAACTGTCCACTAGGTGGCAGAATTGGCCATGTCCCCTCTGGGCATTCAGGTATACAAGGTGACGTTAGAGTTGAAAGTTCATTGGAAATACAAGATGGCGGAAGCGCAGTCATGCAGTTCAAAACGAACTTTGTCAGCAATAAATATGTTTATATTTCATGATTAACACCCCTTGGAAGGCGGAATGAGGTTCGTGAGATAAAGATGTAATAATGCCTAGAGTGTGTTTATATTTAGTCAGTTAAAAAGAGCGTCTTTTATTGCCGTAATGTAAACACTATTGTCATGTGACATTGGCTGCAACACGTGGCTCCCGAAGGACTACGTTTACAAGAGTTAATTCATGTCTAATGTTTTATAGCTACAAGTTGACTTATGGTGATTAAGAAATATACCATTGGTGTTTATGGTCAAGTTTTGAAGTTTATTTTGGCTAAACTGTATATGTTGTATGACTTTGTATTTGACTAATGTTGATTATATTTTCGTCATATCTCTGCAGTTTTTACGGTGCTTCTTGGTACCACACCAAAAATAAAGAGCATCAGTTTGAAACTCTACTGTCTCAATCTCAAAGTCCATACCAAGCCCAGGGGGCAGTTACAGTAAAAACTCACTGCTGGACAGGAGACCAGCGAGTTATCATCGACAACCAGAGACATCCATTCTGTGTGACCCTCCCTTTCCTGTGAGTCTCCTTCAGAGCACCAAGCGAACAAGATGTCAGACAACGGAGAACAAGTAAGCAACACAGTAGAGACACAAGAGGAGGACAAGAGCAGAAGTACAAGACGACGAACATTCACAGAGAAAGGAAGAGAAATGTATGACAAGGATACGAAGAAAAAAGAGAAATCATTTAAGAAGGTTTATGACACATGGAAGAAGATTGCACGGGAAAATAGATCTCAATTAAAAGCCTTTTGTACTGTAGACGACCTTGTTAAATTAAACCGAGACATCCAGTCAAGTCGGGATGATGTCTGTCTTGAGTATCAGTCAGTTATACAGAACCAGACTCCAACACAAGAGATCCTCAGGAGGATGGAAGCATGTGTCACTCTCACAAACGAGATTAACGATCTTGTGTGTCTACGAAAGGAGGCTATTAAAGAAGAATTTAATGACCGATTGGAAAAGGACAGAGTGAGGATTAGACTAAATAAGGATGAGTATGGGTCTGTCTTCGGTTACACAAATACTGAAACCATTTCAGAAAAATCAAATAACTCGAGCGAAAGAGAAGATGCAGAACTTGCAGCTAAGATAAAAGAAGCAAAGACCATGAAAGAAATCCAGGCTCAACTTCAAGAACAGCTCCACACACTAGAGAACGAAGAGGCTAGAATGTTGGCAGCAAGGAAGCAGAAGGAGGCGGAATTTCGAATGAAACTAGAGAAGGAGAGGACAAAGCTACAGCAGTTAAAGAGTGAAACAGGAGTCAAGGTAGCAGCAGCCCATGTGAGGGCCTACGACAGTTCTGGAAGCGACCACGAAGAAGAGAATAATCCAGAAACAAACACTGCTCACCAAAAGCCTGAACCTGATGTTATGCTGAATCCAAATACACCATCATTCGAACACCAAGCATCTCCTATGGCGTCAGCCAATCAAGAGACCATCAGTCTAGCCCAAGCAATAGCAAGCTCACTAAGTATGAACCGTCTGCCTGCACCAGAACCGACGATATTCAACGGAGACCCCATACAGTTTGTGGACTGGAAAATGACATTCATGGCCCTTATAGATCGAAAGCCCCTCCCACCAAGTGAGAAGATATTTTATCTTAAGATGTACCTTTCAGGAGAAGCACGCAAGGCTGTGGAGGGATTCTTCTACAGAGACTCAGAGGATGCGTACAGAGGAGCATGGACAGTCCTGCAAGAGAGGTATGGGAACCCTTTCATCGTACAGAGAGCCTTTCGAGACAAACTAATGAGATGGCCTAAAATCAATGCAAGCGACCCTCTGGCACTTCGAGAGTTTGCCGACTTCTTAAAAGGATGCACAGAGGCAATGCCCCACGTCAAAGGTCTGGCTATTCTAAACGACTGTGAAGAAAATCACAAACTGCTTAGTAAACTCCCTGAGTGGATCGTACAAAGGTGGAGCAGAATCGTAGTAGATGAACTGGACCTGTATGGAAATTATCCAAGTCTAGCAAGTTTCACAGCGTTCCTGAACAAAGAGGCCCGGATAGCCTGCCACCCCATTGCTTCCTCATTACTGTTTAGCTCCCAAACTACAGAAGAGAAGTTTCCCAAGAGAGCCAGAGCCTTCTACACAAACATGGAAGAGGAGGATGGCACCTCAGAGACAGAAGATCCATCCAGTAAAGCGAAACCACCATGCTCTGTCTGCAAAGAAGAAACACACAGCATTGTGAGGTGCCCCACTTTTGCATCGAAAACCATTGAAGATAAAAAGGCATACATCTATCAAAACAATCTCTGCTTTGGATGCTTGAGGTCAGGACACAAAAGTATAGAATGTAAAGGGCGACACACTTGTAACACCTGCAGCCGTCGTCATCCGACATGTCTTCACGAAGAGAGAACATAAAGGCCAGTGGAAGCAAAAAAGTGTGACTCAGCTACGACGAACGGTCAAAGACAAGAGTGGTCAAATTGTTGAAATCTAGAATTCCTGTATGATTCATGTGTTCTAACTGTATTCCATCATAGCAGGAATTGGTGGGAGTGTAAATGGCCACCAACCAAGAAGTTATTGCCACTTAAGAAGTTATGGTTTACCTTAATTGTTAATTGCTGTTTTTCTGTTTTTCTATATTTGTGGTGTTATGCCATGGTTTACTTGGTTTTAAAACTGTCCACTAGGTGGCAGAATTGGCCATGTCCCCTCTGGGCATTCAGGTATACAAGGTGACGTTAGAGTTGAAAGTTCATTGGAAATACAAGATGGCGGAAGCGCAGTCATGCAGTTCAAAACGAACTTTGTCAGCAATAAATATGTTTATATTTCATGATTAACACCCCTTGGAAGGCGGAATGAGGTTCGTGAGATAAAGATGTAATAATGCCTAGAGTGTGTTTATATTTAGTCAGTTAAAAAGAGCGTCTTTTATTGCCGTAATGTAAACACTATTGTCATGTGACATTGGCTGCAACACGTGGCTCCCGAAGGACTACGTTTACAAGAGTTAATTCATGTCTAATGTTTTATAGCTACAAGTTGACTTATGGTGATTAAGAAATATACCATTGGTGTTTATGGTCAAGTTTTGAAGTTTATTTTGGCTAAACTGTATATGTTGTATGACTTTGTATTTGACTAATGTTGATTATATTTTCGTCATATCTCTGCAGTTTTTACGGTGCTTCTTGGTACCACACCAAAAATAAAGAGCATCAGTTTGAAACTCTACTGTCTCAATCTCAAAGTCCATACCAAGCCCAGGGGGCAGTTACAGTAAAAACTCACTGCTGGACAGGAGACCAGCGAGTTATCATCGACAACCAGAGACATCCATTCTGTGTGACCCTCCCTTTCCTGTGAGTCTCCTTCAGAGCACCAAGCGAACAAGATGTCAGACAACGGAGAACAAGTAAGCAACACAGTAGAGACACAAGAGGAGGACAAGAGCAGAAGTACAAGACGACGAACATTCACAGAGAAAGGAAGAGAAATGTATGACAAGGATACGAAGAAAAAAGAGAAATCATTTAAGAAGGTTTATGACACATGGAAGAAGATTGCACGGGAAAATAGATCTCAATTAAAAGCCTTTTGTACTGTAGACGACCTTGTTAAATTAAACCGAGACATCCAGTCAAGTCGGGATGATGTCTGTCTTGAGTATCAGTCAGTTATACAGAACCAGACTCCAACACAAGAGATCCTCAGGAGGATGGAAGCATGTGTCACTCTCACAAACGAGATTAACGATCTTGTGTGTCTACGAAAGGAGGCTATTAAAGAAGAATTTAATGACCGATTGGAAAAGGACAGAGTGAGGATTAGACTAAATAAGGATGAGTATGGGTCTGTCTTCGGTTACACAAATACTGAAACCATTTCAGAAAAATCAAATAACTCGAGCGAAAGAGAAGATGCAGAACTTGCAGCTAAGATAAAAGAAGCAAAGACCATGAAAGAAATCCAGGCTCAACTTCAAGAACAGCTCCACACACTAGAGAACGAAGAGGCTAGAATGTTGGCAGCAAGGAAGCAGAAGGAGGCGGAATTTCGAATGAAACTAGAGAAGGAGAGGACAAAGCTACAGCAGTTAAAGAGTGAAACAGGAGTCAAGGTAGCAGCAGCCCATGTGAGGGCCTACGACAGTTCTGGAAGCGACCACGAAGAAGAGAATAATCCAGAAACAAACACTGCTCACCAAAAGCCTGAACCTGATGTTATGCTGAATCCAAATACACCATCATTCGAACACCAAGCATCTCCTATGGCGTCAGCCAATCAAGAGACCATCAGTCTAGCCCAAGCAATAGCAAGCTCACTAAGTATGAACCGTCTGCCTGCACCAGAACCGACGATATTCAACGGAGACCCCATACAGTTTGTGGACTGGAAAATGACATTCATGGCCCTTATAGATCGAAAGCCCCTCCCACCAAGTGAGAAGATATTTTATCTTAAGATGTACCTTTCAGGAGAAGCACGCAAGGCTGTGGAGGGATTCTTCTACAGAGACTCAGAGGATGCGTACAGAGGAGCATGGACAGTCCTGCAAGAGAGGTATGGGAACCCTTTCATCGTACAGAGAGCCTTTCGAGACAAACTAATGAGATGGCCTAAAATCAATGCAAGCGACCCTCTGGCACTTCGAGAGTTTGCCGACTTCTTAAAAGGATGCACAGAGGCAATGCCCCACGTCAAAGGTCTGGCTATTCTAAACGACTGTGAAGAAAATCACAAACTGCTTAGTAAACTCCCTGAGTGGATCGTACAAAGGTGGAGCAGAATCGTAGTAGATGAACTGGACCTGTATGGAAATTATCCAAGTCTAGCAAGTTTCACAGCGTTCCTGAACAAAGAGGCCCGGATAGCCTGCCACCCCATTGCTTCCTCATTACTGTTTAGCTCCCAAACTACAGAAGAGAAGTTTCCCAAGAGAGCCAGAGCCTTCTACACAAACATGGAAGAGGAGGATGGCACCTCAGAGACAGAAGATCCATCCAGTAAAGCGAAACCACCATGCTCTGTCTGCAAAGAAGAAACACACAGCATTGTGAGGTGCCCCACTTTTGCATCGAAAACCATTGAAGATAAAAAGGCATACATCTATCAAAACAATCTCTGCTTTGGATGCTTGAGGTCAGGACACAAAAGTATAGAATGTAAAGGGCGACACACTTGTAACACCTGCAGCCGTCGTCATCCGACATGTCTTCACGAAGAGAGAACATAAAGGCCAGTGGAAGCAAAAAAGTGTGACTCAGCTACGACGAACGGTCAAAGACAAGAGTGGTCAAATTGTTGAAATCTAGAATTCCTGTATGATTCATGTGTTCTAACTGTATTCCATCATAGCAGGAATTGGTGGGAGTGTAAATGGCCACCAACCAAGAAGTTATTGCCACTTAAGAAGTTATGGTTTACCTTAATTGTTAATTGCTGTTTTTCTGTTTTTCTATATTTGTGGTGTTATGCCATGGTTTACTTGGTTTTAAAACTGTCCACTAGGTGGCAGAATTGGCCATGTCCCCTCTGGGCATTCAGGTATACAAGGTGACGTTAGAGTTGAAAGTTCATTGGAAATACAAGATGGCGGAAGCGCAGTCATGCAGTTCAAAACGAACTTTGTCAGCAATAAATATGTTTATATTTCATGATTAACACCCCTTGGAAGGCGGAATGAGGTTCGTGAGATAAAGATGTAATAATGCCTAGAGTGTGTTTATATTTAGTCAGTTAAAAAGAGCGTCTTTTATTGCCGTAATGTAAACACTATTGTCATGTGACATTGGCTGCAACACGTGGCTCCCGAAGGACTACGTTTACAAGAGTTAATTCATGTCTAATGTTTTATAGCTACAAGTTGACTTATGGTGATTAAGAAATATACCATTGGTGTTTATGGTCAAGTTTTGAAGTTTATTTTGGCTAAACTGTATATGTTGTATGACTTTGTATTTGACTAATGTTGATTATATTTTCGTCATATCTCTGCAGTTTTTACGGTGCTTCTTGGTACCACACCAAAAATAAAGAGCATCAGTTTGAAACTCTACTGTCTCAATCTCAAAGTCCATACCAAGCCCAGGGGGCAGTTACAATTACACCAGCTTCTCTGAATAACACGTCATCTCAACGTAGCTTGATCGGACGGATAAATACGATATCTGTTTCCGCCAGAGTGTAACGTTGGCGTATTTCTTTTTAATGAATCAGGCCCATAGTCTCTTCAGGGAACAGCGGTCTGTCTCTACTCTGGTGAGACTTAGGTCACATTCTCACCTAATACTTCGGTAGACTCATGCGTATGGGCGGAGATTTTGGGATTCTTGCATATTTAATTTACTGCGGTTTGCCTTTACACTGTCATCCGTAGCAATTGGAAACGCAGCAGGGGGGACCTTTATCAATGTGTTCCATTCATAAACCTAGCCTACAACACAGCCTACAACACAGTGAAATCT
Source organism: Protomyctophum bolini (assembly GCF_963924005.1). Lineage (NCBI taxonomy): Eukaryota > Metazoa > Chordata > Actinopteri > Myctophiformes > Myctophidae > Protomyctophum > Protomyctophum bolini. The sequence continues at coordinate 39,965,380 of NC_137866.1, forward strand.
ATGGTGATAAAATTATACTCATAACGTGCATATGTCGTGCCGTCTGGGACTGGACCACCCCCCCCCTCTCACTCTCTCTCACTATACGCACGCAGCCACACACTGTTCTTTTGGGCATGCGCACTGATATAACAGACAGCAGCGCAAAATATTTACATGTTTATTGAGATGAAAGTTCCAGTCCCCACTAGTCCCCACACAGTTTTTTTAAGCAATTGATTAATGTACTCGTCCTCATTTCGATCAGGGCTTCAGTCTCCTCATTTGACCACGTGACCGTCTATCCACTGTAACGGACATCTTTGCGCTGCGTAAAATATGCTTTCTCCGTCTCCAACTGTGTTCAGCTCCTCACCCGCCACATTGTTTGCTTAATTTCCTTTATTTACTGCGGATTGCATTCACACCTGCACCGAATCGTAATCAAGTGCGATTGGAAGTGAAGCGAAACCCCCGTTTTTGCTCGGAGTATAATGCGGTTCTTTGATACGCATTACGATTCGAATGAGCCTTCACACCTGCCAAACGAAGTGCACTTTCTGAAAATGCGCAGCAGAATTTGTTTTAAAAAAGCAAAGCTCTCTGGTATGAATGTAACCTTATACTTATCTATTTCCAGTCACTCTTGTCCAGACATGCTGCTATAATCCCAGCTGAATACAAACTACTTACTTCACCACAGCAACAGACAGACAAGGTCACACAAAACTGCTGGAGAACCACAGCCAGTCATTACCAGCTGCATGTGACACCAAGTGACAAAGTTCTAGGATGCCAATCTCTTTATGGAAACACTTGCACCCACACGTCCAACTGTGTATAGCATACTATAGCCACGGTATTATCCAGCAACCATGGTTCTTGATTGATAATTGTATTAGACAATGAGATGCAAACGGTACAGGGTACAGTCAAGCACAGCACCAAAGAAAGACCATGCGGTCTTGTTTCCATTCAGGTCCCATGCATTCATTCACAACAAATTAAGATTTCTCAAACACATTAAATCTACATGTACAGGTTGGAATAGAAATACATTGATAAAACGTGAGGGGGGGGGGGGTAAAGAGGTGGGGCAATCACCTTCTCTCCCTTTGACCTGATGACAGTGACAGGTGAATTGTCAGACCCTTTTTAAAGGAAACCAGTGATCTGCTTGTTTTGAGGGATTGGGGCAGGGCATTCCACACTTTAGTGGCAGTGCTGAAAATGGGTGGCACCATTTTATTTACGCTCCCTCTAGTATTATGGCTGCTCACCGTTTTGAGGTAATTAGTCAAGTAAATGGGCACTGAGGGCATGGAGGGTAGAGCTGCATTAACAATCTTGAATGCTAGTCCCATTTTCAGTTGCTTGAATATGTCTTCTACACTGAGCCAACCAATGCTATCAAAGTGCGTTGCACAGAGGTGGGTCATGGGCCCTAGGCCTAGCAAAAGTCAGATTATTTTGTTTTGGGAGGTCTAGAGCAGGAGGGGAGTTGCACCACTCAGTTCACACGGGTGTGATTCGTTTGTGACATTGAGATGTTGGAGAACCAGGAGGTGCACACACCAGGATCTGAAGCATAAGCTTTTCAAATACCATAATTGCAGTATGAATACCTTGAGTTAAATATGTGTATGTCGGTCCAGGCGGTGGCGTAACAGTCTGGGCACCCGACTGGTAAGTCGCAGTGTGCCGCGGGTTCGACTCCCGAGCCCGACACGGCCTTTGCTGCATGTCATCCCCCCCATCTCTCTCTCCCGTTTCCTGTCAGCCTATACTGTCTGTCCCTTCAAAAACCAATAAAAGGCGTAAGCCACAAAAAATATCTTAAAAATAATATATATATGTGTATGTAAATGTTATAGTGCACAGACATGCATTTCAATTCAATAAAGTAATATATTTCTTAAAAGAAAATACGTTTGTCTGTTTACTCAATGGGCCCTTCTATGTTCAATTAAAAGGGGAAGAAAGATTAAAGCCTACGTATAGCAGCATGAACTAACCCACTTTTTGGTAAAGTAGAACATTACACTTATTTTCTATAAAAACCACATCAGTCAGCGTGTGTGTGTGTGTGTGTGTGTGTGTGTACCTTCCTGGACGCGTGGCAGATTGGACTGGTCAATCTCCAGTTCTGCCATGGCAGCTCGTCTGTCCCACTCCCAGTCTGTCCCCAGGGCACAGTCACTGCCTCATGGCACACAGCAGTTTACACAGGAGAGCTGTGGAACATTAGCAGATGTGTGTAGACTGTGTGAGTTATCCTGTAAAATGACAGTGTATAGTAAGGTTAGGTTACACTACACATGATGTGAAGTGACATCCCAGCTCAGGCAGCTCTGCTACTGCCTACTGGATACGTTGCCTTTGTTTTTCTGGCACTGCCTATACATTCATACATAATAGGATCTGACAAGATCAGATCATTATGCTATTCTCTATTCCCTGGGTGGGACACCTGTTGTATAATACAACAGGAAATTATACCATCGTCTTGATACTGTACAGTGCGATTCTCCACAACACAAGGCAACTTCTTCTGTTGTTTAACAACTTAAACCCTATACATCATTGTGTCAATAGCAAAAAAAAGCCTAAATGTTTGTCTTATGTCGACATGCCCATAGGGTAGATGAATAGCGTGGTAATCATACAGTACAGAGTAGACTGCTAAACAGAGAGGCAGACCTAATCCATGAGATGCACTAAGAAAACCTGTGGCAGCCGCATAGCAGATGACCTACCTGTTGTTCAATGGCTGTGTGCGTGTGGTGTGTGCGTGTGGCGTAGTAATGTTCAACAAGTAAACATGAGAGTCAAGTGTCGGCTCGGCGTGTTCCGTTCAGTGACAGTGACATAAAGCTTGGATCCTTTTATCCATTTCTCCCACCGAACTCCAACGTTGGCTGGGTCAGTGAGGACATCAAAGGGTGGAACCGCAGGCAAACTCGGAGACATTGTTTCTCGAGTTTTAACTTTCTTGCTTTTCGCAAAACTCTTGTAGACTAATCCACTTTCTTGTTCAAAAGTCCACAACGAGCAGGATATTATCCTCGTCGCCAAATGTAGTGTTGTAGATTCACATTTACGTATTGAAACACACCGGACACAGGGCTGCCTTGTAGTCTTTACTTGTTCCCATTGCATGTAATCACCACTACTTAATCACATACGAACCACCTGTCTCTAACATCCTGGTACTCGTGCAATACAAGTGGCTGGACACTACACTTATGCAATATGCATGACACGAAAGGATAAAATACCATTTGAAGACAAGATAATAAAAAAGTCCATAGTTTCCAGATCACTATAATAATGCTATATCATCCACACTACTAAAGTTAGTACTTGCATATTAATCACTTTCATGTTTGGTTGACCAAAATCTTTTGCACTATTATTTTACAATATGTACCGGTACTTCTTTTACTTGACATTTAGAAAGAAATATTCCTTCAAAGTGTTGACCATTTCAGTCAGCTTTGGACTAGTTTGAAGATTGCCATCAACATGAGAGGGAGGGGAATACCACTTGAACTTCTAAGCAACTAATCGATATATTTGTCTGTGACATTTACAATTTAGGCATTAAAGCAGACACTTTCATCCAGAGTGTGATTTGTAATGTGCAAAGGGCACGAGGGGTTGAGTGAGAGTGCATTTTATCCCTTCAGTGCCAGACTCAAAGTTTGAAGGCATGGGCAATATAAATATTAATAAAGTATCACCCAGCTGATGGGCAAGTGTGGAAAGCAAACAAGAAAGAAGGAAAAGGCTAATTAAATGGAACAAATAATTTGTTCCCAAACATTCCAAGAATAACGTTACCCTCTGCTGGCTGTATTTAGCATAAATAATGAACTTTTACTTTACTTGAAAGCACAAACCTGGTTCATTATGTCAATTTTGCCATTACTTTTGGACACAGTGCAAATAGTGTTCTAAATGTATATAAAATGAAACATATCGTTGTGTTAGTTAGTTGTATTTTGAATACTGCTTGTCAAACGTTTAATTTAAGGCTTAAAGCCTATTTAATCTGATTGGTATAGCTCTGCATGGTTGCTGCTTCTGATTAGTTACTAACTTACTAGACCAATTTAAAATAGTATTAATGTTTTTCGTTAATAATAACCTATGCTAATTATTACTGAACCATTTTAGATGTTTATATTTCACCAACAGGCATGATATGAATTTATAGGCATAATAGGCCAGTGGCTGCCGGCCGACTCCATTTGCAGTACAGCGCAATCACAGTTCAGTCCATTCACTTATCTATAATCAAATCATCTACTTCTACTCATTAATACTACAGCTTCATACTCAACAGAGAAACAAAAGCTGCTACATAATGATGTGTTAATTGACAAGAAAAAGAAAGCACAATATAGGCCTAATAGAAATTATATAGAATAGAATATAATAGTAAACTATTTGCTTATGTCCTACCTTAATCATGAATAAGCATCCGGCGCATCAATGCACTTTTCTCCGCCACCAGGTCGATGATTGTGTCCTAGTCAACGAGTATAGAGTCTCCTTTTCAATTGCCATCAGCATAAAGGCCTTGAGGTGTTCCTGTGATGCTGTGCTCCTTAGTCGGTTTTTTATGAACTTCAGGGTGGAGAAGCTTCGCTCACAAGCAACTTGCGTTATTGACAGTGTCAACAGAAACTTGTAGCCGAGTCCAATTAGGTTGTATGAATTGGTGAAAAGGTTGTATCGTTGAAGAAAAAAATAGCAGCAGGCGGCACACTTCCTACATGATTTGCAGGGTTTGTTCACAATATCCCATTCTTCCTCTGTGTCCTGTAATCTCGTACTTCTGATACGCATCTGACATGGTTTAATACATCACCACACAATTCGCCTGGCATCACTCTTTTCTTTTTTGGTCTCAGTTCTGGCAAAGCAACTTCCACCTCCGTGTCATCATATTCACACTCATCTAATTGCTCGTTCGCCCACTTCACAAAGCCGTCTGCTGCTGTTTTTACGCCTGCAAAATCTCTTAGCCTACACATGTCTTCACATCCTCTTGTGTGCCTGTGACAAACCGATGGGCAGTTATCAAATCCATTCACTCGTTTGCAAGTAGTTGGATAGTGGAGTTGTTGTTTGAAAGATGCGGAGAAATGTCTGGGCAGTTTGGTATTTTAGCAGGTTATCTGCATAACCATTGGCCTTCGCGCGGGGCTCAGGGCTCTGAGTGTCACTATATGATGTCGTTGTAACTTGTAAAGACATCCAGCTGGATTCCCAAACCTCCCAAAAACCTTTGTAAGGGTATCATCTTTAGCCCACCATCACGTTTCACCTATTGGTGACAACCGCCTGTGTCGTGTGTCATTGCTCACGTCTTGTATCGCGTCTTGTCTCGCAAGAAAACAGCAATGTCAGTTAACAAGGAAAATAGGGTTGCACCCTGTAGAACGGCACTAGTTGTGTCCATTAGCACTACGTACATTCAGTACATGGCTATAACACCATACGTGTGCCAACACTTAGCCAGATTAATATCCATGTTCTCAATGACACGTTTCACCAAATCAACAAAGCCCTGGTCATGCCTGCAGTGGTCAACTCGGTATTGACAAGTGCTATCATTCGCTCATGTATCTTTAGCTGTAATGTCTTGTGTGGTATCGATTTGAATGGAATAGATCCCAGCCTCTTTAACCCCAGCAGCAATACTCTCTTTAATGAGACGTCCAATAGCTTCTAATTATGGCAGTATTTACAATTGTCTTGGAGAGGAGAGTTACCAGTGAACCTCTGCCCTTCGCACCAGAGTCGTTGCTTTTCTCTATAGGCCTACATTAATTTGATTGATTGATTGAAATATTTATTAACAGTTTGTAGAATTACAGTACATTTCAAGCACAAACTCAATACAGAGACTGGCGTATGCAGCCTCCCTATGAGCCCCAACATTCTCATGCTCTTTTATCCGTTGACCGATATGTCTCCAGTCCTCCATTCCCACAGTGAAGGGGTTGTCAATTTTTGAGAATGCCAAGCACACAGAGCAGTATAATGTAGTGATGATTTCTCACGTATGTTAACCACGATCGCCATGTCCCATTCTTGCTGCAATTAAAGTTAGTCTTAACTGTGCTGTTGGTGGTTGACTGAAATGGATGAGAATTAAAAAAGAAATCCAAATCCACCGATTTTGGCCGTGTAAAGTAATTAAATGCAGGCTCCTCCGCTCCTCCTGCTAGCCGGCTCCTGGGCAGTTTCGTCGCTGACAACACTCTTTTCAGCGGCCTGCTGCTGCTGTGGCCGGGCTGAAAACACCTTGGTTCATTTTAAACATTTTCCTGCATCCGCCTCGAGACCCTTTCTCTTCTTCGCCCGTGCTTTCTCCACACAAACCTTTACCGTCTTTTTTTTATCCATGTCAGTTTAATGTCACCTTTTTATTCGCTTTTTATTCCGCTGTGTAACGTGTGGTCATTACACACAAAAAACAATTGAACTGAAGTCCATGCAAGCTTGCACATCAGTGGCGAATGTGCGAAATTCTGCGAATGTGCGAAAATGCGACCATTTTCGTTCTTTATTTGTTCGCTCTGGTGTCGTATTTTGCAGAGATTCGCAGGCGAACTGCAACATGCAATATTTCGCATTTTCAGATCGCTTATTCGCATCGCGTCGCTAATTCGCCAGTGTGTAAACAGTTCCTTCAACGCGCCAGACTTTTTTGAATTAGTATACGTCAGAGTAAAATGGAGCAAACCACTTTAGGCTTCAGCGGCCGAGGGGGAATACAGGCCGCTCCACCAGCCCTCCACTAATGTCACAATCACTTAAACCCCCCCTATGATATATGGACAGAGTGGACTGGGCCGGCCCAATTCTGAGAAACCGTGGTGAAAGCCCGCGAAACAACAGCAGCAAGTTCCAAGCAACAGTTGGAATTTGTTGACAAACAATTTGTCTTTGTTTTAAAACTACGAGTGACGGTAGGTGGAGAAACAATAAACCTATCATTTCACAACAAATACTTCACTATCTAGAGCTTATAGGTGACTTTTCTATCTAGAGCTTAATATGGTGACTATGATGATTTATCACTGTATATATTGTTAGCTAACCTGCAAGCTAAAACATCACCAACAACCAGTCTATGTCAGTGGTTTGACTTGGTAACCAAATGGACCCATGATGGATATTTAACCCTTAGGCTAAATATCTTTAACTCTTGAGAGGATGAAATTAAACCAATGCTAACCAAACTTTGGTTTGTCTCCAGAGGAGCAGAGGAGAGCAGAGCCAGCCCAGCCGAGCCGAGCAGAGAATAAAAACATGGCCAATACAATGGTGGGTACTGTTGATTTTGTCGACTAAAACTAAGAAGAAACATGTCCATCGACTACCCTTTTTCCACTTTCACAATAATAAATAAAACAAAACGGTCAAAAAAGGTCATAGGTTAAAATTGTTCAAAATCCAGAGTCCAGAGATCTTTAATTTGTGTGAATTTCAGCCTCTGTGGGGGGTATTTATATGCAAATATCATGACCAATGGCATTGCAATGAACATCAATGATGACGTTTAGGTGAAAAAATAACATGCAAATGAATAAAGAATGAATGAATTAAAATATGTTGTATTATTGCAACGCTGGGTGTTACACGGTTAAGAGTGTCTGATATAATTGCCTACATTGTGAATTGTAATTGAATTGTGCCTGTTCTTTCCATCCATTACAGAAGACATTCCAATGTGGATTACATGGGTGCAAAAGAAAATTTTTCAGCAATAAAGATTGTCGCATACACCGGAGCAAGGCGGCCAGGCACAGGGCACCAGCACCTGCAGCACCAGCACCAGCACCTGCAGCACCAGCACCAGCACAACCCGTTGTGCGGGTGCCTTGCCAGAACGCAACCTGTACCCGCACGTTTGTAAGCCTGCAGACGATGAAGGCCCACATGAAGAGCTTCAAGAGCCACAACCAGGCGAAGTTTCGGTGTGACACCTGCCATAAGGACTTCAAGTTCTTAAGCGGTCTCCAGAAACACAAAAAAACCAAACATTAGAGAGGCTCACCAGTTAAAGAGGACCTCTCATGAGTCATGCATGAGAGGTTTAGGCCCCGTGATTCTTGTGTTTAATTTCAAGGGCCCCCGCATGCAGTTTGACATGCATTAGATTGAGGTTTATTTATGTATTTATGTACTTATGTATTTATGTATTTATTTATTTATATTATTTGTGTATTTATTTATTTGTGTATTTTTCTATCTATGTATTGTATATATTCATCTATTTATTAATTTATATTTGAATATTTGAATAAATATGAGTTTTGAAAATGTATGTATTGTGTTTCTCAATATGCTTTTAGTTCATTCTGGCTAAACTATGGAACTATGGAATGCACCTCACTCCCAATCTTCCGCCATAGTCTGAAAACCCACCTTTTCAGACTCCATCATGGCCCGTAACACTTGCCCTAGCCCAGTGGCGGAAAGTTCTTATAACGTCAGGGGGTTCAAGCAGCCACGCCGCCCCCCCCCCCCTCCCCAGCGGTGGAAAAAAAACGATGTTTTTTCGGTTGGTACTTAGCATTTAATTAGCATTTGAATGCGGCATGGGCGGCGGCGCAACACCTAACCTATCTTGTAACCCCTCGTAAAGGTATGTGACTTGACTACGTGCATGACAACATGACCACTGGGGAGGGGAAATTTCAGTGGACACTGGACAGTCAGTGGGTGCATAATTTACTGTGGGTTCAGTCGCGCCTTTGCCAAAATGCCAGGGGGTTCAATCGCGCCTCTGAACCCACGGAGTTTCCGCCTCTGATAGAGTCTCCTTTTCAATTGCCATCAGCATTAAGGCCTTGAGGTGTTCCTGTGATGCTGTGCTCCTTAGTCGGTTTTTTATGAACTTCAGGGTGGAGAAGCTTCGCTCACAAGCAACTTGCGTTATTGACAGTGTCAACAGAAACTTGTAGCCGAGTCCAATTAGGTTGTATGAATTGGTGAAAAGGTTGTATCGTTGAAGAAAAAAATAGCAGCAGGCGGCACACTTCCTACATGATTTGCAGGGTTTGTTCACAATATCCCATTCTTCCTCTGTGTCCTGTAATCTCGTACTTCTGATACGCATCTGACATGGTTTAATACATCACCACACAATTCGCCTGGCATCACTCTTTTCTTTTTTGGTCTCAGTTCTGGCAAAGCAACTTCCACCTCCGTGTCATCATATTCACACTCATCTAATTGCTCGTTCGCCCACTTCACAAAGCCGTCTGCTGCTGTTTTTACGCCTGCAAAATCTCTTAGCCTACACATGTCTTCACATCCTCTTGTGTGCCTGTGACAAACCGATGGGCAGTTATCAAATCCATTCACTCGTTTGCAAGTAGTTGGATAGTGGAGTTGTTGTTTGAAAGATGCGGAGAAATGTCTGGGCAGTTTGGTATTTTAGCAGGTTATCTGCATAACCATTGGCCTTCGCGCGGGGCTCAGGGCTCTGAGTGTCACTATATGATGTCGTTGTAACTTGTAAAGACATCCAGCTGGATTCCCAAACCTCCCAAAAACCTTTGTAAGGGTATCATCTTTAGCCCACCATCACGTTTCACCTATTGGTGACAACCGCCTGTGTCGTGTGTCATTGCTCACGTCTTGTATACATTCATTCGTTGGTACGAGTCTCGCAAGAAAACAGCAATGTCATTTAACAAGGAAAATAGGGTTGCACCCTGTAGAACGGCACTAGTTGTGTCCATTAGCACTACGTACATTCAGTACATGGCTATAACACCATACGTGTGCCAACACTTAGCCAGATTAATATCCATGTTCTCAATGACACGTTTCACCAAATCAACAAAGCCCTGGTCATGCCTGCAGTGGTCAACTCGGTATTGACAAGTGCTATCATTCGCTCATGCAGAGGCGGAAAGTTCTTATAACGGCAGGGGGTTCAAGCAGCGCCCCCCCCCCCCCAGCGGTGGAAAAAAAACGAGTTTTGTTTTTTCGAACAAAAGCCACCTTATTAGCATTTGAATGCGGCATGCGCGGCGGCCCAACACCTATCTTGTAACCCCTCGTAAAGGTATGACTACGTGCATGACAACATGACCACTGGGGAGGGGGAATTTCAGTGGACAGTCAGTGGGTGCATAATTTACTGCAGTGCATATAGATATATTTTGCCAAAATGCAGTGGGTTCAGTCGCGCCTTTGCCAAAATGCCAGGGGGTTCAATCGCGCCTCTGAACCCACGGAGTTTCCGCCACTGCAGCTCATGTATCTTTAGCTGTAATGTCTTGTGTGGTATCGATTTGAATGGAATAGATCCCAGCCTCTTTAACCCCAGCAGCAATACTCTCTTTAATGAGACGTCCAATAGCTTCTATGGCAGTATTTACAATTGTCTTGGAGAGGAGAGTTACCAGTGAACCTCTGCCCTTCGCACCAGAGTCGTTGCTTTTCTCTATAGGCCTACATTAATTTGATTGATTGATTGAAATATTTATTAACAGTTTGTAGAATTACAGTACATTTCAAGCACAAACTCAATACAGAGACTGGCGTATGCAGCCTCCCTATGAGCCCCAACATTCTCATGCTCTTTTATCCGTTGATCGATATGTCTCCAGTCCTCCATTCCCACAGTGAAGGGGTTGTCAATTTTTGAGAATGCCAAGCACACAGAGCAGTATAATGTAGTGATGATTTCTCACGTATGTTAACCACGATCGCCATGTCCCATTCTTGCTGCAATTAAAGTTAGTCTTAACTGTGCTGTTGGTGGTTGACTGAAATGGATGAGAATTAAAAAAGAAATCCAAATCCACCGATTTTGGCCGTGTAAAGTAATTAAATACAGGCTCCTCCGCTCCTCCTGCTAGCCGGCTCCTGGGCAGTTTCGTCGCTGACAACACTCTTTTCAGCGGCCTGCTGCTGCTGTGGCCGGGCTGAAAACACCTTGGTTCATTTTAAACATTTTCCTGCATCCGCCTCGAGACCCTTTCTCTTCTTCGCCCGTGCTTTCTCCACACAAACCTTTACCGTCTTTTTTTTATCCATGTCAGTTTAATGTCACCTTTTTATTCGCTTTTTATTCCGCTGTGTAACGTGTGGTCATTACACACAAAAAACAATTGAACTGAAGTCCATGCAAGCTTGCACATCAGTGGCGAATGTGCGAAATTCTGCGAATGTGCGAAAATGCGACCATTTTCGTTCTTTATTTGTTCGCTCTGGTGTCGTATTTTGCAGAGATTCGCAGGCGAACTGCAACATGCAATATTTCGCATTTTCAGATCGCTTATTCGCATCGCGTCGCTAATTCGCCAGTGTGTAAACAGTTCCTTCAACGCGCCAGACTTTTTTGAATTAGTATACGTCAGAGTAAAATGGAGCAAACCACTTTAGGCTTCAGCGACCGAGGGGGAATACAGGCCGCTCCACCACCCCTCCACTAATGTCACAATCACTTAAACCCCCCCTATGATATATGGACAGAGTGGACTGGGCCGGCCCAATTCTGAGAAACCGTGGTGAAAGCCCGCGAAACAACAGCAGCAAGTTCCAAGCAACAGTTGGAATTTGTTGACAAACAATTTGTCTTTGTTTTAAAACTACGAGTGACGGTAGGTGGAGAAACAATAAACCTATCATTTCACAACAAATACTTCACTATCTAGAGCTTATAGGTGACTTTTCTATCTAGAGCTTAATATGGTGACTATGATGATTTATCACTGTATATATTGTTAGCTAACCTGCAAGCTAAAACATCACCAACAACCAGTCTATGTCAGTGGTTTGACTTGGTAACCAAATGGACCCATGATGGATATTTAACCCTTAGGCTAAATATCTTTAACTCTTGAGAGGATGAAATTAAACCAATGCTAACCAAACTTTGGTTTGTCTCCAGAGGAGCAGAGGAGAGCAGAGCCAGCCCAGCCGAGCCGAGCAGAGAATAAAAACATGGCCAATACAATGGTGGGTACTGTTGATTTTGTCGACTAAAACTAAGAAGAAACATGTCCATCGACTACCCTTTTTCCACTTTCACAATAATAAATAAAACAAAACGGTCAAAAAAGGTCATAGGTTAAAATTGTTCAAAATCCAGAGTCCAGAGATCTTTAATTTGTGTGAATTTCAGCCTCTGTGGGGGGTATTTATATGCAAATATCATGACCAATGGCATTGCAATGAACATCAATGATGACGTTTAGGTGAAAAAATAACATGCAAATGAATAAAGAATGAATGAATTAAAATATGTTGTATTATTGCAACGCTGGGTGTTACACGGTTAAGAGTGTCTGATATAATTGCCTACATTGTGAATTTTAATTGAATTGTGCCTGTTCTTTCCATCCATTACAGAAGACATTCCAATGTGGATTACATGGGTGCAAAAGAAAAATTTTCAGCAATAAAGATTGTCGCATACACCGGAGCAAGGCGGCCAGGCACAGGGCACCAGCACCTGCAGCACCAGCACCAGCACCTGCAGCACCAGCACCAGCACAACCCGTTGTGCGGGTGCCTTGCCAGAACACAACCTGTACCCGCACGTTTGTAAGCCTGCAGACGATGAAGGCCCACATGAAGAGCTTCAAGAGCCACAACCAGGCGAAGTTTCGGTGTGACACCTGCCATAAGGACTTCAAGTTCTTAAGCGGTCTCCAGAAACACAAAAAAACCAAACATTAGAGAGGCTCACCAGTTAAAGAGGACCTCTCATGAGTCATGCATGAGAGGTTTAGGCCCCGTGATTCTTGTGTTTAATTTCAAGGGCCCCCGCATGCAGTTTGACATGCATTAGATTGAGGTTTATTTATGTATTTATGTACTTATGTATTTATGTATTTATTTATTTATATTATTTGTGTATTTATTTATTTGTGTATTTTTCTATCTATGTATTGTATATATTCATCTATTTATTAATTTATATTTGAATATTTGAATAAATATGAGTTTTGAAAATTTATGTATTGTGTTTCTCAATATGCTTTTAGTTCATTCTGGCTAAACTATGGAACTATGGAATGCACCTCACTCCCAATCTTCCGCCATAGTCTGAAAACCCACCTTTTCAGACTCCATCATGGCCCGTAACACTTGCCCTAGCCCAGTGGCGGAAAGTTCTTATAACGTCAGGGGGTTCAAGCAGCCACGCCGCCCCCCCCCCCTCCCCAGCGGTGGAAAAAAAACGATGTTTTTTCGGTTGGTACTTAGCATTTAATTAGCATTTGAATGCGGCATGGGCGGCGGCGCAACACCTAACCTATCTTGTAACCCCTCGTAAAGGTATGTGACTTGACTACGTGCATGACAACATGACCACTGGGGAGGGGAAATTTCAGTGGACACTGGACAGTCAGTGGGTGCATAATTTACTGTGGGTTCAGTCGCGCCTTTGCCAAAATGCCAGGGGGTTCAATCGCGCCTCTGAACCCACGGAGTTTCCGCCTCTGATAGAGTCTCCTTTTCAATTGCCATCAGCATAAAGGCCTTGAGGTGTTCCTGTGATGCTGTGCTCCTTAGTCGGTTTTTTATGAACTTCAGGGTGGAGAAGCTTCGCTCACAAGCAACTTGCGTTATTGACAGTGTCAACAGAAACTTGTAGCCGAGTCCAATTAGGTTGTATGAATTGGTGAAAAGGTTGTATCGTTGAAGAAAAAAATAGCAGCAGGCGGCACACTTCCTACATGATTTGCAGGGTTTGTTCACAATATCCCATTCTTCCTCTGTGTCCTGTAATCTCGTACTTCTGATACGCATCTGACATGGTTTAATACATCACCACACAATTCGCCTGGCATCACTCTTTTCTTTTTTGGTCTCAGTTCTGGCAAAGCAACTTCCACCTCCGTGTCATCATATTCACACTCATCTAATTGCTCGTTCGCCCACTTCACAAAGCCGTCTGCTGCTGTTTTTACGCCTGCAAAATCTCTTAGCCTACACATGTCTTCACATCCTCTTGTGTGCCTGTGACAAACCGATGGGCAGTTATCAAATCCATTCACTCGTTTGCAAGTAGTTGGATAGTGGAGTTGTTGTTTGAAAGATGCGGAGAAATGTCTGGGCAGTTTGGTATTTTAGCAGGTTATCTGCATAACCATTGGCCTTCGCGCGGGGCTCAGGGCTCTGAGTGTCACTATATGATGTCGTTGTAACTTGTAAAGACATCCAGCTGGATTCCCAAACCTCCCAAAAACCTTTGTAAGGGTATCATCTTTAGCCCACCATCACGTTTCACCTATTGGTGACAACCGCCTGTGTCGTGTGTCATTGCTCACGTCTTGTATACATTCATTCGTTGGTACGAGTCTCGCAAGAAAACAGCAATGTCATTTAACAAGGAAAATAGGGTTGCACCCTGTAGAACGGCACTAGTTGTGTCCATTAGCACTACGTACATTCAGTACATGGCTATAACACCATACGTGTGCCAACACTTAGCCAGATTAATATCCATGTTCTCAATGACACGTTTCACCAAATCAACAAAGCCCTGGTCATGCCTGCAGTGGTCAACTCGGTATTGACAAGTGCTATCATTCGCTCATGCAGAGGCGGAAAGTTCTTATAACGGCAGGGGGTTCAAGCAGCGCCCCCCCCCCAGCGGTGGAAAAAAAACGAGTTTTGTTTTTTCGAACAAAAGCCACCTTATTAGCATTTGAATGCGGCATGCGCGGCGGCCCAACACCTATCTTGTAACCCCTCGTAAAGGTATGACTACGTGCATGACAACATGACCACTGGGGAGGGGGAATTTCAGTGGACAGTCAGTGGGTGCATAATTTACTGCAGTGCATATAGATATATTTTGCCAAAATGCAGTGGGTTCAGTCGCGCCTTTGCCAAAATGCCAGGGGGTTCAATCGCGCCTCTGAACCCACGGAGTTTCCGCCACTGCGCTCATGTATCTTTAGCTGTAATGTCTTGTGTGGTATCGATTTGAATGGAATAGATCCCAGCCTCTTTAACCCCAGCAGCAATACTCTCTTTAATGAGACGTCCAATAGCTTCTATGGCAGTATTTACAATTGTCTTGGAGAGGAGAGTTACCAGTGAACCTCTGCCCTTCGCACCAGAGTCGTTGCTTTTCTCTATAGGCCTACATTAATTTGATTGATTGATTGAAATATTTATTAACAGTTTGTAGAATTACAGTACATTTCAAGCACAAACTCAATACAGAGACTGGCGTATGCAGCCTCCCTATGAGCCCCAACATTCTCATGCTCTTTTATCCGTTGACCGATATGTCTCCAGTCCTCCATTCCCACAGTGAAGGGGTTGTCAATTTTTGAGAATGCCAAGCACACAGAGCAGTATAATGTAGTGATGATTTCTCACGTATGTTAACCACGATCGCCATGTCCCATTCTTGCTGCAATTAAAGTTAGTCTTAACTGTGCTGTTGGTGGTTGACTGAAATGGATGAGAATTAAAAAAGAAATCCAAATCCACCGATTTTGGCCGTGTAAAGTAATTAAATGCAGGCTCCTCCGCTCCTCCTGCTAGCCGGCTCCTGGGCAGTTTCGTCGCTGACAACACTCTTTTCAGCGGCCTGCTGCTGCTGTGGCCGGGCTGAAAACACCTTGGTTCATTTTAAACATTTTCCTGCATCCGCCTCGAGACCCTTTCTCTTCTTCGCCCGTGCTTTCTCCACACAAACCTTTACCGTCTTTTTTTTATCCATGTCAGTTTAATGTCACCTTTTTATTCGCTTTTTATTCCGCTGTGTAACGTGTGGTCATTACACACAAAAAACAATTGAACTGAAGTCCATGCAAGCTTGCACATCAGTGGCGAATGTGCGAAATTCTGCGAATGTGCGAAAATGCGACCATTTTCGTTCTTTATTTGTTCGCTCTGGTGTCGTATTTTGCAGAGATTCGCAGGCGAACTGCAACATGCAATATTTCGCATTTTCAGATCGCTTATTCGCATCGCGTCGCTAATTCGCCAGTGTGTAAACAGTTCCTTCAACGCGCCAGACTTTTTTGAATTAGTATACGTCAGAGTAAAATGGAGCAAACCACTTTAGGCTTCAGCGGCCGAGGGGGAATACAGGCCGCTCCACCACCCCTCCACTAATGTCACAATCACTTAAACCCCCCCTATGATATATGGACAGAGTGGACTGGGCCGGCCCAATTCTGAGAAACCGTGGTGAAAGCCCGCGAAACAACAGCAGCAAGTTCCAAGCAACAGTTGGAATTTGTTGACAAACAATTTGTCTTTGTTTTAAAACTACGAGTGACGGTAGGTGGAGAAACAATAAACCTATCATTTCACAACAAATACTTCACTATCTAGAGCTTATAGGTGACTTTTCTATCTAGAGCTTAATATGGTGACTATGATGATTTATCACTGTATATATTGTTAGCTAACCTGCAAGCTAAAACATCACCAACAACCAGTCTATGTCAGTGGTTTGACTTGGTAACCAAATGGACCCATGATGGATATTTAACCCTTAGGCTAAATATCTTTAACTCTTGAGAGGATGAAATTAAACCAATGCTAACCAAACTTTGGTTTGTCTCCAGAGGAGCAGAGGAGAGCAGAGCCAGCCCAGCCGAGCCGAGCAGAGAATAAAAACATGGCCAATACAATGGTGGGTACTGTTGATTTTGTCGACTAAAACTAAGAAGAAACATGTCCATCGACTACCCTTTTTCCACTTTCACAATAATAAATAAAACAAAACGGTCAAAAAAGGTCATAGGTTAAAATTGTTCAAAATCCAGAGTCCAGAGATCTTTAATTTGTGTGAATTTCAGCCTCTGTGGGGGGTATTTATATGCAAATATCATGACCAATGGCATTGCAATGAACATCAATGATGACGTTTAGGTGAAAAAATAACATGCAAATGAATAAAGAATGAATGAATTAAAATATGTTGTATTATTGCAACGCTGGGTGTTACACGGTTAAGAGTGTCTGATATAATTGCCTACATTGTGAATTGTAATTGAATTGTGCCTGTTCTTTCCATCCATTACAGAAGACATTCCAATGTGGATTACATGGGTGCAAAAGAAAAATTTTCAGCAATAAAGATTGTCGCATACACCGGAGCAAGGCGGCCAGCCACAGGGCACCAGCACCTGCAGCACCAGCACCAGCACCTGCAGCACCAGCACCAGCACAACCCGTTGTGCGGGTGCCTTGCCAGAACGCAACCTGTACCCGCACGTTTGTAAGCCTGCAGACGATGAAGGCCCACATGAAGAGCTTCAAGAGCCACAACCAGGCGAAGTTTCGGTGTGACACCTGCCATAAGGACTTCAAGTTCTTAAGCGGTCTCCAGAAACACAAAAAAACCAAACATTAGAGAGGCTCACCAGTTAAAGAGGACCTCTCATGAGTCATGCATGAGAGGTTTAGGCCCCGTGATTCTTGTGTTTAATTTCAAGGGCCCCCGCATGCAGTTTGACATGCATTAGATTGAGGTTTATTTATGTATTTATGTACTTATGTATTTATGTATTTATTTATTTATATTATTTGTGTATTTATTTATTTGTGTATTTTTCTATCTATGTATTGTATATATTCATCTATTTATTAATTTATATTTGAATATTTGAATAAATATGAGTTTTGAAAATTTATGTATTGTGTTTCTCAATATGCTTTTAGTTCATTCTGGCTAAACTATGGAACTATGGAATGCACCTCACTCCCAATCTTCCGCCATAGTCTGAAAACCCACCTTTTCAGACTCCATCATGGCCCGTAACACTTGCCCTAGCCCAGTGGCGGAAAGTTCTTATAACGTCAGGGGGTTCAAGCAGCCACGCCGCCCCCCCCCCCCTCCCCAGCGGTGGAAAAAAAACGATGTTTTTTCGGTTGGTACTTAGCATTTAATTAGCATTTGAATGCGGCATGGGCGGCGGCGCAACACCTAACCTATCTTGTAACCCCTCGTAAAGGTATGTGACTTGACTACGTGCATGACAACATGACCACTGGGGAGGGGAAATTTCAGTGGACACTGGACAGTCAGTGGGTGCATAATTTACTGTGGGTTCAGTCGCGCCTTTGCCAAAATGCCAGGGGGTTCAATCGCGCCTCTGAACCCACGGAGTTTCCGCCTCTGATAGAGTCTCCTTTTCAATTGCCATCAGCATAAAGGCCTTGAGGTGTTCCTGTGATGCTGTGCTCCTTAGTCGGTTTTTTATGAACTTCAGGGTGGAGAAGCTTCGCTCACAAGCAACTTGCGTTATTGACAGTGTCAACAGAAACTTGTAGCCGAGTCCAATTAGGTTGTATGAATTGGTGAAAAGGTTGTATCGTTGAAGAAAAAAATAGCAGCAGGCGGCACACTTCCTACATGATTTGCAGGGTTTGTTCACAATATCCCATTCTTCCTCTGTGTCCTGTAATCTCGTACTTCTGATACGCATCTGACATGGTTTAATACATCACCACACAATTCGCCTGGCATCACTCTTTTCTTTTTTGGTCTCAGTTCTGGCAAAGCAACTTCCACCTCCGTGTCATCATATTCACACTCATCTAATTGCTCGTTCGCCCACTTCACAAAGCCGTCTGCTGCTGTTTTTACGCCTGCAAAATCTCTTAGCCTACACATGTCTTCACATCCTCTTGTGTGCCTGTGACAAACCGATGGGCAGTTATCAAATCCATTCACTCGTTTGCAAGTAGTTGGATAGTGGAGTTGTTGTTTGAAAGATGCGGAGAAATGTCTGGGCAGTTTGGTATTTTAGCAGGTTATCTGCATAACCATTGGCCTTCGCGCGGGGCTCAGGGCTCTGAGTGTCACTATATGATGTCGTTGTAACTTGTAAAGACATCCAGCTGGATTCCCAAACCTCCCAAAAACCTTTGTAAGGGTATCATCTTTAGCCCACCATCACGTTTCACCTATTGGTGACAACCGCCTGTGTGTCATTGAAAAAAAACGAGTTTTGTTTTTTCGAACAAAAGCCACCTTATTAGCATTTGAATGCGGCATGCGCGGCGGCCCAACACCTATCTTGTAACCCCTCGTAAAGGTATGACTACGTGCATGACAACATGACCACTGGGGAGGGGGAATTTCAGTGGACAGTCAGTGGGTGCATAATTTACTGCAGTGCATATAGATATATTTTGCCAAAATGCAGTGGGTTCAGTCGCGCCTTTGCCAAAATGCCAGGGGGTTCAATCGCGCCTCTGAACCCACGGAGTTTCCGCCACTGCGCTCATGTATCTTTAGCTGTAATGTCTTGTGTGGTATCGATTTGAATGGAATAGATCCCAGCCTCTTTAACCCCAGCAGCAATACTCTCTTTAATGAGACGTCCAATAGCTTCTATGGCAGTATTTACAATTGTCTTGGAGAGGAGAGTTACCAGTGAACCTCTGCCCTTCGCACCAGAGTCGTTGCTTTTCTCTATAGGCCTACATTAATTTGATTGATTGAAATATTTATTAACAGTTTGTAGAATTACAGTACATTTCAAGCACAAACTCAATACAGAGACTGGCGTATGCAGCCTCCCTATGAGCCCCAACATTCTCATGCTCTTTTATCCGTTGACCGATATGTCTCCAGTCCTCCATTCCCACAGTGAAGGGGTTGTCAATTTTTGAGAATGCCAAGCACACAGAGCAGTATAATGTAGTGATGATTTCTCACGTATGTTAACCACGATCGCCATGTCCCATTCTTGCTGCAATTAAAGTTAGTCTTAACTGTGCTGTTGGTGGTTGACTGAAATGGATGAGAATTAAAAAAGAAATCCAAATCCACCGATTTTGGCCGTGTAAAGTAATTAAATGCAGGCTCCTCCGCTCCTCCTGCTAGCCGGCTCCTGGGCAGTTTCGTCGCTGACAACACTCTTTTCAGCGGCCTGCTGCTGCTGTGGCCGGGCTGAAAACACCTTGGTTCATTTTAAACATTTTCCTGCATCCGCCTCGAGACCCTTTCTCTTCTTCGCCCGTGCTTTCTCCACACAAACCTTTACCGTCTTTTTTTTAT
Organism: Protomyctophum bolini; assembly: GCF_963924005.1. Taxonomy (NCBI): domain Eukaryota; kingdom Metazoa; phylum Chordata; class Actinopteri; order Myctophiformes; family Myctophidae; genus Protomyctophum; species Protomyctophum bolini. The sequence continues at coordinate 39,985,388 of NC_137866.1, forward strand.
CCATGTCAGTTTAATGTCACCTTTTTATTCGCTTTTTATTCCGCTGTGTAACGTGTGGTCATTACACACAAAAAACAATTGAACTGAAGTCCATGCAAGCTTGCACATCAGTGGCGAATGTGCGAAATTCTGCGAATGTGCGAAAATGCGACCATTTTCGTTCTTTATTTGTTCGCTCTGGTGTCGTATTTTGCAGAGATTCGCAGGCGAACTGCAACATGCAATATTTCGCATTTTCAGATCGCTTATTCGCATCGCGTCGCTAATTCGCCAGTGTGTAAACAGTTCCTTCAACGCGCCAGACTTTTTTGAATTAGTATACGTCAGAGTAAAATGGAGCAAACCACTTTAGGCTTCAGCGGCCGAGGGGGAATACAGGCCGCTCCACCACCCCTCCACTAATGTCACAATCACTTAAACCCCCCCTATGATATATGGACAGAGTGGACTGGGCCGGCCCAATTCTGAGAAACCGTGGTGAAAGCCCGCGAAACAACAGCAGCAAGTTCCAAGCAACAGTTGGAATTTGTTGACAAACAATTTGTCTTTGTTTTAAAACTACGAGTGACGGTAGGTGGAGAAACAATAAACCTATCATTTCACAACAAATACTTCACTATCTAGAGCTTATAGGTGACTTTTCTATCTAGAGCTTAATATGGTGACTATGATGATTTATCACTGTATATATTGTTAGCTAACCTGCAAGCTAAAACATCACCAACAACCAGTCTATGTCAGTGGTTTGACTTGGTAACCAAATGGACCCATGATGGATATTTAACCCTTAGGCTAAATATCTTTAACTCTTGAGAGGATGAAATTAAACCAATGCTAACCAAACTTTGGTTTGTCTCCAGAGGAGCAGAGGAGAGCAGAGCCAGCCCAGCCGAGCCGAGCAGAGAATAAAAACATGGCCAATACAATGGTGGGTACTGTTGATTTTGTCGACTAAAACTAAGAAGAAACATGTCCATCGACTACCCTTTTTCCACTTTCACAATAATAAATAAAACAAAACGGTCAAAAAAGGTCATAGGTTAAAATTGTTCAAAATCCAGAGTCCAGAGATCTTTAATTTGTGTGAATTTCAGCCTCTGTGGGGGGTATTTATATGCAAATATCATGACCAATGGCATTGCAATGAACATCAATGATGACGTTTAGGTGAAAAAATAACATGCAAATGAATAAAGAATGAATGAATTAAAATATGTTGTATTATTGCAACGCTGGGTGTTACACGGTTAAGAGTGTCTGATATAATTGCCTACATTGTGAATTGTAATTGAATTGTGCCTGTTCTTTCCATCCATTACAGAAGACATTCCAATGTGGATTACATGGGTGCAAAAGAAAAATTTTCAGCAATAAAGATTGTCGCATACACCGGAGCAAGGCGGCCAGGCACAGGGCACCAGCACCTGCAGCACCAGCACCAGCACCTGCAGCACCAGCACCAGCACAACCCGTTGTGCGGGTGCCTTGCCAGAACGCAACCTGTACCCGCACGTTTGTAAGCCTGCAGACGATGAAGGCCCACATGAAGAGCTTCAAGAGCCACAACCAGGCGAAGTTTCGGTGTGACACCTGCCATAAGGACTTCAAGTTCTTAAGCGGTCTCCAGAAACACAAAAAAACCAAACATTAGAGAGGCTCACCAGTTAAAGAGGACCTCTCATGAGTCATGCATGAGAGGTTTAGGCCCCGTGATTCTTGTGTTTAATTTCAAGGGCCCCCGCATGCAGTTTGACATGCATTAGATTGAGGTTTATTTATGTATTTATGTACTTATGTATTTATGTATTTATTTATTTATATTATTTGTGTATTTATTTATTTGTGTATTTTTCTATCTATGTATTGTATATATTCATCTATTTATTAATTTATATTTGAATATTTGAATAAATATGAGTTTTGAAAATGTATGTATTGTGTTTCTCAATATGCTTTTAGTTCATTCTGGCTAAACTATGGAACTATGGAATGCACCTCACTCCCAATCTTCCGCCATAGTCTGAAAACCCACCTTTTCAGACTCCATCATGGCCCGTAACACTTGCCCTAGCCCAGTGGCGGAAAGTTCTTATAACGTCAGGGGGTTCAAGCAGCCACGCCGCCCCCCCCCCTCCCCAGCGGTGGAAAAAAAACGATGTTTTTTCGGTTGGTACTTAGCATTTAATTAGCATTTGAATGCGGCATGGGCGGCGGCGCAACACCTAACCTATCTTGTAACCCCTCGTAAAGGTATGTGACTTGACTACGTGCATGACAACATGACCACTGGGGAGGGGAAATTTCAGTGGACACTGGACAGTCAGTGGGTGCATAATTTACTGTGGGTTCAGTCGCGCCTTTGCCAAAATGCCAGGGGGTTCAATCGCGCCTCTGAACCCACGGAGTTTCCGCCTCTGATAGAGTCTCCTTTTCAATTGCCATCAGCATAAAGGCCTTGAGGTGTTCCTGTGATGCTGTGCTCCTTAGTCGGTTTTTTATGAACTTCAGGGTGGAGAAGCTTCGCTCACAAGCAACTTGCGTTATTGACAGTGTCAACAGAAACTTGTAGCCGAGTCCAATTAGGTTGTATGAATTGGTGAAAAGGTTGTATCGTTGAAGAAAAAAATAGCAGCAGGCGGCACACTTCCTACATGATTTGCAGGGTTTGTTCACAATATCCCATTCTTCCTCTGTGTCCTGTAATCTCGTACTTCTGATACGCATCTGACATGGTTTAATACATCACCACACAATTCGCCTGGCATCACTCTTTTCTTTTTTGGTCTCAGTTCTGGCAAAGCAACTTCCACCTCCGTGTCATCATATTCACACTCATCTAATTGCTCGTTCGCCCACTTCACAAAGCCGTCTGCTGCTGTTTTTACGCCTGCAAAATCTCTTAGCCTACACATGTCTTCACATCCTCTTGTGTGCCTGTGACAAACCGATGGGCAGTTATCAAATCCATTCACTCGTTTGCAAGTAGTTGGATAGTGGAGTTGTTGTTTGAAAGATGCGGAGAAATGTCTGGGCAGTTTGGTATTTTAGCAGGTTATCTGCATAACCATTGGCCTTCGCGCGGGGCTCAGGGCTCTGAGTGTCACTATATGATGTCGTTGTAACTTGTAAAGACATCCAGCTGGATTCCCAAACCTCCCAAAAACCTTTGTAAGGGTATCATCTTTAGCCCACCATCACGTTTCACCTATTGGTGACAACCGCCTGTGTGTCATTGAAAAAAAACGAGTTTTGTTTTTTCGAACAAAAGCCACCTTATTAGCATTTGAATGCGGCATGCGCGGCGGCCCAACACCTATCTTGTAACCCCTCGTAAAGGTATGACTACGTGCATGACAACATGACCACTGGGGAGGGGGAATTTCAGTGGACAGTCAGTGGGTGCATAATTTACTGCAGTGCATATAGATATATTTTGCCAAAATGCAGTGGGTTCAGTCGCGCCTTTGCCAAAATGCCAGGGGGTTCAATCGCGCCTCTGAACCCACGGAGTTTCCGCCACTGCGCTCATGTATCTTTAGCTGTAATGTCTTGTGTGGTATCGATTTGAATGGAATAGATCCCAGCCTCTTTAACCCCAGCAGCAATACTCTCTTTAATGAGACGTCCAATAGCTTCTATGGCAGTATTTACAATTGTCTTGGAGAGGAGAGTTACCAGTGAACCTCTGCCCTTCGCACCAGAGTCGTTGCTTTTCTCTATAGGCCTACATTAATTTGATTGATTGAAATATTTATTAACAGTTTGTAGAATTACAGTACATTTCAAGCACAAACTCAATACAGAGACTGGCGTATGCAGCCTCCCTATGAGCCCCAACATTCTCATGCTCTTTTATCCGTTGACCGATATGTCTCCAGTCCTCCATTCCCACAGTGAAGGGGTTGTCAATTTTTGAGAATGCCAAGCACACAGAGCAGTATAATGTAGTGATGATTTCTCACGTATGTTAACCACGATCGCCATGTCCCATTCTTGCTGCAATTAAAGTTAGTCTTAACTGTGCTGTTGGTGGTTGACTGAAATGGATGAGAATTAAAAAAGAAATCCAAATCCACCGATTTTGGCCGTGTAAAGTAATTAAATGCAGGCTCCTCCGCTCCTCCTGCTAGCCGGCTCCTGGGCAGTTTCGTCGCTGACAACACTCTTTTCAGCGGCCTGCTGCTGCTGTGGCCGGGCTGAAAACACCTTGGTTCATTTTAAACATTTTCCTGCATCCGCCTCGAGACCCTTTCTCTTCTTCGCCCGTGCTTTCTCCACACAAACCTTTACCGTCTTTTTTTTATCCATGTCAGTTTAATGTCACCTTTTTATTCGCTTTTTATTCCGCTGTGTAACGTGTGGTCATTACACACAAAAAACAATTGAACTGAAGTCCATGCAAGCTTGCACATCAGTGGCGAATGTGCGAAATTCTGCGAATGTGCGAAAATGCGACCATTTTCGTTCTTTATTTGTTCGCTCTGGTGTCGTATTTTGCAGAGATTCGCAGGCGAACTGCAACATGCAATATTTCGCATTTTCAGATCGCTTATTCGCATCGCGTCGCTAATTCGCCAGTGTGTAAACAGTTCCTTCAACGCGCCAGACTTTTTTGAATTAGTATACGTCAGAGTAAAATGGAGCAAACCACTTTAGGCTTCAGCGGCCGAGGGGGAATACAGGCCGCTCCACCACCCCTCCACTAATGTCACAATCACTTAAACCCCCCCTATGATATATGGACAGAGTGGACTGGGCCGGCCCAATTCTGAGAAACCGTGGTGAAAGCCCGCGAAACAACAGCAGCAAGTTCCAAGCAACAGTTGGAATTTGTTGACAAACAATTTGTCTTTGTTTTAAAACTACGAGTGACGGTAGGTGGAGAAACAATAAACCTATCATTTCACAACAAATACTTCACTATCTAGAGCTTATAGGTGACTTTTCTATCTAGAGCTTAATATGGTGACTATGATGATTTATCACTGTATATATTGTTAGCTAACCTGCAAGCTAAAACATCACCAACAACCAGTCTATGTCAGTGGTTTGACTTGGTAACCAAATGGACCCATGATGGATATTTAACCCTTAGGCTAAATATCTTTAACTCTTGAGAGGATGAAATTAAACCAATGCTAACCAAACTTTGGTTTGTCTCCAGAGGAGCAGAGGAGAGCAGAGCCAGCCCAGCCGAGCCGAGCAGAGAATAAAAACATGGCCAATACAATGGTGGGTACTGTTGATTTTGTCGACTAAAACTAAGAAGAAACATGTCCATCGACTACCCTTTTTCCACTTTCACAATAATAAATAAAACAAAACGGTCAAAAAAGGTCATAGGTTAAAATTGTTCAAAATCCAGAGTCCAGAGATCTTTAATTTGTGTGAATTTCAGCCTCTGTGGGGGGTATTTATATGCAAATATCATGACCAATGGCATTGCAATGAACATCAATGATGACGTTTAGGTGAAAAAATAACATGCAAATGAATAAAGAATGAATGAATTAAAATATGTTGTATTATTGCAACGCTGGGTGTTACACGGTTAAGAGTGTCTGATATAATTGCCTACATTGTGAATTGTAATTGAATTGTGCCTGTTCTTTCCATCCATTACAGAAGACATTCCAATGTGGATTACATGGGTGCAAAAGAAATTTTTTCAGCAATAAAGATTGTCGCATACACCGGAGCAAGGCGGCCAGGCACAGGGCACCAGCACCTGCAGCACCAGCACCAGCACCTGCAGCACCAGCACCAGCACAACCCGTTGTGCGGGTGCCTTGCCAGAACGCAACCTGTACCCGCACGTTTGTAAGCCTGCAGACGATGAAGGCCCACATGAAGAGCTTCAAGAGCCACAACCAGGCGAAGTTTCGGTGTGACACCTGCCATAAGGACTTCAAGTTCTTAAGCGGTCTCCAGAAACACAAAAAAAACAAACATTAGAGAGGCTCACCAGTTAAAGAGGACCTCTCATGAGTCATGCATGAGAGGTTTAGGCCCCGTGATTCTTGTGTTTAATTTCAAGGGCCCCCGCATGCAGTTTGACATGCATTAGATTGAGGTTTATTTATGTATTTATGTACTTATGTATTTATGTATTTATTTATTTATATTATTTGTGTATTTATTTATTTGTGTATTTTTCTATCTATGTATTGTATATATTCATCTATTTATTAATTTATATTTGAATATTTGAATAAATATGAGTTTTGAAAATTTATGTATTGTGTTTCTCAATATGCTTTTAGTTCATTCTGGCTAAACTATGGAACTATGGAATGCACCTCACTCCCAATCTTCCGCCATAGTCTGAAAACCCACCTTTTCAGACTCCATCATGGCCCGTAACACTTGCCCTAGCCCAGTGGCGGAAAGTTCTTATAACGTCAGGGGGTTCAAGCAGCCACGCCGCCCCCCCCCCCCCCCCCCTCCCCAGCGGTGGAAAAAAAACGATGTTTTTTCGGTTGGTACTTAGCATTTAATTAGCATTTGAATGCGGCATGGGCGGCGGCGCAACACCTAACCTATCTTGTAACCCCTCGTAAAGGTATGTGACTTGACTACGTGCATGACAACATGACCACTGGGGAGGGGAAATTTCAGTGGACACTGGACAGTCAGTGGGTGCATAATTTACTGTGGGTTCAGTCGCGCCTTTGCCAAAATGCCAGGGGGTTCAATCGCGCCTCTGAACCCACGGAGTTTCCGCCTCTGATAGAGTCTCCTTTTCAATTGCCATCAGCATAAAGGCCTTGAGGTGTTCCTGTGATGCTGTGCTCCTTAGTCGGTTTTTTATGAACTTCAGGGTGGAGAAGCTTCGCTCACAAGCAACTTGCGTTATTGACAGTGTCAACAGAAACTTGTAGCCGAGTCCAATTAGGTTGTATGAATTGGTGAAAAGGTTGTATCGTTGAAGAAAAAAATAGCAGCAGGCGGCACACTTCCTACATGATTTGCAGGGTTTGTTCACAATATCCCATTCTTCCTCTGTGTCCTGTAATCTCGTACTTCTGATACGCATCTGACATGGTTTAATACATCACCACACAATTCGCCTGGCATCACTCTTTTCTTTTTTGGTCTCAGTTCTGGCAAAGCAACTTCCACCTCCGTGTCATCATATTCACACTCATCTAATTGCTCGTTCGCCCACTTCACAAAGCCGTCTGCTGCTGTTTTTACGCCTGCAAAATCTCTTAGCCTACACATGTCTTCACATCCTCTTGTGTGCCTGTGACAAACCGATGGGCAGTTATCAAATCCATTCACTCGTTTGCAAGTAGTTGGATAGTGGAGTTGTTGTTTGAAAGATGCGGAGAAATGTCTGGGCAGTTTGATATTTTAGCAGGTTATCTGCATAACCATTGGCCTTCGCGCGGGGCTCAGGGCTCTGAGTGTCACTATATGATGTCGTTGTAACTTGTAAAGACATCCAGCTGGATTCCCAAACCTCCCAAAAACCTTTGTAAGGGTATCATCTTTAGCCCACCATCACGTTTCACCTATTGGTGACAACCGCCTGTGTCGTGTGTCATTGCTCACGTCTTGTATACATTCATTCGTTGGTACGAGTCTCGCAAGAAAACAGCAATGTCATTTAACAAGGAAAATAGGGTTGCACCCTGTAGAACGGCACTAGTTGTGTCCATTAGCACTACGTACATTCAGTACATGGCTATAACACCATACGTGTGCCAACACTTAGCCAGATTAATATCCATGTTCTCAATGACACGTTTCACCAAATCAACAAAGCCCTGGTCATGCCTGCAGTGGTCAACTCGGTATTGACAAGTGCTATCATTCGCTCATGCAGAGGCGGAAAGTTCTTATAACGGCAGGGGGTTCAAGCAGCGCCCCCCCCCCCCCCCCCCCCCAGCGGTGGAAAAAAAACGAGTTTTGTTTTTTCGAACAAAAGCCACCTTATTAGCATTTGAATGCGGCATGCGCGGCGGCCCAACACCTATCTTGTAACCCCTCGTAAAGGTATGACTACGTGCATGACAACATGACCACTGGGGAGGGGGAATTTCAGTGGACAGTCAGTGGGTGCATAATTTACTGCAGTGCATATAGATATATTTTGCCAAAATGCAGTGGGTTCAGTCGCGCCTTTGCCAAAATGCCAGGGGGTTCAATCGCGCCTCTGAACCCACGGAGTTTCCGCCACTGCGCTCATGTATCTTTAGCTGTAATGTCTTGTGTGGTATCGATTTGAATGGAATAGATCCCAGCCTCTTTAACCCCAGCAGCAATACTCTCTTTAATGAGACGTCCAATAGCTTCTATGGCAGTATTTACAATTGTCTTGGAGAGGAGAGTTACCAGTGAACCTCTGCCCTTCGCACCAGAGTCGTTGCTTTTCTCTATAGGCCTACATTAATTTGATTGATTGATTGAAATATTTATTAACAGTTTGTAGAATTACAGTACATTTCAAGCACAAACTCAATACAGAGACTGGCGTATGCAGCCTCCCTATGAGCCCCAACATTCTCATGCTCTTTTATCCGTTGACCGATATGTCTCCAGTCCTCCATTCCCACAGTGAAGGGGTTGTCAATTTTTGAGAATGCCAAGCACACAGAGCAGTATAATGTAGTGATGATTTCTCACGTATGTTAACCACGATCGCCATGTCCCATTCTTGCTGCAATTAAAGTTAGTCTTAACTGTGCTGTTGGTGGTTGACTGAAATGGATGAGAATTAAAAAAGAAATCCAAATCCACCGATTTTGGCCGTGTAAAGTAATTAAATGCAGGCTCCTCCGCTCCTCCTGCTAGCCGGCTCCTGGGCAGTTTCGTCGCTGACAACACTCTTTTCAGCGGCCTGCTGCTGCTGTGGCCGGGCTGAAAACACCTTGGTTCATTTTAAACATTTTCCTGCATCCGCCTCGAGACCCTTTCTCTTCTTCGCCCGTGCTTTCTCCACACAAACCTTTACCGTCTTTTTTTTATCCATGTCAGTTTAATGTCACCTTTTTATTCGCTTTTTATTCCGCTGTGTAACGTGTGGTCATTACACACAAAAAACAATTGAACTGAAGTCCATGCAAGCTTGCACATCAGTGGCGAATGTGCGAAATTCTGCGAATGTGCGAAAATGCGACCATTTTCGTTCTTTATTTGTTCGCTCTGGTGTCGTATTTTGCAGAGATTCGCAGGCGAACTGCAACATGCAATATTTCGCATTTTCAGATCGCTTATTCGCATCGCGTCGCTAATTCGCCAGTGTGTAAACAGTTCCTTCAACGCGCCAGACTTTTTTGAATTAGTATACGTCAGAGTAAAATGGAGCAAACCACTTTAGGCTTCAGCGGCCGAGGGGGAATACAGGCCGCTCCACCACCCCTCCACTAATGTCACAATCACTTAAACCCCCCCTATGATATATGGACAGAGTGGACTGGGCCGGCCCAATTCTGAGAAACCGTGGTGAAAGCCCGCGAAACAACAGCAGCAAGTTCCAAGCAACAGTTGGAATTTGTTGACAAACAATTTGTCTTTGTTTTAAAACTACGAGTGACGGTAGGTGGAGAAACAATAAACCTATCATTTCACAACAAATACTTCACTATCTAGAGCTTATAGGTGACTTTTCTATCTAGAGCTTAATATGGTGACTATGATGATTTATCACTGTATATATTGTTAGCTAACCTGCAAGCAGTGGTTTGACTTGGTAACCAAATGGACCCATGATGGATATTTAACCCTTAGGCTAAATATCTTTAACTCTTGAGAGGATGAAATTAAACCAATGCTAACCAAACTTTGGTTTGTCTCCAGAGGAGCAGAGGAGAGCAGAGCCAGCCCAGCCGAGCCGAGCAGAGAATAAAAACATGGCCAATACAATGGTGGGTACTGTTGATTTTGTCGACTAAAACTAAGAAGAAACATGTCCATCGACTACCCTTTTTCCACTTTCACAATAATAAATAAAACAAAACGGTCAAAAAAGGTCATAGGTTAAAATTGTTCAAAATCCAGAGTCCAGAGATCTTTAATTTGTGTGAATTTCAGCCTCTGTGGGGGGTATTTATATGCAAATATCATGACCAATGGCATTGCAATGAACATCAATGATGACGTTTAGGTGAAAAAATAACATGCAAATGAATAAAGAATGAATGAATTAAAATATGTTGTATTATTGCAACGCTGGGTGTTACACGATTAAGAGTGTCTGATATAATTGCCTACATTGTGAATTGTAATTGAATTGTGCCTGTTCTTTCCATCCATTACAGAAGACATTCCAATGTGGATTACATGGGTGCAAAAGAAAAATTTTCAGCAATAAAGATTGTCGCATACACCGGAGCAAGGCGGCCAGCCACAGGGCACCAGCACCTGCAGCACCAGCACCAGCACCTGCAGCACCAGCACCAGCACAACCCGTTGTGCGGGTGCCTTGCCAGAACGCAACCTGTACCCGCACGTTTGTAAGCCTGCAGACGATGAAGGCCCACATGAAGAGCTTCAAGAGCCACAACCAGGCGAAGTTTCGGTGTGACACCTGCCATAAGGACTTCAAGTTCTTAAGCGGTCTCCAGAAACACAAAAAAACCAAACATTAGAGAGGCTCACCAGTTAAAGAGGACCTCTCATGAGTCATGCATGAGAGGTTTAGGCCCCGTGATTCTTGTGTTTAATTTCAAGGGCCCCCGCATGCAGTTTGACATGCATTAGATTGAGGTTTATTTATGTATTTATGTACTTATGTATTTATGTATTTATTTATTTATATTATTTGTGTATTTATTTATTTGTGTATTTTTCTATCTATGTATTGTATATATTCATCTATTTATTAATTTATATTTGAATATTTGAATAAATATGAGTTTTGAAAATGTATGTATTGTGTTTCTCAATATGCTTTTAGTTCATTCTGGCTAAACTATGGAACTATGGAATGCACCTCACTCCCAATCTTCCGCCATAGTCTGAAAACCCACCTTTTCAGACTCCATCATGGCCCGTAACACTTGCCCTAGCCCAGTGGCGGAAAGTTCTTATAACGTCAGGGGGTTCAAGCAGCCACGCCGCCCCCCCCCCTCCCCAGCGGTGGAAAAAAAACGATGTTTTTTCGGTTGGTACTTAGCATTTAATTAGCATTTGAATGCGGCATGGGCGGCGGCGCAACACCTAACCTATCTTGTAACCCCTCGTAAAGGTATGTGACTTGACTACGTGCATGACAACATGACCACTGGGGAGGGGAAATTTCAGTGGACACTGGACAGTCAGTGGGTGCATAATTTACTGTGGGTTCAGTCGCGCCTTTGCCAAAATGCCAGGGGGTTCAATCGCGCCTCTGAACCCACGGAGTTTCCGCCTCTGATAGAGTCTCCTTTTCAATTGCCATCAGCATAAAGGCCTTGAGGTGTTCCTGTGATGCTGTGCTCCTTAGTCGGTTTTTTATGAACTTCAGGGTGGAGAAGCTTCGCTCACAAGCAACTTGCGTTATTGACAGTGTCAACAGAAACTTGTAGCCGAGTCCAATTAGGTTGTATGAATTGGTGAAAAGGTTGTATCGTTGAAGAAAAAAATAGCAGCAGGCGGCACACTTCCTACATGATTTGCAGGGTTTGTTCACAATATCCCATTCTTCCTCTGTGTCCTGTAATCTCGTACTTCTGATACGCATCTGACATGGTTTAATACATCACCACACAATTCGCCTGGCATCACTCTTTTCTTTTTTGGTCTCAGTTCTGGCAAAGCAACTTCCACCTCCGTGTCATCATATTCACACTCATCTAATTGCTCGTTCGCCCACTTCACAAAGCCGTCTGCTGCTGTTTTTACGCCTGCAAAATCTCTTAGCCTACACATGTCTTCACATCCTCTTGTGTGCCTGTGACAAACCGATGGGCAGTTATCAAATCCATTCACTCGTTTGCAAGTAGTTGGATAGTGGAGTTGTTGTTTGAAAGATGCGGAGAAATGTCTGGGCAGTTTGGTATTTTAGCAGGTTATCTGCATAACCATTGGCCTTCGCGCGGGGCTCAGGGCTCTGAGTGTCACTATATGATGTCGTTGTAACTTGTAAAGACATCCAGCTGGATTCCCAAACCTCCCAAAAACCTTTGTAAGGGTATCATCTTTAGCCCACCATCACGTTTCACCTATTGGTGACAACCGCCTGTGTGTCATTGAAAAAAAACGAGTTTTGTTTTTTCGAACAAAAGCCACCTTATTAGCATTTGAATGCGGCATGCGCGGCGGCCCAACACCTATCTTGTAACCCCTCGTAAAGGTATGACTACGTGCATGACAACATGACCACTGGGGAGGGGGAATTTCAGTGGACAGTCAGTGGGTGCATAATTTACTGCAGTGCATATAGATATATTTTGCCAAAATGCAGTGGGTTCAGTCGCGCCTTTGCCAAAATGCCAGGGGGTTCAATCGCGCCTCTGAACCCACGGAGTTTCCGCCACTGCGCTCATGTATCTTTAGCTGTAATGTCTTGTGTGGTATCGATTTGAATGGAATAGATCCCAGCCTCTTTAACCCCAGCAGCAATACTCTCTTTAATGAGACGTCCAATAGCTTCTATGGCAGTATTTACAATTGTCTTGGAGAGGAGAGTTACCAGTGAACCTCTGCCCTTCGCACCAGAGTCGTTGCTTTTCTCTATAGGCCTACATTAATTTGATTGATTGAAATATTTATTAACAGTTTGTAGAATTACAGTACATTTCAAGCACAAACTCAATACAGAGACTGGCGTATGCAGCCTCCCTATGAGCCCCAACATTCTCATGCTCTTTTATCCGTTGACCGATATGTCTCCAGTCCTCCATTCCCACAGTGAAGGGGTTGTCAATTTTTGAGAATGCCAAGCACACAGAGCAGTATAATGTAGTGATGATTTCTCACGTATGTTAACCACGATCGCCATGTCCCATTCTTGCTGCAATTAAAGTTAGTCTTAACTGTGCTGTTGGTGGTTGACTGAAATGGATGAGAATTAAAAAAGAAATCCAAATCCACCGATTTTGGCCGTGTAAAGTAATTAAATGCAGGCTCCTCCGCTCCTCCTGCTAGCCGGCTCCTGGGCAGTTTCGTCGCTGACAACACTCTTTTCAGCGGCCTGCTGCTGCTGTGGCCGGGCTGAAAACACCTTGGTTCATTTTAAACATTTTCCTGCATCCGCCTCGAGACCCTTTCTCTTCTTCGCCCGTGCTTTCTCCACACAAACCTTTACCGTCTTTTTTTTATCCATGTCAGTTTAATGTCACCTTTTTATTCGCTTTTTATTCCGCTGTGTAACGTGTGGTCATTACACACAAAAAACAATTGAACTGAAGTCCATGCAAGCTTGCACATCAGTGGCGAATGTGCGAAATTCTGCGAATGTGCGAAAATGCGACCATTTTCGTTCTTTATTTGTTCGCTCTGGTGTCGTATTTTGCAGAGATTCGCAGGCGAACTGCAACATGCAATATTTCGCATTTTCAGATCGCTTATTCGCATCGCGTCGCTAATTCGCCAGTGTGTAAACAGTTCCTTCAACGCGCCAGACTTTTTTGAATTAGTATACGTCAGAGTAAAATGGAGCAAACCACTTTAGGCTTCAGCGGCCGAGGGGGAATACAGGCCGCTCCACCACCCCTCCACTAATGTCACAATCACTTAAACCCCCCCTATGATATATGGACAGAGTGGACTGGGCCGGCCCAATTCTGAGAAACCGTGGTGAAAGCCCGCGAAACAACAGCAGCAAGTTCCAAGCAACAGTTGGAATTTGTTGACAAACAATTTGTCTTTGTTTTAAAACTACGAGTGACGGTAGGTGGAGAAACAATAAACCTATCATTTCACAACAAATACTTCACTATCTAGAGCTTATAGGTGACTTTTCTATCTAGAGCTTAATATGGTGACTATGATGATTTATCACTGTATATATTGTTAGCTAACCTGCAAGCTAAAACATCACCAACAACCAGTCTATGTCAGTGGTTTGACTTGGTAACCAAATGGACCCATGATGGATATTTAACCCTTAGGCTAAATATCTTTAACTCTTGAGAGGATGAAATTAAACCAATGCTAACCAAACTTTGGTTTGTCTCCAGAGGAGCAGAGGAGAGCAGAGCCAGCCCAGCCGAGCCGAGCAGAGAATAAAAACATGGCCAATACAATGGTGGGTACTGTTGATTTTGTCGACTAAAACTAAGAAGAAACATGTCCATCGACTACCCTTTTTCCACTTTCACAATAATAAATAAAACAAAACGGTCAAAAAAGGTCATAGGTTAAAATTGTTCAAAATCCAGAGTCCAGAGATCTTTAATTTGTGTGAATTTCAGCCTCTGTGGGGGGTATTTATATGCAAATATCATGACCAATGGCATTGCAATGAACATCAATGATGACGTTTAGGTGAAAAAATAACATGCAAATGAATAAAGAATGAATGAATTAAAATATGTTGTATTATTGCAACGCTGGGTGTTACACGGTTAAGAGTGTCTGATATAATTGCCTACATTGTGAATTGTAATTGAATTGTGCCTGTTCTTTCCATCCATTACAGAAGACATTCCAATGTGGATTACATGGGTGCAAAAGAAAAATTTTCAGCAATAAAGATTGTCGCATACACCGGAGCAAGGCGGCCAGGCACAGGGCACCAGCACCTGCAGCACCAGCACCAGCACCTGCAGCACCAGCACCAGCACAACCCGTTGTGCGGGTGCCTTGCCAGAACGCAACCTGTACCCGCACGTTTGTAAGCCTGCAGACGATGAAGGCCCACATGAAGAGCTTCAAGAGCCACAACCAGGCGAAGTTTCGGTGTGACACCTGCCATAAGGACTTCAAGTTCTTAAGCGGTCTCCAGAAACACAAAAAAACCAAACATTAGAGAGGCTCACCAGTTAAAGAGGACCTCTCATGAGTCATGCATGAGAGGTTTAGGCCCCGTGATTCTTGTGTTTAATTTCAAGGGCCCCCGCATGCAGTTTGACATGCATTAGATTGAGGTTTATTTATGTATTTATGTACTTATGTATTTATGTATTTATTTATTTATATTATTTGTGTATTTATTTATTTGTGTATTTTTCTATCTATGTATTGTATATATTCATCTATTTATTAATTTATATTTGAATATTTGAATAAATATGAGTTTTGAAAATTTATGTATTGTGTTTCTCAATATGCTTTTAGTTCATTCTGGCTAAACTATGGAACTATGGAATGCACCTCACTCCCAATCTTCCGCCATAGTCTGAAAACCCACCTTTTCAGACTCCATCATGGCCCGTAACACTTGCCCTAGCCCAGTGGCGGAAAGTTCTTATAACGTCAGGGGGTTCAAGCAGCCACGCCGCCCCCCCCCCCCCCCCCCCTCCCCAGCGGTGGAAAAAAAACGATGTTTTTTCGGTTGGTACTTAGCATTTAATTAGCATTTGAATGCGGCATGGGCGGCGGCGCAACACCTAACCTATCTTGTAACCCCTCGTAAAGGTATGTGACTTGACTACGTGCATGACAACATGACCACTGGGGAGGGGAAATTTCAGTGGACACTGGACAGTCAGTGGGTGCATAATTTACTGTGGGTTCAGTCGCGCCTTTGCCAAAATGCCAGGGGGTTCAATCGCGCCTCTGAACCCACGGAGTTTCCACCTCTGATAGAGTCTCCTTTTCAATTGCCATCAGCATAAAGGCCTTGAGGTGTTCCTGTGATGCTGTGCTCCTTAGTCGGTTTTTTATGAACTTCAGGGTGGAGAAGCTTCGCTCACAAGCAACTTGCGTTATTGACAGTGTCAACAGAAACTTGTAGCCGAGTCCAATTAGGTTGTATGAATTGGTGAAAAGGTTGTATCGTTGAAGAAAAAAATAGCAGCAGGCGGCACACTTCCTACATGATTTGCAGGGTTTGTTCACAATATCCCATTCTTCCTCTGTGTCCTGTAATCTCGTACTTCTGATACGCATCTGACATGGTTTAATACATCACCACACAATTCGCCTGGCATCACTCTTTTCTTTTTTGGTCTCAGTTCTGGCAAAGCAACTTCCACCTCCGTGTCATCATATTCACACTCATCTAATTGCTCGTTCGCCCACTTCACAAAGCCGTCTGCTGCTGTTTTTACGCCTGCAAAATCTCTTAGCCTACACATGTCTTCACATCCTCTTGTGTGCCTGTGACAAACCGATGGGCAGTTATCAAATCCATTCACTCGTTTGCAAGTAGTTGGATAGTGGAGTTGTTGTTTGAAAGATGCGGAGAAATGTCTGGGCAGTTTGGTATTTTAGCAGGTTATCTGCATAACCATTGGCCTTCGCGCGGGGCTCAGGGCTCTGAGTGTCACTATATGATGTCGTTGTAACTTGTAAAGACATCCAGCTGGATTCCCAAACCTCCCAAAAACCTTTGTAAGGGCATCATCTTTAGCCCACCTTCACGTTTCACCTATTGGTGACAACCGCCTGTGTCGTGTGTCATTGCTCACGTCTTGTATACATTCATTCGTTGGTACGAGTCTCGCAAGAAAACAGCAATGTCATTTAACAAGGAAAATAGGGTTGCACCCTGTAGAACGGCACTAGTTGTGTCCATTAGCACTACGTACATTCAGTACATGGCTATAACACCATACGTGTGCCAACACTTAGCCAGATTAATATCCATGTTCTCAATGACACGTTTCACCAAATCAACAAAGCCCTGGTCATGCCTGCAGTGGTCAACTCGGTATTGACAAGTGCTATCATTCGCTCATGCAGAGGCGGAAAGTTCTTATAACGGCAGGGGGTTCAAGCAGCGCCCCCCCCCCCCAGCGGTGGAATAAAAACGAGTTTTGTTTTTTCGAACAAAAGCCACCTTATTAGCATTTGAATGCGGCATGCGCGGCGGCCCAACACCTATCTTGTAACCCCTCGTAAAGGTATGACTACGTGCATGACAACATGACCACTGGGGAGGGGGAATTTCAGTGGACAGTCAGTGGGTGCATAATTTACTGCAGTGCATATAGATATATTTTGCCAAAATGCAGTGGGTTCAGTCGCGCCTTTGCCAAAATGCCAGGGGGTTCAATCGCGCCTCTGAACCCACGGAGTTTCCGCCACTGCCCTAGCCCCTTAGATAGCACTTTATTATGTAGACTTAGATAGCATTTTATACAGACTTATAGCATGTTACATAGACAGCACTAGAATTGCATTTTAAGTAGTCATAGCACTTCATAGTATATCCATTGTATAGTTACTATAGTATGTATAGTTTAATTATATAGACTAGTCCATACCCGGGGATATGCACACTCAAAGTATTTGCAGACTTTGGGTTATGTGCTGTGTATACTGTATGCATAATGTTTGAGAACCACTGCTCTGAAAGAACATTGGACAATGATGTTTGACAGTCAGCTATATTGTTGCTTATTGTGGAAGTGTTGACAGTTTAGCGTGCCTCTCACACGCGCGCGCACATTTAGTACATAAATCGTCTGGAAACGTCATAAGGATTGGAACCGAGAGGTGCGTTCGTCTGTGGACGTCCTAGCGACGTCCAAACGACACGGGGCGAGATAAGAATATTCAGAATGATTCCTATTTGTTTTTTTGGCATTTCGCTTTTCGCTTGCCGTATGCTAACGCTGTGTGCAACTATTAGCTTGTCATTGACTCCCATGAATGACTCGTATCTCCTCATCCAGGGCGCTCTCCGTGGTGATAAATGGATCGATATGCTGGCACTTAATTTCTGCTCCTCATCCGTCTGTCCCGCAAAATATGAACGCTTTTTGGAGCGTATATAAATATATTAAGATGATCGGAGATTGTGAGGTCACTTTGTGCGCGCGCGCACACACACACACACACACACCGCCTCCTGGCACACACACACACACACACACACACACACACACACACACACACACACACACACACACACACTGTGAAGGCCGTAGTACTGTAAATATGACATGAATATGAATGCAAAGTAGCGGTCCATGTGTGGACAGGCTACCTGTCGCCGCGGTGCATGGTGAGATGTGTGCAAACCGTGTAGTTTATCAGGAGAAGACTACCAAACGATGCAACACGCACACACAGTCAGCGGCGCCAAATTGTATAGGGCACAATTTGTTGTGTTGCAGCGCTAGCTAGAGGAAGCATGCCAGTGGGGTAACGGTGAGAACGGTGGCCTGTGATGCAGGTGTCGCCAAGGGACGCAGGTGTGTGAGGGTGCGAGGTGAATTCACTAATAAATTAATGTTGCATCCTTTGGTATTCTTCTCCTGATAAACTACACGGTTTGCACACATCTCACCATGCACAACGGCGACAGGTAGCCTGTCCACACATGGACCGCTACTTTGCATTCATATTCATGTGATATTGACAGTGCAAGACCCATTTGTGCATTTTTTAATCCACTAATAAATTCATTATAAATCAGTAATGTGTGAAAGTGGGAAAAGGGCTCCAGGAAGACCTCCATATAATTCTGGTCCATGCCTGTGTGTGAGAAGTGGGAGTGATTGGGCCAGGCAAGGTTGAGAGAAAGTGCTGTCAGGGACATTCAGACAGACAGACAGACAGACATTCGCTGAATTTTAGTATGATGATGATGATGATGATGATATTCCATGTTACGTTCTTAGCTTACGCATGTTTCATGATAACTACTTTTCAGACTCATAAGGGTCCATTTGGTTCCATGTGTTACACTCTCAAAGTCACAGACCCATAAGGGTCCATTTGGTTCCATGTGTTATACACTCTCAGAGTTACAGACTCATAAGTGTCCATTTGGTTCCATGTGTTACACTCTCAAAGTCACAGACCCGTAAGGGTTCATTTGGTTCCATGTGTTACACTCAAAGTTACAGACCTGTAAGGGTCCATTTGGTTCCATGTGTTACACTCTCAGAGTTTATTGATGATTAAGTATCAGCAGCATTGTATTGGTATTTGAGTTTGTTTTCAAGTCCATTTGCACTCACTGAGAAGTTTGAGAACATTCTTTTCTTTAAACTGCCCACAGCCCTCCTATGAGACACAGACTGGTTTCTGAACTGCCTACAGCCCTCCTGAGACACAGACTGGTTTCTGAACTGCCCACATCCCTCCTATGAGACACAGACTGGTTTCTGAACTGCCCACAGCCCTCCTATGGGACACAGACTGGTTTCTGAACTAACCACAGCCCTCCCATGAGACACAGACTGGTTTCTGAACTGCCCACAGACATCCCATGAGACACAGACTGGTTTCTGAACTGCCCACTCTGAACTGCCCACAGCCCTCCCATGAGACACAAACTGGTTTCTGAACTGCCCACAGCCCTCCTATGAGACACAGACTGGTTTCTGAACTGCCCACAGCCATCCTATGAGACAGACTGGTTTCTGAACTGCCCACAGCCCTCCTATGAGACAGACTGGTTTGTGAACTGCCCACAGCCCTCCTATGAGACACAGACTGGTTTCTGAACTGCCCACAGCCCTCCTATGAGACAGAGACTGGTTTCTGAACTGCCCACAGCCCTCCCAAGAGACACAAACTGGTTTGTGAACTGCCCACAGCCCTCCTATGAGACACAGACTGGTTTCTGAACTGCCCACAGCCCTCCCAAGAGACACAAACTGGTTTGTGAACTGCCCACAGCCCTCCTATGAGACACAGACTGGTTTGTGAACTGCCCACAGCCCTCCTATGAGACACAGATTGAGTAGAAAATTGTGCCATTTTATCATGATTATTTCTGAGGACCTATTATATGAAGATAGGTTGAACAGTGGTCCTTTAAGGGTAACTGTTGTATCATCGCAATATTACACTTGAGAGTCGTGATTTACAGTCATTAATGACATGTCTATGATGTAATTAATGACACGTTTTTTATGTAATTAATTACACGTCTATGATGTCATTAATGACACATCTATGATGTCATTGACACGTCATGAAAGGAACAGGGACTGAAGCTCTCCATATATTGGCATATTTGTATGCTTATATGCGGGCATGTATTGATGACATCAGAGATCATATGGGCATGTATTGATGACATCAGAGATCATATGGGCATGTATTGATGACATCAGAGATCATATGGGCATCTATTGATGACATCAGAGCTCTCCATATATGGGCATCTATTGATGACATCAGAGCTCTCCATATATGGGCATGTATTGATGACATCAGAGATCATATGGGCATGTATTGATGACATCAGAGCTCTCCATATATGGGCATGTATTGATGACAGAGATCATATGGGCATGTATTGATGACATCAGAGATCATATGGGCATGTATTGATGACATCAGAGATCATATGGGCATGTATTGATGACATCAGAGATCATATGGGCATGTATTGATGACATCAGAGATCTCCATATATGGGCATCTATTGATGACATCAGAGCTCTCCATATATGGGCATGTATTGATGACATCAGAGATCATATGGGCATGTATTGATGACATCAGAGATCATATGGGCATGTATTGATGACATCAGAGCTCTCCATATATGGGCATGTATTGTTGACATCAGAGCTCTCCATAAATGGGCATATCAGTCCGATTGGCAGTGCGCTGATGTCATGTGATGTCACACCACAGCCCTGGTCACTCTATATGAGCTGAAAGGCAGGCAGGCCTGACAGAGAGACAGGCAGGCAGGCAGACATGTTTCACTACACAGTGTCCAGAATCAAAGGACCAGAGGTTCCAGAGCATCATTGCACCGGTGCTGCCGTAGCGATCGGACATGAAGTTTACGCCTTTCCTAATTTGAACACAAGGACTAGTAACTATTCTGATCCCATGGCTGTGTACGTCTTCAACACAGTGTCTCTATGCTGGACAAAGTTGTCTCCAGTGACGACTGGAAAAAGAGAGTTTCCCTCCTGGCGCGACGGCCACACAGCTGTGCTTGTAGGAGATATCATCTACATCTGGGGAGGGGAAAAGCCAAGTCGTCTCCGCAATTACCGCAGAGATTTCTGCAACGGGCTTTATGCATTTGATGTCGACGCCCACACATGGTCCAAACCCAGGGTTTCTGGGGCTGATCCAGGGGGGAGGATAGACCACTCAGCCTGTGTGTTGGAGAAGGTCATGTACATTCATGGAGGATGGACCAGTGGTTGGCACATCAATGACACATCAATCTACAAGTTGGACACCACCACAATGGTCTGGACTTTAATTAACACCAGAGGAACTCCTCCACCTGCAACAGCAAGTAACTCTTCCACCATCATCGGGACAAAGATGTTTGTATTTGGGGGCTACAGGTGTGACCCGGTTGAGGTCTACAACACCATCAGTGTGTTTGACACAGAGACCAACCACTGGACGGTCACACCTTCTACACAGCCCCTTCCAGAAACACGCAGTCATCATTCAGCCTTTACCTACAATGGAGAGCTGTACATATTTGGTGGTGAGAACAAATATCCTATCTATGATGTGTGGAAATTCAATCCAGATACTTTCTCCTGGAAGGAGGTTAAGCCCAAGGGGAACAGCCCATCAAGGATGTGTTTACGCTGCTGTTGCATTGTGGGAGATCGTATCATCCTCTATGAATGCTGTGGCCTGTCTATCTTAGACTTGAGTCCTAGTCTGAAGACCTTATGCAAGCTGGCAGTTATTCAGTACGATCTGGATCAGTCTGAACTCCCACACAACATCAGGTGGGAACTGGAAGCAGTTGAAAAAAATCAAATCAGCCCATAAGAAAGAAAATAAGGAGGTAAAGCAGGAAACAGATCTGAGAACGTTCACAAAGTGTTACAAATATTCACAAAATGTAAAAGAATATTCACAAAATGTAAAAGAATATTCACAAAATGTAAAAGAATATTCACAAAATGTTTAGAAATATTCACAAAATGTTTAAAAATATTCACAAAATGTTAACATATTCACAAAATGTAAAATAATATTCAGACCATGTAACTTGTTCAGGTAGATCTGTCACAAATACACAAAGCAGATTATATCGAACCCAGTGATTGCGAACGCAGTGAGCACTTACTATGAGACCTAGCAGATCATGTCTGTCTGTCTGTGTGTGTGTCTGTCCCGCTATACGTCCAAATATGGAGTGTGTTGCATCAGCAATCACTCAGCTCCATATATGGGCACAAAAGGGGCCAGGTCCACATATACAGTAACAGCGGGACAGACACACAGACAGACAGACATGATCTGCAGGGTCTCAGATGCGTTCGCTTCCCACGTTTGCGCGTCTTACTGGTATGTTGTACTGATGATATGGCTGGCTTTTTTTTCTCCCTCTCAATTTTCTCCAACCCTAATGCAGATGGTCTTTGTTCCTCTCAGATTCTCCTAGATCTCTGCCCCCCTCAGATGACTTGTTAACTGAAACTGTCGAATCCCATCTCGCTTGCTGATTAGCAGAAATGGGAATTCAAAAATATATTTAAGATATTTAAAGACATCTGAACGGAAATCACAAGATGATGACAGCTTCCTGTCACAACCTTTGCAATTTGGTGAAAGACTGGAAGAGAGTTGAGAGACTAAGGGAAATCAGACTGGACACCTATTTAGGTTTCTTTTTTGTGGACTGTAAGTGGGTGGCGTGCGTTTAGCTGGATGTGCCCCGCCGCCCAAACACCAGCTGTTACACCAGCTCGTACGGTGTTGGAGAATCCCCCTCATCTGGCTTTACCAGCACCAAAGAGAAACCACACTGGGCTCTTGCATATTGTTCATAGCACACGATATTGAAACTGAAAGCTGTGAAGAGAGGAGAGATAATGTTTAAAAGGATAATTAAGTGGGGAAGGGGAGGGAGCGTACCAATAATTCTGAAGGGGAAAAACAGGGTGACCTCACCACCATTAACATTCTGGGCTGAGGCCAAAAGGGAGGATCTAAGCGTACAACACTGTACCTCTTTGTGTAATCCTTATCTAGCCCCAGAAATAACAGTGTAAACTAATACACCGCACTCTCCTCAGCCAAGGCTGGAGATAACCTCTATATAAGGGGTTGAAACCCTAGGCTGAGGTTGTAGTTTGTTTTGAGTTCAGGTTAAAAACTTCACCAGGGTAAAGAACAAAGACCATGTACAGTAACATGGCAGTCCAACAGATGGCTGAACTGATAATGTAGTACACCATGATGTAAGCACTAATCAAATGATTAATGGATATGATAGAGGTAGGACTGATTAGCTGCAACTGTGTTGCTTACTAACCTTCCACGTTATTAAACTCCTGTACCTGAACTGGAAAACAAACTACAGTTTAATGCCCCTTTAAGCCCTATTTTATACATTGTCTTACAATAGTGTTCCACATTGAAATAAATTGTTAAATAAATCAAGCTAAAGATGTGTTGCTAAATAGCTGTGAATATGACCACACATATACTATTGGAGGTACATAGTAGCTCCTTTTGTGTACATAAGTTACTAATGTGAAAAACAACCTGTGCAGCCCGCTCTCATTGTTACAACAGTAGCGTTCATCCCTTCACAGCGCTGCAGACGTGGTCTTACAAAAGGTCAGTTTCCTCATAAAGGAAGTATGTACTGTACATCCACGTACTGTAGTTTCACAGAAGTTTCCTTATGCACTCTCCTATGCAGTTTGTGTGTCTTACGTGACACATCATCACTTTGAACTATTTTGTATGTCTTTCATTATGATCATTTTCTTGAAAATGTTTTTAAACTAAACCTTATTAAAAAAGAAAGGCGAACAAAAATGCTGATGCTGTATTTGTGGTAGTTTTATGCCGGAAATACATACTTTCTTCAAGAAAAAAAAACACTTACTAATACATATAAACAGTACAGTGTAATTATACATAAATAACAAACAAAAGTAATGTAATATATAGCATGTTATGTTTTCAGCCTGGGCAGAACATAATTATACAAAGTATCTTTGGAAGGAATACAGCAAGGTAAAAAAAAATGAAAAACCCACTATCACTAAAAGTGATGGTGTTTTAATGACTGGGTTGGTAATGATCAAACCCAACAAACAATAATATAGAGCATGGGTTGGATTATATTTACATGTGCAGATTGACATAAGTGTAAAAAATCTGATCTAACAGAACTACTGTATAACCAGTGTAGTGTACACTACAGATATCCGTTTACTGATAACCTCAGTACAGTAAATAAACCAATGAAGTCATTAATGACACATGCATTAATGCCACATACATTAATGATCAAACACTGCATGTGTCCCAAAACGTTCTACAGTTGAAGACAACACTGTAGAAGATCCTATAGTTCAACAGACAGTGTGCACACAGAATAACTCTTCCTACTTCTGGGTCCCTTTCATACTTCCTTTAGATGTTACTGATGATACTAATTAAGGCTCTGTTCCATTCAGCGTACAGTGGTTCTCAAATTTCATAATTTCAAGGACTGGCCCCATAACTCTGAGAGTGGAAACAAGAGTTACAGACCTGTAGAGGGCCATTTGGAACACACTCAAGACCCACTCGTGCTTCCAGTGAGCCAACATTCAACATTAGCAGAACCCCGACTCTGTTTGAGCAGAAATGGAACAGAACCTTCATTAGCGGTAACACCTGTGAAGGAAGTAGGGAAGTGGCCCAAGTTCTTTCCAAAATGGCTATATGCATAGAGCCCATTCTGATGCAGTCCCACCGTCTCTGAACCCCAGTGAGAACTTCAAAACTATTGATGCAATCAGTAAATTGATTGACCGCTGCTTATCGTTTACAAAACCATCAGCATTTGAACTGGTCCATGGAGATTATTGGAGATTATTCATCTCCAACAAATAAAATTGCTGTAATGCCCTCTCTGTAAAGACTCCAGCGTTTTGAAACTGGGTTAAGAGAGGCTGAATACATTACCCCTACACTTAGATCACTTCAATGGCTCCTGATCCAATACAGAATTTATTTCAATGTTGTATCATTTATAAAGCACTTAAAAAGGTGCTTTAAGTGATCTATTTTGTTGTTGTTCTCCCATCACAAAGATTTTGCAGCCTCCTGTAGTAACTCTGAGGACCCCATAAGGACCGCAGAGCCCCTGTTTAAGACCCATGCACTACAGAAATGAGTACTATTGGAATACAGAACTATTTCACACTTATTTTAACAAAAGATAATTAGCTCCTGAATACTATATGCACTGATCTGATCCTTGCCTATGAACCAATCAGACCTCTCAGATCATCAGGTACATGCCTCGGAAAGTAAGCTGCTGTTTACTGCATATTTTGTCTTGTATTTTAATGGGGAGCACACTGCCTTTACTTCAAATGTGACTTCAAAGTCAAATTTGTGCTGCTATGCAAATCACATTTGACTACAAGGAAGGGTTTAGTTTGTTCAGCTGATCGTCAAGTGGAGTGGTACTGTATATAAATAACATACTGAAGGCGGAGTGACTCATCATAAGCATGACACTCACGTGCATGGGAAAGTTTGCATGAATTACAAACGTAGTTTAGTGGCTCTCTCAAGACTTAATATCAAACGTGTGCCTTTAGCAACGCTGCATTTGAGACACTAGCATGGTTATAACACTGGTACAGAGCACCAGGGAAAGCCCAGGAGTCAGGACAGTCACAAATTGACAACCAGAATGCATGATGAATTTATACTGAAGCAATGTATCACTTCTCAGAAACACAGCAGTACTTTCAGCATAATCCTTAGAATTATACTGATTTGAAAGGAATGGATGTGAGAACTGGGAAGTTAGTGGGGGATTTTTTACCACAGTCCTTTTCAAAACAAAAGCCGACAAAAAGCACCTTTGATAATGAATGTGTCTCCGGTGCAACTAAATAAACCAATTTAATTACTTAATAACAGTGGAAACGAATCACCTGCATCCAGCCATAAACCGCACCGGCTCACCAAGAGTGGCTCTGAATGTTTCAGAGCTGGAGTGGACCACCAGAGAAGCTACTGGCACTGGATGAGCTGACTAATAGCTGAGAGCCCACACAAGTCAAGTGCACGATGCCAGTGACTAAACCACACTTTCAGCGAAAGAAAAATATATATACAATTTAAACCCTCCCATCAACACTGGGTTGTAATAATCCTTCAATAAACCAGTTTTCCCTTATAAAAGGAGAGGCCTATAGTTAGCGCAGACTGTTGTCGCCAATCGATTAAATGTTTTTTGTTTAACCACTTAACTCCTATACATCGTTGACCCTCTTATTTCCCCCTCTACACCATAGAGTTATAATATCTAGAGAACGGACGGCCCCAACTATCCAGGTCACGTGAATTGACATCGTGTGTCTTCTGCAGACCGGTCTGGCCTCAACCACCGGGTGGACGTTTTGCAGAAACCAAAAAAGGGGAAGAGCCAATCAGCGTCTGCGCTCAGGGCCCTGTTATTGACATTCACGTTGATTGGCTCTTCCACTTATGGACGAAAAGACATTCCATAACAGATCAACTTCAACTTCCAGCTGGAAGCTTGAAGATGGGCTACTTTTTGCCAAATATTTGACAATTATGAGTTGCCCACAATAGGGTTTATGTGGTTAATATGTCCCACCTAGTCTCAATTCTTCAACTGGTTAAAGTGCTAGTTGGAGTACAGAGAACTAACCAGTGGAGATTGTTCACCTGGAATAGGAGTGTCCTCTTAGTGTTGCTTGGTGTCCTGAGTTCCCACATTTTAGCATCTCCAACGTTTTACTGCTGCTTACAGTTCTCCTTCTTCTCTTTGGCTTTGCTGCTGCGTGCTGATTTGTCACTGGGCCTCTTGGTGGGGGGGATGAAGGTGGGCTCCTCCGTGAAGTCAGGTAGGCCAGAGTGAGGCAGAGGAAGTGACGGGCCTACATTGATAACAGACAGAGGTAATGATCAACCAGCGTGATAAATGTTTCACCGTTCAGCTGGAAATACAATGGTAACAACAACACCGGGCAAAGGAGTCTACAAACGCTAGCCTGGTTAATAAACCAGACCGAATCAGCCGTTGGCAAAAAGAAAATTGCCTGCCAGCGGATTACGGTCTGGAGAGGCTCAATTGTACGCCCATTTCCTACACCAGAGAAATGGGGCAGCCAATCGGGACACGGTATGCAATATGGGCGGGCTTTGGTACAGTGACTTTCAATGCTTGAGACCTTTGACTGACAGTAGCTCTGACCAATTGCGTCAAAGAGAAAATGTTTCAACCTGCCGCCCTGGAAATGAAATCCAAGCTGAGCCTCCCCAGACTAATATCCCGCGGTCCGTGCGATATTAGTCTGGTTTATTAACCAGGCTATACAAACGCACCTCATGCCTGGAACGGCTAGTCCGGTGAATCACAGGAACAAGGACAACAGTTGCAGAAGAAGGAGAAGACGCTAGAGCAGGGGGCTGCTAGTATAAAAATAAATGACTTTTTTTTTATACTAGCACCTCCTCATTGCATTATGGGCTTTATCTTAGACTACGTCTATGTGTTGTTATTGGTCTTTTGGAAAGCGTTTGGTCAACGACTGCTTTATGAATAAACTTGCCAATAATCACCAAAAACAAATCAGAATTTAAAACAAACCCGAACATGAGAGACCCTCCTCTATTTCTTGTCACATCCATGGACCAAACTAGTACAACAGTAGGTCCATTCTGAAATAATACCTGTATAATGGTGTCTATTTTAAGTCAATCCTTTCATTTATTTCAGAATGCAAAGATACCCATGTCAACAATATTGTACGATTTGCTCAAATATGCTGTGTTTTCTGATTGTGAGCCTTGTGTTTTACTATGCGTCATGTTGACATTACCTGTCTGGCTGTCCTTGTTCTGTGTCCGAGCCTTGAAGGTCGGGTCCAGCTCCTCAGCAATGTTTCTGATATGCTGGACTTGTCTGCAAATAAAACACGGTCCGTCAGAACAGGCCTAGCTTTTTTGTGTATTGTTGTTATGACCGAGGGTCATATGTATATTTCCCTGTGTGGTGTCATGCCCTGAATGTCTTTACCCCCACATGACAACACACAACAATTGTATAGTGTAGATAATGCTCACACCATGGCGTAATGTTTTTTTGTTTTGTTGAAAACCTGTCAGTAATGTAAATGGAGCCCCAACGGTACAACAGGTAGACACTAGCAGCAGCGCAAACAATGTGTGTGATATTGGCAGTTGGCACGTTAAACAGCCGACTGGATGAGGAGGGGACTTACGGTGTGCTGGAGACCGGGCTGGGGGGCTGGGTCTCTGAGGAGTAGTCCTCCGTTGGGGAGGGAAGACCCTCGGAGTCCAGTCTCTCTCGTTGACCCTGTGGCACAGCAGCACAACACAGCACAGCACGATAGTTGAATTAGTCTAGTAGCCAGAATGTAAACCTGGACATGTTGAGTAATCCAACGTTTTATGTTAGAAATGTTTAGTATGGGTCCCCAGCATGTAGAAACTGCCGGATGCTAACTTGCATATGTTGAGCACTTTTCATAATTGGCATAATAGCTGACCATACCATTACAACCTATAAGGAAAAATAAAATCTAGATTTCATCATGTTTTATGTAGCATGTGACATGTCAAACTAGGGAGTTTATGATGCTGAATCCATTCCAAGCATTAGTTTTGCACAAAATACACTCCTTAGGCTAAATGGATTCAGCATCATGAAAACCCCCTAGTTTGACATGTCACATGCTACATAAAGCATGATGAAATTTTGATAAATTTTTCCTAGACTAAATGGTCTCATTTTGCCTAAGATTTGTTTTCCGCTACCGGAGTCAGCTCAGTCGAAATTGTTATAAAACAAATCAGGGAAAAAAAGGAAAGAAAGAACTGTAATCCTCAAATAAACAAATAAACAAAGCACAGGCCTGCACTCTGAAAGCACTTCATGCTTACCAAAGGATGAACTCTACTGAATTTTGTGTCCCCCATGGCATCTCTTCTATCACCACCTTGAGGCACAACTAATCTAATTATCTAAAACCTACTGATGAGGGTAACCCTCATGACCTTGTGACACCATAAATTATATACACATATACACTCTCTTTCAATTATTTTAATCAATTATTATATATGTATATTATTCAACTTCAAGCATGTGCTGTTTACAATGTGAAATAGTGACCCTATACAAGTATACAATATACCCAACGAATTAACTATTTTCTACTCAAGGCGCTCCTCCAAAAAAGCTGGAATTTCTCTTTAAGTGTAACATAATACTTCCTATGCCATTTGTCATGCCATCATTGCCATGTGGCATGTGCATGTATGAGCAAACTGTTCCATGAAAGCTAGGCGTTTTTTAGACGGAACCACATAGCCCTAAATTGAGAAGGGTACTTTTTATTTATTTATTGTGAACTTGTCAAATCATACAGTGACAGGCATAATGTCACATTGTCATAGTTTGAAGTAAAGTGAGTTATAAGTGATTAAGAATGTATGAATGACATTATTTTAGCCACTTCCACATTGAAATGCAGAACCAAGGAAGTAGTAGTACCGAAATGAGTGTGTAAATGTGGATTTGTGTAAACATGGAGGCCTCCCCTAAAAAGAAAAAGCAATTGACCATTTGTGAGTATGTATTTCTCTCTTTTTCTGGTGGGTCATTCACACGTTCTACATAATTCAAGTGTCAGATCATTGCAACAGGAGCTATAGCCACCATTTCAACTAAAAGGATGTATGGCACTTTATCACTCATGACGTTTTTTCACCAGAAATAGATTTGTTTTTTGCTCAGTGGGAAAATGGCTTTAGTCTGCTTTTCACATGACCCCAAATAATTGATTATGCTTTATGCATAACATTTGTAATATGTATACAATTTTGTTTTGGGTTTCATGGTTCATCTGATAACAAAAATAATATATTGAGCATTGTAGCAGATGCAGCAGGTGTCTTATAACGACTATGTCAAAACGACTTGAGGTGCTCTTCTGTAGTTGTACGACACGAATACAAATGGTCACTGTCGGGCGGAAACCTCATGTATCCATATTTAAACTTTTTATGTAAATGAATACCCTAGTTCATCGTACAAAAGTAGTGAAAATAGAAGATCTGCAGGCTTGAGCTTGTAGATTTGATATTTTCACAAAGTCAAAGTGTGTCTGTGGGAAAAAAAACAACCAATGAAAAGTACAGTATTAACAAGAGATTGTGAGAATTTGTGACTAATCACATTATATCCATTGGCTGGTTCTTTTTTACATTTCCTGAAAAGGTTTTGGAAGTTTTATGCCCGACATCCACGAAATCTTGGATGTTGAATGTTGAGACTGTGTTCTCAACATAAAGCTGTTGAGAACACAAGCTCACCTGTCTCTCTCTGGAAGCTCTTGGGTCATAGTGACTGCTCATCTCTCTGTCTTCCCGCGAAGACACCGGGCCTTCTACCTCTCTGGACCGACTGCTCATCTCTCTGTCTTCCCGTGAAGACACCGGGCCTTCTACCTCTCTGGACCGACTGCTCATCTCTCTGTCTTCTCTCGAAGACACCGGGCCTTCTACCTCTCTGGACCGACTGCTCATCTCTCTGTCTTCCCGTGAAGACACCGGGCCTTCTACCTCTCTGGACCGACGCTTCCAAGTAATTTCCCTCTTCTGCATGAATCTCGCAATTTCCTGTTGGATAAAAGCAGATTTTTGATTGATTGAATATTTGCAGATGTTTGGTCTCAGGACTCAGATACCGATACCAGACTAAGTACCCTTATTTTATGTACAGTATAGTGTATGTCTTTTTGCCATTTCTGTTAGTCCTTGTCTTGACTCCTTTTCTTTTTATCATTGTGTTGTCGCATAATGTCTCGTTTTATTGTGTTTGTATATAAAAACAATCTATATATTGATAAAAGTTTAGTTGTCTCTCTTTTTTATCTATCTGGCCTGTGTTTCATAACTACAGTACTGCCATAACAACTACATTTCCCTCGTGGGATTACTAAACACATGTACGCAATGCAGATCAGATTACACTCATCTCAACATCTTGATATGCATACTGATCGATGAACACTACTAAGGTAGTTCAAGGGCAGGTAAAGATCAGTAATGACAGGGTGATATGACATCAAATCAATATCACAATTTCACTTTTGCCTGAAAATAGCAGATCTACAAGCTCACAAAGCATTGCAATGCTATTTTCACTATTTTGTACACCACAACACAACACAACACACACGGTTAAGTGGTAAATCAGATTAATTGATTCAGAATTCAGATTATTGATATACTGTAAAAAACATTATTTGCTTTTCAGTCATACAACTTTGCTTTGAGTGTCTAGTGTCCCTCTTTGACACAATGAAATCCTTGTCAATTCGGAATTGGCCCAAATGAGTCGTTGTAGAACTTGTAGGTGTGATTCCAAGCAAACATTTAAAGACCTGAACTTTGATTGTTTTAGGCTCCAGATCAGAGCTGCAGTGAGAGAGAGATGATTGTGATTCGTTTATGGTTTTCTTGAATAAAAAAAGTTTCTGTTTGTGTCCAAACCATAGACTGTAAAAAAATATGGACAAAGTGTTCCCCGGGTCTGATATGGACGTAAGATGAAGCCAGTCAGTCCTTGAATTGTAAATTGAATTGTAAATCACCATCTTTCTAGATGGCTGGCCCAGACAACGAGGCGGGACTTCCCCCCCTTCTTCTTCGTTGGCTTTTATTTTGACTCAAACGGGGGGTGGCTCCCGATCATAGACTGTAACGGTAGCCACGCCCCTCAGAACATACGCAACTTTATGGTCATTTTTGTAAGAAATGGGACCATAATTTTCCAAAAAGAATATTATGACATGAGAAATTAGACTTTAAACTAGTGACTGTGTTATCTGTGCTTAAATTATAATTTTTGTATCCTACTGTTTATATCAGAGGTGCCCAAAAGGTAGATTGCGATCTACCAGTAGATCACATAGGCTGTGCAGGTAGATCACATGACATGCCCCTAAATAATATTTAATTGAAATATAAAGAATAGATATATAGATATTTTTGGCATCTACCACTTGAATTAAGGTGACTTGATTGATATCAAAAAGGGCCTTTCAGCTCAAACCCACAATGCAATCTTTTGTTTTCAAGAGTGTTGCTGTGCACAAAGGTCGGTAGCATTACAAATTGAATACAAAAAACCCTACCTACCGGTATTCCATTTCTCTCCCTCTATTTCCCATTCCAAGTACAATAATAATTATTTAACACCAGCTCTGCTATTCCAAACCACCTCAGGTACATATTTAAACTATTTTCAGCAATGGTTTAATAATTCTTTAGGTGGGTAGATCTTGTTGAGTCGGTCATTTTGAAAGTAGCTCTCAAGTCAGAAAAGTGTGGGCACTCCTGGTTTATATCATATGTCTGTATGTATGTTTGTTTTTGTATGTCTGTACTCAATTATTAATGTTATTTTTTTATATTGTTTTAATGATGACAATAACTGGGGGGAGGGATGGGGTGAGGGAGAAAAAAAAGGTATGTCCAAACTGTACTAAATTGTTGAAACCTATTACCAATAAACATATATTTAAAAAAATGTCTGACTGCCCCCCTGGTCCATACACAGCCCACCAAGCGTGCACTCTTGATGAGCATGTGCAGCACAAATCAGTTGGCAACTGGTTCCTTTTCGTGACAAAGAGTGGTCACATCATCACAGTATAAAAGAAAAAACTTGTTTTTAAATAATAATAATAATAATAGGTTGGTTATTGGTTCCAAATATGGGTTTCGATATATGACGGGTTAATTGGCCAGCCGTTCTCTGCAGTGTGATAAACATCATCTCACCTCATCCTGGGCCACTTGAGCCACCCTGAAGTCCCCTTCTGGGTAAGAGCTGCGTGAAGATGAGGAGGGCTGAGGAGGACTCTGGAAGAAATGCACCAGAGAATGCTTCATTAGGGCTGCAAGTACACACGCCAATCCTTCTACCCTGAAACCTCAACAAGTTTATACATTTTATTTATAGAATACATATAAATCTTGAAGAGGTTTACATACGGATGGTATTTTAGTTACTGCGCAAAAAGCATGGAATATGGTTGAGTATATTCCAGGAAACACCCGGTAAATTTACAGACAAATTCCGGTAAACTCCTGAAATGTACCATCACCCCTGTATATTACTGTATATTACTGTATATGCCCGCTAAACTTGAGGTTATGGGCAAATCTAGTGCCCATAATTGCCCGTTAATCCCTCTTTTCACGCAGTGTTTTTCATTCTCAGACTTATTCTTGAATATATTATTGCTGTAAGTGATGGTGTTTGTTCAGTAACCGGGGGCTCCCCATCTCCGAGTCTCCAGCACTAACAGATTTGTATTTTTTTGGTCGGACACCAATTTATCACCTTCAATTTAATTCATGTTCCAGGTATTTTTGTTTTGTTTCATCTCTTCCAATTTCACTGTATCCTGCCTGAGTTCTCTTATATGGCGAGCATACATTAATGTTAACAGTGCTCACCTTCCTCACCACCAGCACCCGGTCTTCTTCATCCTGCAGTCTGCGGGCCAGCTCTTCGTCTCGGAGCACCTGCTGCAGCTCCACTAGGTCCAGACACTGCACCGCCGCACCTGTGGAACATGTTGGACACGCTTCATGGATGGACGAAAAGAAAGGAAACTCAAAGTTCTGTTAAACCCATTCACCCGAAAAGTCTAAAGAAAGTAACGAAACCTGAGGCGCAAAGAAAGATGTAAAGAAAGTACCCAAACCCGAGGTGCAAAGACAAATCAAAAGAAAGTACCAAAACCGGAAGCGCAAAGAAAAATCCAAAGTACCCAAACCCGAGGTTCAAAGGGATAACACTTGAATCACGGCAAACAAAAGATGAGGGAAAGATGGAAAGTAGACGGAACGTGACGATGGCACGCAGAGCAGCTACAATGGAGATGTGGAACTTCTAGTCTACAGACCCGGACGGAACAAACGGCATGAAGATGAAAGCATGATTACTGAAAGTAATTTCCCAGATGATGATTTCAGGGCCGAAGGGACCGAGGTTACCAAGTGGGAACAGCAAAACATCACACGTCAGCGGAGAGAACCGACCACACTAAGTCACACCTCAAAGGCCCCAATTTGTCCAGATTTGATCATGATTGAGGAGAGATGGAGAAAAACACACACAGAGGTAGGAAGGGTTCCCTCCGCCGTATGGGGAGTTGGCTCCACCTGTTGGGTGTTACCTGGCGGTGCGTGTGTGGACCTAGCCCTGCTGGCTGAAGCCACGCTGCTGCACAGGAGGCTTTGGCTCCGCTGTGGCGCTCGCCGATGCGGCCTCTCTTCTGTCCTCTCAACCGTCAGCTCCTCCTCCTCCGAGCTCAAACATTCTTCTGCGTCCACACGCCCACGCCGGCGTTCACCTGTGCTCCTCCTGACCCTACGGTCGCCGTTGCAAGGCGTCTCCTCCTCTCTCACCTCCTCTCTAACCGATGACCCGGTCCTGGGTCTGAACTCTGCCCCCCTTCTCCACCTCCTGCTCCCTCCCCTCTCTCGGCTTCGCAGGTCTGAATCTCTCCTGGGCTCCTCATCGACCTCCACGTCATCTTCCTCCTCCTCGATAGCCAGGCCGCCATAATGGCGCCTCTCTCGGTCTCCCCTGTAGTCTCTCTCGCCGGTCTCTCTGGACGACAGTCTCCCCACTTCTCTGACATCTCCGTGGTAACTGCGCCTGGCGGGGGCCGCTCTCTGCAAGGCCCCCTGATGTGGCTGAGGGTCGGCACTGCCGTACGAGGCCTCGCTCCCATCGCCGTGAGACCCGTGGCGGTTTCCGCTTCGAGGTCTCGCCTGCGGCTGCGGGGCAGCGCCGTGCCTCACGGCCACTCCCCTCTCTCTGAGGACCTGGCCCAGCATCTCCCACACGCCACGGTCACTGCTGTGGTAACTGTTACAGCGCCTGTCGTCGTCGTCCTGAAAGCGGACATGCCTGTCAGGGTTCTCCCGGTAGGACCAGGTGCGTGCTAGGTCTCTGGCAGGTCTGTCTGCGCGTGTGTCAGTACGTCCATCTGTGTGTTTGTCCCCGCCCTGCAGCCGGACGGACTGACTGCGACTACATCGTCTCTGTCGAACGTCTCTATTGTGATCGCCATTCCAACGGCGGCTCTCGTCGTCTCCTCTGCCGTTCCTTTCCCGCCCTCCTGACCTCCTCCTATTCCTCCTGTAATCCAGGTCACTGACCCGCTCCTCCCACTCCCGCCCCCCTCCTTCCTCCTCCCGGCCTCTCTGCTCCTCCGTGGAGCCGCTGACGTGAGAGCGACAAAGACTCCTGTGGTTTTGCTCTCGTGGGACACGAAGGGACGCCCGCCGTTGACATGGGGCGGTGTGGAGGCTTCCGTTCAGCCTCCGGCTCCTCGGCGGGAGACGCTGGGGGAACACGGTGTCTGAATCCTCCGTGTCGTCGTCACTCAAGGTGTCCACAGACTCGCTCCTGGAGTCCCGGTGCCCTTCATCTGACGGCGGAGCCCTGAGGGACTCCTGAGCCCGGCCCCCTGTAAAGTCTGACTGAGAGTTAGAACGCTGACTCCTGGAGGCGTGAGTAGGGCGATGTCGTTGCCGCGGGCTGCTCAGAGCTCGCTGCTGTACAGAGGCGGAAGCCGGACCCCCGCTGTCGTCTTGAGTCGAGTTCAACCAAACAAAATGCAGACACAGCAGTAGGGAGGGCATTTGAGGCTCGTTAAAAGAGGTTAACATTAGTACAGAATACGGTCATATTAACACATGATGTTAAGAAGAATTTCCACAGAAACGTTATAATTCACGAGACATGACCTATCAACCGTTATAGCAGTAGTTACAGCAGAGCCAGTGTTCATGCTGATATGAAACCTTTGGAAGAAAGCTACAACAAAACAAAAAAACAATCTGAGAAAAACACATCAATACATTGTTGCTCTGGAAGAGTCTGCTAAATGCCTGAATTAGAAGATTGCAAATTGTACAACAGACCAGACAAAAACCATTATATTTAATTAGCTGTAAGTCACTCCCCTACTCTCTCTCTCTGCATTTCCTATCTCTCTCCACTCAGTCCACTGTAACTATCAAATAAAGGCTTAAAAACAGGTTGTGAGCTTTAGCTTGTGCTATTTTCGCTAATCGTCAGACATAGATGAAGTAAAGGTTCTAAAACCTTCCTTTGTGGGTAGATGTCCCGGTTTTCTTTTGACCATGACAATGCCATGGACCACACAGCAACCTGCTTAATGCTGAGCACAGCACATATTATTTGTCACATGTAAATAATCTACACCAGTGTTCAAACTTTTTCATTTCAAGGTCCCCCATTAATGCAGAACTCAGAGTGTGTACGAACGGAACCAAATGGACCTCTATGGGACCATTTGGTTCCATTTGTACACTCAAGCGTTACAGACCTGTACAGGTCCATTTAGAACCCCCTTAGGAAAGCCCGAGGGTCCCTGGACCCCACTTTGAGAACCCTTTCCTAAACTAGCATCATGGCAGACGTACCATCACTGAAACTGTCATGTCCTCTGCTCCGCCTTCTCGTCCTCTGCTCCTCCTCTTCCTGGATACGCTTGGCTATTTCCTGTGAAGAAAGGATCAGAATTAATCATTCCTGACATGGCCAAAGCATTTCCGGGGATCCCCAGCCAAAAACGTTGAGTACCCCTGCTGTAGGCAACGGGATATAAAATACAGTAGAAGTGACAACATAATTATGTTGATCCATCATGAGAACCCTAGGTTCTTTATCCACTTTATCCAAAAACTGATGACATCTAATTGTCTTCAATTAAATATAATCAACGTGCGTGCGTTTGTGTGTGTGTGAGAGAGAGAGACACACACACACACACACACACACACACACTAAGACAGAGACTTAAGGCAGCACTGTTTTTCCACCACAAGGTGGCAGTGGCATGTTAGCCATCCATATGAATGGTACAGTTGTTTATCACAGAAACATTTACAGAGCAATAGAATCAAGAAGGAAGGGTTGCCTGTTGATTATGTATGGGCTCCGCTTAACAACAGTTAATAATATGTATATAATACGTTTTAAACCTCCTGACATCCTCTAATAGTACATTCTATACAATTACAGAATCAAGGGCAGCACCGAGACAAAACCAGTCGAATGGGTTCAAGGAAAGCTAAATTACAAGCCGGGTTTAAGGTGTGTGTGGGATTAACTTTTAAACCAGGTCTACCGTAAATCATACAGTACGTGGGCTGTATCAAAGACGCATAACCATTTATTTCATTTTAAAGATGTTTTGGGGCTTTTTGAATTTATTGATAGATTACAGTAGTTTGACAGGAAAGGGGGAGAGAGATGGGGGGGGGGGGGGGGGGAGAGATACGCAGCAAAGGTCGTCGGGATCGGGACTCAAACCGGTGACACGCTG
The DNA here is from genome assembly GCF_963924005.1 of Protomyctophum bolini. Lineage (NCBI taxonomy): Eukaryota > Metazoa > Chordata > Actinopteri > Myctophiformes > Myctophidae > Protomyctophum > Protomyctophum bolini. The sequence goes on from NC_137866.1 coordinate 40,022,782, forward strand.
TCAAGCTGGATTACCAGCCTACTGTAGGTGCCTGGACCGCTCGCCCGGCCCAGGCACCATTTAAATCCTACACTGAATTTCCTTGGAGTACAGTATATGTACTCCAATAAATGGTAACCCGACTCCGCGAGATAGGGGCGGTATTGATTCACAAGTTCACAATACAGAGTCCATCAGGGATTGGCCTTGAATGGGCCGTGTGAGTGGGTCGAATCAAATATGTTTAAAACCGAGGCTGAAGTTGTGTGTGGGCTCACTTGGCTGTTAACAGAGATGTTTTAAAACCCGGGTCTATGATGCTGTGTGGGCTCACTTGGCCGTTCTAATGGGAACACTGTTCTGTATCACAGACATGCCTGCTGAATGCAGAGCCATGCTGTGTGAATTACTGCCATTGTGGGGCCGATCTGGCTGTTCAGCAGAAAGCCTGCTCCAGGTGGCCACGCTGGCTATTTCAGGCAGGCCAGGGGCTGACTCAATGGATAATAAAAGACTATGGACGCCTACAAGACAGACAGACAAACCTTTCATCACCCCACACTGTGCAGAACTGTGGCCTGGAAAATACAAAACACTGCTGAACTCCTAACAGATACAAGCAAGGCTGTTTCTCTTGAACTAGCCTTGCTGAACTGGCCTGTTCTCTGAAGGAGAAGGGCTATGCTGACGTGTTCATATGCTCTCAGGCTTTACAAAAAGGTCAGTGGTCTAAATGTGTCAACACATTCTGGTACGCTATATGAACATAAACATGTTTAATATGCTGCATGAGATCTTAGTCAGTTGGAAAAGCCCCAACCACTGCACACGTGGCTTAAGAACTATGCATTTATTCTCTGTGTTATTCTTATAGTGTAGGAGTCTTTTCAACTCAATTAGCACACGGCTGTAACAGAGCGTCAGAGGATAAAATTATGACCTGAATCCATGACAGTAAACCACGTTCCTTTTGTTATTTCCAATCACCAGCGTTGCAGCTGTCAGCAGACAATTAGCGTTGTGCCATGGCAGGTTAGCGGAGTGGAGTGTCACTGCCACAGGGACCTGTCATTTACGTCTGCACAGCCTGACGCCTTCTGTTCTTTAATTAAAGAGGTGATCTACAGGGAGGCAAATGTTTAATCAACACAAAAGATCAGCCAGACGTCGTTGGAGGCGTGTTAGTGCTAATGGGACATCATTTGGGCTGCGGAAGATCTCGCTCAATCAAATAATTGATATCTGCTTGCAGAGGCCAACCTGCGTTCATGCACTCAGACTACGCCTAGAGGCCAACCTGCGTTCATGCACTCAGACTACGCCTAGAGGCCAACCTGCGTTCATGCACTCAGACTACAGAGGCCAACCTGCGTTCATGCACTCAGACTACAGAGGCCAACCTGCGTTCATGCACTCAGACTACGCCTAGAGGCCAACCTGCGTTCATGCACTCAGACTACGCCTAGAGGCCAACCTGCGTTCATGCACTCAGACTACGCCTAGAGGCCAACCTGCGTTCATGCACTCAGACTACGCCTAGAGGCCAACCTGCGTTCATGCACTCAGACTACAGAGGCCAACCTGCGTTCATGCACTCAGACTACAGAGGCCAACCTGCGTTCATGCACTCAGACTACGCCTAGAGGCCAACCTGCGTTCATGCACTCAGACTACGCCTAGAGGCCAACCTGCGTTCATGCACTCAGACTACAGAGGCCAACCTGCGTTCATGCACTCAGACTACGCCTAGAGGCCAACCTGCGTTCATGCACTCAGACTACGCCTGGCACAAATTTAGGGCTGCAATTATCGAACATGTTCGTGTTATTTGCTGTCCTGTTCTGAGACCAAGGTCTCTATTTTCGTCACCGCTAAACCCCTTATCCCTAAACTTATTTTCTTCTACTTTACTATTTTTCAAAACATTTTTGAATAGTCAGTAAAATGGTCAGTCTACAACTCTACGACTACAAGCTCACAACGTGTCAATGTAGATTGGCTAGTTGAACTATTCAAAAATGTTTTGCAAAATAGTAAAAGAAAAGTTTAGGGATAAGGGGTTTAGCGGTGACGAAAATGTAGCCCCAAAAAGCCCCCAATATTTTCTTTATTTAATTTAGTTTTTTAAGTGCTATGTACCGGTACTGTAAATAAAATGTACGTACTTATTTTGAGAACAATTTAATCCATTCCTTTTTCGGTTAATTGTACAATCAAGAAGCACATTTTCAATAATACGTAATGTTTTTATAATCAACAAAAATGTAAGGCTCATTTTATTATTATTGTCAGTATGGTGTCACGCAAAAAAAAAAAAGCGAGCACATAGCGACATTGTTTTGATCTTGTAGATCGTCTGCTTTTATTTAATGATAGATTAAATTGATCAACCGTTGCACTCCATCGTCGTGTAATTGCAGCGTACAGTAGCTCACTATGCCTCAAGTGAGCTCCACCCTAATCCCTTAAAAGTAAAGCCTCGCTGCTTTTAACACCAAACAAGGCGCCTTTATAAGCCTTTCCATGGCATCCTTATTATCCAAAAGGGAAACTGCGGGGGAAGGAAAATATGATGGCATGAGTGCCTGTGTGACGTGGACAGCTCTGTCCATACCACTGCACTTGGCTTTCATGAGACCGCCGCCTGTGTGTAACGTGAAGCCAATGATGTTTTAACACGGCACACAGACATGCGTGCATACATGCTCACACGCACAGAAAGGAAGTGGTCCCCTGCGGGGCCCTGCTTTTCTGTGCACAGCGTGATAGCAAGGGAGAGCTGATTGATGCCATCCATCTGAGCGACCTCCTTATCCCATTCTGACCTGAGATCAGATTCATACGAGGTTTCCACGGGACACACACTGGTCTGATGAACCCATTCTGACCTGAGATCAGATTCTAAAAATGTCAGTCGTTCTTCGAATTTTTCAAAAATAGCAGACCTACAAGCTCGTAGCGCGCCACTTGGTGGCGCGATATGAGCTTGTAGATCTGCTATTTTTCAATAGCTAAAGCATAACATGATGCCAACACCAAAATGGGTGCCCGGTCAGAATGGGTTAAACACGCTTTCAGTAGCAGAAGCAAAATGGTGGAGGGGGGAGGCCGCTACCGTACCGCAGACCCCGACGACTCAACTCTACATGGGATTAGGACCACAGGTCTTTAACCACATGAATCATAGCGACCCTATTCTGAGTATGTCTGGCGAAATTGAACATTTGGGGGGAAATGGGTGAACATTCGGCACTAGAAATAGCAGATATATACAATCTCACTTCTCTTGGGTGATTTAATACTTTACTTTTTAGTACTCGTATCGTATCAGGAGGATGTGGAACATCCGACTTGTTTTTCACTGCTTCACTTTCCCAAAAACCACAAATACGGGAGCTTGTAAGAAAAATAATGAAACACACTTTTTTACACCTGTAAAGCTGTGATGCGATAATACATTTGAAGTCTAGTTGGCCATTTTCCAGGAAGAGATTTGGTGTAGAAGGATAAACAGAGGAGGCCAAGCATAGACGCCGGAGGGACCTAGTCTACTAAGTATATAGTGGTTCAGGCAGTGTGTAGGACTGAACTGTGTAGAAACTACCACAAAACACAGACAGACAGAGTCTGATCCTTGCTTATGTTCTCAACAACACTTAAGGATTTACCCGTGGTTTATGTGCACTATTGAACCCACACACAAGCGCGTGGGTTCAATAGTGCATGTCTGGAGTCACTTAAGAAGCAACTCGACTGATCACACAGACTTATAGTGCACCAGCAGTCCAGCACTGTGGTTGACCTCTGACCTCCCTCAAACAGCCTAGAGCCTGGGTGGATAAATCAGACCCCAAACTTGGCTTTCCCCAAACTTACCCCCCCCACATCCCTTTTTTTTATTGTTATTTCATTCCATAGTCATTTTATAGTCTTAGTGTGTTTCCTAATAAAGTTGATTTTCTTTTGCGTTTTCTCCTCGCTATAAACATTTCGATATTATTATTAAACTTCCATTCAATACAGCCTCACTTAGTCTTCATAGTTAGAAAGGAGAGGGGGGGGGGAGATGAATAACGATCCTCCCGCGTCTGCTGGAAAATGGCATTCAATCAGTTGCTATACAAGCAATCACATTGTTATAGATGACATTATAAAAGTTGTTTGTGTTTGTGCTGCTGCGGTCAGGCAAACGCCTGCACCGCCACAATGCCACAACAAGCAGAACGGAGCTCTGAACAATGACCACTGACCAGACTGTCTTTAACCTGTAAATACCTGCTCTCCAACAGACCACAGTATTATGGGGGAAGAATTTATTTCGAAGAAGGCAGCTTAGTCTGTCCAAAACGTTGGTAATTCTTCTGTCTCCGTGTCCACAATAAATTGTGCATCGGCAGCTGTGCGGCTAATGCTATTATGCTTATTTAGGGACAATTTATATGAACATTTCTTTGTACAAATTGCACATATGTAGCTCAGAAGTGTCATTGTTAACTACATAATACAGGCTGCTGTTTGCACTATGAATATACTTGTTCAACTTGTTCATCCTTCTGCTGCAAGAACAAACATAATATTACAGTATATCTTAGGTTATATATTTGTGTTCTGTACATCTTTATATTCTGTATATATATTTTTTGGCTGCAAAGTTAAATACTTTTCAAACTCTACATTTTGTGGTCATTCTATACACCAATGTCTGTTTGATGGAGGGTGTTTTGCACACTTTTACCAGGGTTACTTAAATTCTCTAAACATTATTCCTCTTATAAGTTGTCTTATCTTGCAGTATTTGTATGTGTTGGAACAGTCTGGTGGAGTCTGTCCACAGCAATATTCCACTGTACATTAATGTTAAGGTCACAAATAAAACGTTTGAATCCTTTCTTTTACACAAATTTTCAATGCTTCCGTTGTGTCGTGGGATAAGATAACATATCACCTCATCCTCACGCTCCCTCCTGCACGCCTCCTCCTCAGCGCATCGCTGGATCTCCTCCTGGATTAAACGTGCATACTCGGAATCCTGCTCCTCTCTGCAGGAAATGACAGGAGACAGCAGGCTCATACGCATATGTACTCAGACTGTTTTATTGTGTTATTGTGTTTAGTGAACTGTCTGGCTTTTACAGTATGTATAACAACTAAGCGCGCATTGCACATAAGGTGTGTGAGAAGGGGAAGGGGACAGTTTGCATTTTCAAGTAACACGGTTCACACCGTTTTTCATTAGAAGACAGCAAAACCTTTAAACTCCTCCATGAGTCACGCTGAATTGTACATACAGTAAATGCTATAGTATAGATGGATGAGGGGGAGTCACCAATCTCTCCCTGCCTCCCTCTCTCCCCTACGAAGAAGCGCCACACCCCCCCCCCCCCCAAATTAAAATTCCCAGAATTTCTCAATTTTATTATTTTACGCATCCAGGCCGTGTTATCCAGGAGATTGGACATGCTGCAGAAATATGTGATGTTTTTTTCGACGGCAGTCTTTTGAATACAATTCCATTTGGTTTTAGTCATAATTATTTTAGTCATCTGAAGTGTTTAAATTTGAGTCTAGTTTTTAGTCACCTAAATCTACAGTTGATTTATTGATGCAATGTCAATATATTTAGTCATAGTTTCAAATCAGCAATGCTTCGTTTTTATAAAGTCTTTGTCAATGAAAAAAAAAAAGTACATTTTTTGTCATAGTATTAGTTGACAAAATGAACACTGATGTTCCACCAGTGTTTGTGCATGCGTGCGTACAGTACAGTACAGTACAGTACAGTGCAGTACAGTACAGTACAGTACAGTACAGTACAGTACAGTACAGTACAGTACAGTACAGTACAGTACAGTACAGTATACATACAGCTGTCTGGAGGTCTGTCTGTGCAGTGCGCTCTCCTGGGCTCCCTGCTCCTCCTCCTCATGCTGCAGCATCTTGGCTACACGGATATCATTCTGGACCAGCTGGTTCTTCTGGATGTTGGTGGTGTAGTACTGTTCAACTAGCACAACACAGGGTTACTGCTCAACTAGCACAACACAGGGTTACTGCTCAACTAGCACAAACTGCTCAACTAGCACAACACAGGGTCAAGCCGTACATGTGTAACTTTAGAGCCCAGAGCACAAACAAACATTATTACAGCGTATATGACTTGAGACAACTCTAACAAAACAAAACACAATAATTATGTGGACCTCGGGATCCACATGGGACCAGCGTGGCTCCCATGTGGCCCAGTCAGTGTCATCAGTCCTGTATGACTTTGCTTTTAAACATTTCTTCTTTGATGTAATAATAACACATTTTGTCTTCCTTTTATGACATTCAAATATCCTTTTATTATGAGTTTCTTTTACACTCCCTGGGCTCCCTGCAGCTGGAGGCGTGATCAATGCCATTTGGCTATTCTGAGTGGCCAAAGAGCATTGACCACGCCTCCAGGTCTGAAGTTAAGTAATAAGACCTGGTACTTAAGACACGCAAAAATACAGCCCCCTGTGTCTTAAAGCCTCACTATGTAACTTTTTTGATTAATTAATTTGTACATTTCTTTAAAAATGTAAACAAAATGTTGGAAAAATGTTTGTAATAATTTGTAAACATAGATATTCTCTTCCTGAGGTCTCTCCCTCCCTGGCACAAAGCATTTTCAGATGAGAGTCCACGGCCAAATTCAATTTGGGGGTTCTTGGCACAAAAAGGTTTGAGTACTACTGACATATTCCATTGTGTTTAACAATGATGATACTTACTCTCCTGTTCCTGCAGGCTATGTGCCAACACACCATCCTCCAACACAGCGAAACACTGACACACTGAAACAAGAGCAGAAGAGCACACGGCTTGACATAGAGTCCATAACACATATGGAGCCTAGTGGAGCCTGTTCAGAGCCCGGGCAGAGGCCTTTTGTGGCGGTTCTGGACAACCGTGGGTCAGACGGAATCGACACCCTGTGTAGAAACCCGTGGAACCTGTGCGTCGAATTTAAAGTCAGTATGGCGAGCGGATGTGGGTTACAATCATACACACGTACAGACATACAGAGACATGACACATTTGTGACCTGGATGGGTGTAAGGTTTTGTTTCGATAAGCCAGCCAGGTGATGAGGCGCTGTATTAAAGGCGTAGTGAAATGAAGACGTTTTTCACTTTTTTAGACCATATCCGTGGTCATCATATGGGCATACCTAACAATGGATGCCAAAAAAATGGGCAAATTCTCATTTCCGTGTGTTTTTATATCAAAAGTCCATAAAAACGATTGTTTTATTTTTTTATTAAAACGTAAACGTGCTGCGTGATGACGTGTAGAGATACACATCGATAAAAGCAAATAAAAATGAAGCTCACCCATTTAATTCCCCATATCGCCCACCATGGGCAAGACCGCGACTGAAAAGCCTATCAGCGGAAGTGCGGGATTTTAAAGGAAGTATCGCCGAAGGAAATTACGTTGATGCTTTACAAATCAGTTTACATTCTCTGCGAATGAAACAAGTGTTGTGATTAGTCAGGAAAATATCGTATCCGGGGGAAATACATCTGACGGATATTCCGGGGGATACAACCGCCGATAGCTTCTCAGCCTTAGGTTGTGACCAGGCTTTTCTTTTCGCAGATAAGTAAGCCTGGGCTACATATCGGCACATCTGTGCAGCACAGCTGCTACTGATTACAGAAATCCTCCGTTTTTATTCCCATTCAAGATAACAACCAGACAGTGTATTACTCGGTTTCAACTTAATCATCACGCTAAAATATGTATCTGAAAACATTATAGGGTAGAAATAAGCCACATAACAGTAAACTGGTACAGCTGGCCAACCATCTGATTTGTAAACAAACACACGCCACGCTGCAGCGTATAGCATAGCTACCGTCCCTAGCTACCGTCCCATCGCCTGAAGGGATGCGACGCTCCGATTGGTTCAGAAACTTCAGATCGGTGTTTCATGTTGAAACTCACCATTTCCGTTTCCCTACACCTTTAAGGTTCATCCAGCTGAGGAACATGTCTACAATTAAGTCCTCACTGCTGTTTATCCTCGAGACCTTGAGAAGGTCAACCATGCTTTCATCTTGTCTCGGATAGATAATTGTTAATTATTTTTACCCTGGACTTTCTCAGAAACCCATTCACCTCCAGGTTACTCCAAAATGCAGCAGCTACGCTTTCATCAACCTCATCACCCATCCTGGCCTCTCTCTAATGGTTGCCTGTGTTTTAGAATGGAGATTTTTTTCTCTGATTACATTTCAAAGCCTGACATGGATGTGTTCAGTTACATTACCTGTAGTGCTGGATGATATGTCATGAACCTCGATTCGATCGATATCTTATTAACCCATTAAACCCATTGAAACCTGGAAAGCATCTGTGTTATTTAAAATTTTAGCTATATAGCAACATACGTTCTTCAAAGAACAGTGGTTTAGAACAGTGGTTCTCAAAAATAGCAGATAACAGCAAAATATCAATTATATTTCAGCTGAATGTTGAAACCAGCAATAACAAACCATGAATGTCCTCTGCGACAGTGGTTCTCTACATGGGGTTTGTGGACCCCCAGGGGTGTTTGAAGGTTCTCAGGGGATCCCCAAACCAAAAAGACTGATAGTAGGGAACCAAAGCGGTCTCTAAGTTCGTGAGAGTGTACAAAATTGAATTCAGTTTTTGATTCCATTTTGTACTGTACACTCCAAGAGTTAAATCAACTCAGCGGGGTCTGTGATCTAATAAAACTGGAGGTCCTTGGAAATTAAAAAAGATTGATAATCACTCACTGCTTGGCATCAACCAACAGCACAGAGTAGAGCAGAGCAGGGAGTATGTGTGTGTGAGAGGGCTGATAAGGTTTTGGCAGCGTTCTCTCTTGGGAGAGAGACGGGGGGCACACAATGAGGAACCAGGGAGAACAGTCCCACTGTCCTACTCTCTCTGTTTATAGCAGACAGACCGGCAGTAAAAAGCATCCATGAATATGCTATAAACAACAGAGGAGCCATCCACCACATTCAATGTCATTTTAACTTAAAACAAAAATCTAAAAAGTGTTTACAAACTATACTCATCGTCTCAACTCTCAACAGTGCGGCGAGTGTTTCCTGAACCACGTGCTGCTATTCTGGTCTCCCCAACAGAGTCCAAGAACGTAGCGGCTTCACTTCATCCAAACAACACCCGTAATTGTGACAGAAGCTGCAGTCTGCAGACATTGCTCTCTCTCTCTCTCTCTATCTCTGTGTGCACGACTGTGCGCGCACGCCATCGCACGGCGCACGCACACGTGCGTGTGTGTGTGTGCGAGTGTGTAGTGCCAATCTGGCTACACGTCAGTTTTCCTTTTTGTTAATAATGACATTTCAAATATCACTTTCGTGACGTTGCAAGAATCTGAGAAGTGCATTACGCTTTCTTGCCATTGCAAATGTGGTCAGTGTGACTACCAAATTAAGATGCAAAGTTTAGGAAATGACCACGACATGCAGCAAAGCACTTTGTGCTGGTAAGTCAGTGAGTGCAATAAAGTGTTCACAAAGTGAACAAGCCTCTAGAGCAGGGGGTTCTGAAACATGAATTCATAAAAAAGTGAAAATAGCCAAGCCAATATACAAGCTCACAACGTGTCGCATCACACTGTGTCAGATATTTTCAAGTTGCGATACTTTCTAGGAATCAGTTTTTGAATTCATCACTTGACTATAGACATTAATGCAGGGCAAATGTTTTCCCTTGACCTCTAGGTAGTGCGCATACAAAGTTTTACAATTTTCAGGCAGTTATAAGTAAAAACACGAATCGTCCTGTTTTAGCACCACCATGAGGCTGATTAGAAAATGTTCAGGTGGCATGTTTTTTTTCCTTTGCCTAGTGGCAATGAGCATGCAAATTTTCAGGGAAATTGCACACTGTGTACATGATAGCGTGCATGTGTGCAGGTTAGCAATCCTGAAAATATTGGAAGCTAAACTTCAGGATGGAATATGAAAAATCGGAAAGGCCATTTTTGTTTAATGACTATAGAGATACTGTGAATCGATTTGCGTGATTGTTGGACTCTCCAAAAGCCTTTTGCACAAATCGCCGCTATAACAGGCATATTCAAGTGGTTCTGCTCTGGCATCCAGGGAGTGTGTGTGCACAGTTTCATCCATCAAGCCAACGGTGCCGGAGATTAGCTGTTCACATTCACAAAAAGAATGAGTGCTTCCCCGCGACCCAAACTTACAAAATTACATAATGAATTCATTAAATCATAAAGCCCCATTTGAAAAATAGTGAAAATAGCCAAGCCATTATACAAGCTCACAACGTGTCGCATCACACTGTGATATCTTGTGATCCTTTCTAGAAATCAGTTTCATCTTTTGTTTTTTTCTGAAAATCTTTTGGAAACGTTGCAAACATAAGAATGGGATACATTTACTCGTGAAAAACAAGAGGGTGCCTTGAAACTCACTTTTAAATGCTCCACAGCAGAAATACAGTATCCCCCCCCCTCTTGTCTTTCATCATTCAGTTCTTTTTGCAGTTTGGCTCAGCACCAAAAACGAAGGATGTGTGTTATTTTTTCTTTGATACCTTTACTCGTGCTTCATGAGCCATGACCCATCAAAACTGGTTTGTGACCTTAAATGGATGGCTCTATATTTGGGAAACACTGCAGGAGTGTCTGCAAAATCGCTTTTGAACACAAATCATATAATATGTCTCTATGGTTAAGCAGTATCCCCCTCAGCAGACTTCCAGACTGACCACCCGCTGGATAAAAAAGGTAAAAAGCCACTGCAGTTTCATGCCATTAAACCTGCTCCTTACTCTGCCCTCCCTCTGTCACCAGAAACAAGATGATGACAGAGACAGGAAGAGAAACCAGTGTGGCAACGGCTTCCCAGATTCTTAGAAAATGACAAAAAGAAATCCAAGCAGAGAGTTGAGAAGTTCTGTTTAAAAACAAATGAATAATGGGTGTGTTACATTTAGGTGTGTCCAGAGATATGAGTGTGCCAATGTGCAAGCATAGCCAGTAGCCTACCGGCTAATTAATGATTAATTGATAAGCTTATTATTGATCGATTAACCGGTTAGTTGATAAGCAGCGTTTTCTTTTTAAAGAAATCTGAGAATCTTAATTTCCCTCAATGTCTAACATAAAAATCTACACTGCTGATATACAGAAAGAATACAAAAGGCATATATTTCTTAATCAAATAGTCATTTGACCATTTGCCATCAGGGCCAGGCAATGGCATCTTTGTATGAGAAATTGAATTAAATGAAAAGTGCACTATCTTGTCTGTCACATCACATGCAAAAGCAGAGATGTTTCGATTGATTCAATTAGTTATTAACTGTTCCGTTTAATTGACTCATTTATTAACGGTGATTAATCGATTAACATCCCTAACCTGAACTGCAAAACAAACAAAATCAGCTCAGGGTTTCAGCCACCTTTAAGCCCCATTTTCATTTCATTTTTCTAAACCTTTTAGTGAAGACAGGCAATTGATGCGCTGTGAGCTTGAAAGTACAATGGCTAGTTTTTTCTACTAAGATTTTGGAATACTTTCACCTATAATGACGTGCCCAAAATAGGGAGGCCACGTTGAAAGTGGTCAAATCTAAAGTGAGACACTGAATGACAGCAGCATTGTGCGAGGACTTTAGCCCAGCTCAAACGGTCCCACTAACATCTAAACATGCTCGAGTGTTTACAGGAGACCTTAATGGCTCTGCCCACTGCAGACAGTGAGCCTGTGGTGGAGTCTGTTAAACAAACTCAAAGGTTCCTCGGTAGAAAATAAACATCCCATGTTTGACGGATGGTCGGCAACACGGTAACTCACTTAACTTTCTCCATTTCCTCCATTTGGAACAGACGCCCATCGAGCCTCTTTTAAGGGTGATTTATACTACATAGTATATACACTATATCAGTCATTACTCTGTCTCGTGTATCGCTGTAATCGCAGAATGTACTTAGGATTGGTTTAAGGTACTTTCAAAATGCAATTAGCGAGACTGGAGACATTGCTTGAGGTCCATATTGTCGTCGAGTGGATCCTACAGCCTAGAAGTTGGGCCAATTAAACGCACCTGGCGCTCTGATAATCACCCCTTAATGCGGAGCCGATCTGAGCAGAAAGGCTTTTGTCTGTGGAGGCAAAATTATGCGGAGGCGATCTGAGCAGAAAGAAAGGCTTTTGTCTGTAGAGGCAAAATTATCAGCATCAAGCTGATGACATGGCATGCAACTCTCACTTTTGCACGAGCGACCTACATCTCCTTTCCTTGCACACTTCAGTCTCCAAAATGTTGACCGTCGTTCTGGCCTCCCCCGGTCGACAATGACCAACATACATTTACACAAAGCAACCAACTGAGGATGTCTCCTCTTTGTCCCAGTGTGTCAACAGGGAAGGGAGGGAATCCGGTACCCTAAAACACTGTGGCGAGGACCACTTTCTGGCCAAATCCTCCTCGGCATGCACAGAACGGAAGGGAACTAAAGCTACAATCCGTTATTTCATCCGCTAATACAGAAAGCCTGTAACTTGGGCTCAATATAGAAGCAGGTAGGCCAGAGAACCACCAGATAAGTTGTGTTAGTTACACTGTGTTCTACCTAGCCCTGAAACATGACTGTCATAATCATGACGCAACTGAAGCCAGTTTTACGCGATCTGTAGTATACATTTACACTGAATTTACACATAAACATTCAGATTTCAAATATAAAGTAAAAGTACTCATCACATGTGCCACGGGTGTTGGGAATTTTCTGGGACAGCGATTAAAGCAAATTAAAGCAAATCTCTAAAACCCGGGGCCACGTGGTGAGTACTTTAGATTTGTAATCTGGATGTTTATGTACACGTTTACAATGTAAATGTAGCGGCCGCGTAAAACAGGTGGAAGTTAAGCCATGACGATGGTGAAGTACGAGCATCACGTGAACCATGGCTATATTCTACCATACAGATTGAAGTACGAGCATCATGTGAACCATGGCTATATTCTACCATACAGATTGGACCAAAACATTTATTCACAAAACTGACAAGAAGTGTAGTTACCTTTAACCGCAAGTAAACCGCAACAATCAAACTTCATACTCGGAGGGAGGAACTCCCACAGCATAATCCCAGGTTTTACTTTTAGCTACAGGGTGATCTTTAAGTCTGACTACAATGAGCATTAACCCTCACCAGGCCAGACACTAACACCTGCTGTGGAGCTTAAGAGGCCAGCCGGCCACTCAACAGATCCCCAACATGGCTGGACAAAACACACCCTAATCTGACCGGACACAATGACAGCGAGTCATAACAACAGACAGTTTGTGTGTGTGTGTGTGTGTGTGTGTGTGTTTGACCTGTTCTTTGGAGCTGCTTTCAAGCGACGGTCACATTACTTGTCTTCTAAAGGCATGCAGGGAGGGCGGGGATAGACACACTGTTGTTATTATGGCTGCTGAACAGGTTTTGTGTGCCGTTTTCATGCACTCCTGGCCCAGTGCGGTATCCTACTGTAGTTCCTAGAGAATCCTGTAAGCCTACGTACTTAACCACTTAAGCTCTATACTTCTTTGTACGGCAAATAAAAGAGGTATTCAAAAAAATATTTGTGATATTTGATTTAGTCTGATGATGTATCCAACTAATGGAGACGTACAGACAGCAGCAATAGCAGCATCCACTGACTGGATGGCAGTGTTTGTCCCCCAACAGACAGTAGCAGCTGAATGTTGGAGAGGTTAAAGGTCGGATTTAAGAGCAGGAAGTCATGACCTGCATGACCTCTGCTCCAAGTCACAAGAGTCAACAAAACGCAGCCACAGCTAAAACTTCTCTCTCTGACCTCTTAACCTTCCCTATGAGTCCACCACTGTCTGGAGCCAAACCAGTCCTGGTCAATGGGGACAAAATGACACCATGAACTGGATTTATGTGGCCGATGACGAAATTAGCGAGTAAAAATTGATTATTATCCAATATCCTGATTTGATCCCTCATACTGTCAAGTTTGTCAACAATTGTGACAAAGATACGTAACATAGGCTGGTCAATTTGCAGTTTAACATTAAACATTGTTGTCCAAAATGATCAGTGCATTGAAACAAGAAACATCACCGTCAAATATAATAACGATTATGTTCTGCAAAAGAAAAAGGTTTCATATCAGCACATACCGATATTTGTGAGAGGCCAATGTCGGCCGATAAAATCTATACGTCTCTAGAATATTTATGCACAGTCGCCTAGCAGTGAGTGAATTGTAATCACTCCTCTGTTTGTCCGTCACAGCAAACCGTTTCATTCTGATTTGGATCAAACTAGGCAGATGAGTAGGGGGTAGGATCAGGACCTGTCCCATTGTTTCAAGTTCAACATTTGGCTCTGGGTCGGTCATACTCAGAATGAAGCATGCTTCTTTTGTTGAAAAGTGATAACATTAAATAGACAGTAAGCTGCAGTGTCAGTCTGTCAGAGTGTGTGCGCACGCTCGTGTTTGCACACTTTGTCCGGAAAATGGAACAGCGGGGGCACCTGATACCCAAGTGATTAGCGGAGCATACCACATGGGCTCTGATGCCACCAGCGGTCAAGTGGGTTCCCTTTTGGACTCCTGGGACGGGCGGACCATTTGCTGTGTCACTACCTAACCTCGCATCACCAGACTTTCCATCTCAGAGGAAAGCCTAAATTCGTTCTAAAAATATTTGTGGTTCCAATGGTTTGTTCCAGTTGGCGTCTTATTGTTTTAGCTCCTCACATAATGTGAATCAATTAGGTTATAGTCTTGCTAGTCGTTTTAAACTAGGATAATCATTTTGGAGGTGCGCGCCACATGACGATATAAAGTTATTTCCACTACGACTGGATCGGAAACCCAAAAATGGAATTGATCCCAGGCCAGTCACTACCCGGCACTCTCTTGTACGCTCCATTGGAAAAAAATACTTTAAAAATAAAATGGAACGGCAAACATTTCAAGTGCAAAGTATCTCAGCTATCCAGTGCGAGAGAGAGAGAACAGATGAAACCCAGACAGAGGTATTTCTCTTTTATCAAGCGAGCCACTTGGAGAGCAGCGGTGGTGAGTGGCTGCCAAACAGAGAGCCGCTCGCTGGAGGAGGAGGACAAATTACACAGGTTTTATTTTCAGCCAAAGTCGCCCCACCAGCGGCCCACGCTGTTTCTCCTCCCGCTGCTCCGTCTTTTCCACAAACGCTCTCTGCTGCAGCAGCTCGCTGCCTTTCTGCTCAAAATGTTCAGTGTGAGGTTCTCACCACTGTTCAACACACTGCTGCTCTTTAACAACTTGTGCTTTGATACCGTCTGTCATACTGTTCGTTGAAAATAAATAGCCGATCTACATTCATGCCGAGGTGCGACACTTTATGTAAGCTTGTAGATCTTGGAGCCATTTTATCTGAGCACCACCGGCGTATAATAGGCATCACATTTAGCCTAGGCTATTTTTGAGAATGTTCGCCTATAATGACATGCTCAAAATAGAGACATTTTATTATAGATAAAGAGTTATTATAGATCCCAGAGTTGACACAAAAGACAGTAGTGAAAGTAATCAGAATAAAAAGAGTAATGGCAAAGCTTCTCCATTACAGAAAGGTCTGACTGGTGCAACCTATAAGTTGTTTTTACCTCTGAATCCATGTGTCTCATTTGTTATTGCTAGTATATTGCTAGTATACATAATTTATTTTTAGAAATTTTGATTAAGAGGTTAGGTTTAGGTTAGGTTAAGAGGTTAGGTTTTAGAAGGCGTTTTTAGAATCGGCTTCAGGTCTAAATCGGTTAAGCAAGACCTGTTACTAAGATGAAACAATGACTAGATAAACAATGTGGTTACAAACAGGAACGGTCGTGACTCCCGAGAGCCAGTGACGGTGAGAGGTGAGGAAGCAAACAAGACTTCTCTCTGGGTCACTGCTTGAAAGCCAAGTTTAAAATTGGGTGGTGGGGGGGGGGGTTCCTTTGGGGAGCTGCATTCCCTCGGCATGTCAGACTATATCAGGAGTAGCCAAAGGAAGAGAGGGGGAGAGAGGGAGGGAAAAACAAAAAAAAACAGGAACCGATAAGACAGAGTGAAAACAAAGCATGTTGACTTGGCCAAGAATTTGGGAAGGGGGTAAGCGAGTGAGGAGAAACACCAGCCCTGTGGGAAACCGAAACATAAACACCAGCGGCGGGATGTACGTTAAGATAAATAAAGCCCAAGTATTATCGAGTACAGTTAAGGATGGACAAAGGCACACGCAAGGCTGACACATCTAGTGGGTGAGAACAGATCGTTGAGAGGAAAACCTAAATGACAGCGACTAGACATCTTATTTGTGTGTTGCCTTAATTGAGCAGTTTAGAGCGGTCAAATGTGGGGCACGGCTGCTTTTGTTTGTTCACTGTCCCCGCTGTTTAATAAAGCATGACAATGCAAAGCCACACAGTGTGCCCTTTGTCTATGGAAACGAGAGCAGAAGGGAGAATTATCGCCCGTCATAAAAGACACAGACCTGCTACCACACTCACTCGTCATTAACTTGTTTTTACAAAGCAGAGAGTAAAAGCCAGCATCGTACCCACCTACGACTCAAACGTAACTGCATTCTATATTCAAACTCTCCACTAAACTGTTAAAGCAATTTCACATACCATTTCTGGAAGTCGTTTCTGGTAGTATAAAATATATATTTTTAGGAAGTTTTTCCCACTTCGTATTTCATTTCATGTAAAAAGCTGTCAAATTTTAAACCATACTGTATATACTTCACTGCCCTTAGTCCCCCAGAGGTCTAAATTAGCCATAGGCCCCTCCTTTATCCCCTCTATACCAAATCTCTTCGACAATAATAGCCGATCGACAAGCTCGCAACAAATCACAACGCAATGTGTTGCGAGCTTGTAGAACTGCTATTTTCACCATAATGTGGTTCTTGTGGTAAACTGCATTCCACCTCTAAACGGGATTCCAATTACCTCAACAAAAGTTTGTGTGCAAACAATCCTCCCTTGATGACCATCATCTTCCTCATGGTGGCGTCTATATCTGGGTGTTCCATCACATTCCTTCTAATCTGCACAAAAGCATGATGCCACATGCGCAAGCAGGCTGGCACTCCCCACAGACTGGGCTTTGACACATTGTCTCTTCAGGGGACAGCGGTCCGTCTCTACTCTGGTGAGACTTATACTTATCTATTTCCAGTCACTCTTGTCCAGACATGCTGCTATAATCCCAGCTGAATACAAACTACTTACTTCACCACAGCGACAGACAGACAAGGTCACACAAAACTGCTGGAGAACCACAGCCAGTCATTACCAGCTGCATGTGACACTAAGTGACAAAGTTCTAGGATGCCAATCTCTTTATGGAAACACTTGCACCCACACGTCCAACTGTGTATAGCATACTATAGCCACTGTATTATCCAGCAAACATGGTTCTTGATTGATAATTGTATTAGACAATGAGATGCAAACGGTACAGGGTAGTGGGTACAGTCAAGCACAGCACCAAAAAAAGACCATGCGGTCTTGTTTCCATTCAGGTCTCATGCATTCATTCACAACAAACAATTAAGATTTCTCAAACACATTAAATATACATGTACAGGTTGGAATAGAAATACATTGAGAGGAGGAGGAGGAGGAGGAGGAGGAGGAAGGGAGTTGCACCACTCAGTTCACAAAAACATCACACGGGTGTGATGTTTTTGTGATGTTGGAGAACCAGGAGGTGCACACACCAGGATCTGAAGCATAAGCTTTTCAAATACCATAATTGCAGTATGAATACCTTGAGTTAGATATGTGTATGTAAATGTTATAGTGCACAGACATGCATTTCAATTCAATAAAGTAATATATTTCTTAAAATAAAATACATTTGTCTGTTTACTCAATGGGCCCTTCTATGTTTAATTAAAAGGGGAAGAAAGATTTAGGCCTACGTATAGCAGCATGAACTAACCCACTTTTTGGTAAAGTAGATACTGTGAAATTCAATAGCGTTACACCCCTAGTCTGACTGTACTTAGCTTTTTTGTTGCTAAATTAGTACCAGCCACGCATCTGTAATACATTACACTTATTTTCTATAAATACCACATCAGTCAGCGCGCGCGCGTGTGTGTGTGTGTGTGTGTGTGTGTGTGTGTGTACCTTCCTGGACGCGTGGCAGATTGGACTGGTCAATCTCCAGTTCTGCCATGGCAGCTCGTCTGTCCCACTCCCAGTCTGTCCCCAGGGCACAGTCACTGCCTCATGGCACACAGAGAGGAAAGCAGTTTACACAGGAGACCTGTGGAACATTAGCAGATGTGTGTAGACTGTGTGAGTTATCCTGTAAAATGACAGTGTATAGTAAGGTTAGGTTACACTACACATGATGTGAAGTGACATCCCAGCTCAGGCAGCTCTGCTACTGCCTACTGGATACGTTGCCTTTGTTTTTCTGGCACTGCCTACACATTCATACATAATAGGATCTGACAAGATCAGATCATTATGCTATCTCTATTCCCTGGGTGGGACACCTGTTGTATAATACAACAGGAAATTATACCATCGTCTTGATACTGTACAGTGCTATTCTCCACAACACAAGGCAACTTCTGTTGTTTAACAACTTAAACCCTAGACATGTACGTCAATAGCAAAAAAAGCCGAAATGTTTGTCTTATGTCGACAAGCCCATAAGGTAGATGATTAGCGTGGTAGTCACTAGTCAGTAAGTACAGTACAGAGTAGACTGCCAAACAGACCTAATCCATGAGATTCACTAAGAAAACCTGTGGCAGCCGCATAGCAGATGACCTACCTGTTGTTCAATGGCTGTGTGCGTGTGTGTGTATAATGTTCAACAAGTAAACATGAGAGTCAAGTGTCGGCTCGGCGTGTTCCGTTCAGTTCTGTTCAGATGTCTTCGGTCCAGTGGATCAGTTGCTCTCCTCCTGTCTGCACATGGACCGAACGTCAGTAAACGCGGTCATCGCTCGTTCTTTGTTTTGTGATGTGTGCTGTCTGCTATGCTGTGTTAACATTATCCTTCACTTTAGTTGTCAATCAAACAAAGAGCCGACGGTCGGCTTCTGAAGGGAAGCCGGGGAGGACAAACTTCGCTACTTCTTTTCAGTTCCTGGGTATGCTTCTGGTCGCTACAGTTGAAAACCAGTAGGGGGCGCCAATCTACCATCCAGTCAGTGCATGACCACAGCATTGAGTTTCGGATTAATTCGTTTTAATTGGTTGCAATGTTTGAAACATAGCTGATCTGCAAGCTCCCGAGGCTTTTCAATGTGATGCATCTGATTTTAAATTGTAGATTAAGATGCATGGCTATTACTATAGGCCTTCGCTTAACCAATCATATACAATAATGTGGTATAGATTCAATGCCACCTTGCCAACAAATAATGTATAAACTTCTTCTTATAAGCTCTTTTTATGATCAACACTTTATGACAAAACAAATAATAAGACAAAAACAAAAAAGTTGACCTATAGCCTACCTATAGGCTACTATTCAAAAGAGGAATCAAAATACAAAGAAAGAAAACACAAACAGTGACAAACTAAAGAAAAAATACAAATGCTTATGCAATATGCATGACACGAAAGAATAAAATACAATTTGAAGACAAGATAATAAAAAAGTCCATAGTTTCCAGATCACTATAATGCTATATCATCCACACTACTAAAGTTAGTACTTGCATATTAATCACTTTCATGTTTGGTTGACCAAAATCTTTTGCACTATTATTTTACAATATTTAGAAAGAAATGTTGACCATTTCAGTCAGCTTTGGACTAGTTTGAAGATTTCCATCAACATGAGAGGGAGGGGAATACCACTTGAACTTCTAAGCAACTAATCTAGATATATTTGCCTGTGACATTTACAATTTAGGCATTAAAGCAGACACTTTCATCCAGAGTGTGATTTGTAAAGTGCAAAGGGCACGAGGGGTTGAGTGAGTGTGCATTTTATCCCTTCAGTGCCAGACTCAAAGTTTGAAGGCATGGGCAATATAAATATTAATAAAGTATCACCCAGCTGATGGGCAAGTGTGGAAAGCAAACAAGAAAGAAGGAAAAGGCTAATTAAATGGAACAAATAATTTGTTCCCAAACATTCCAAGCATAACGTTGCCCTCTGCTGGCTGTATTTAGCATAAATAATGAACTTTTACTTGAAAGCACAAACCTGGTTTTGTGTCCAGGCAACAGACCAGAAACACACAGACATGTACTTGTAGTACTAGGTGTAAAATGGTATTTGAAAACATTTGAAACATTTTGTTAAAGCTACTGTATATGAGGTACAAGTTGAAAAGAAGGCTTTTAGGAAAGTTGGGCAACACACTAACTGCTATAAAGGGGTGGTGATAAAGTAGGCTATACTATTTTAGTATTAACGAGAATAACGACTTCCTATACATGTATTATACAGTACATTTAACGTGTAGTGTTTTTGTATTAAAAGTGAATGATAGAATATCCATGGCCTAGCTGGAAATGAGTTTTCACACCTGCAGGTTTTTGAGAAGTTGGAGCAGGATTAAACTGCCACTTAATTGTGTGGAGTAACTTAATGTCTTAAATGGCAAAAAAAATCATTGCAGGGGAATATATCCCCATTGCAATGATTTTGTGCCAATTAGCACTTTAGAATGAACCCTGAGCAGGCCCATTGACGTGTTTTATGAGCTCTCCACTTGGCATATTAGGTGACTCATGCTTTAAACAGAGCCCCTTATATTTGTAGAAACATATAAACCACTTTCAAAACTTTGTTTAAAATACGATTATACAATGTACTAGAGGTTCAGACCGTTCGGGCCAACTGTGTTTTTTGTATACTGTAGTTACATTTAACCATGCTCCTTAATTGTCACTATATTTGTGAAATTATTATCATTTCCTGAACATGGTTTTTGAAAATGGTCTGAAATTTCAAATTCAATGGCAATGCCTTTGCCATACTTTATTTGTTAATTATGTTTTATTTATAAAATATATAAAGTAAGTGTTTTCTTAAATTCTTTCTTAAAAAATCAATCTAATTGAAAGTGTCTCATTGTGTTTGTACTGTAGTGGACCCAGACATGAGTGTGGGGCGACCCAAACTAAAGGCTCATGCCTTAGAATAAGGCAGGGCTGAATGGCCCTGGGTCTTTGACTAATACAGCGTATAAATCCTATTAGCCTTTCATGAAATACACTGCCACCTTCTACAGCGTCTGGCCTTCCCACCATAAAAGCAAATGTCACTGTTGCTTCCACGGCCTGCATTATCATATGAGAGACAGAGAGCACTGACGTCAGACCTATAATAAATATTCAAATAACATGTGGAAGTGAAAAATGTGACTTTATAAATAGCTGCCCCATGTGTCCCTCCAGGGGGCCAGTCTCTGTCCCACCATGATGGACATGCCCATAAAGAAGAGTTTATTGCACAATAAGGAGAAGTGGAAGCACAAATATAACATCTTACCAGCACAAGGCCTTTGAAATTGTGTTGTGCATCAATCAATCGGAGTCAATGACCCATTGCAAAGTCTCTACTGACTTCAATTGCCTTAAAATGTCAGCAGGCTTCTGGACTAAGTGCTCCTGAACATTTAGGCAAATCCACCGAACCGCTGTCTAAATAACTAGAAAGGGCGCTTGGAGAAGTTGGAGTGCATTTCCTCGCCAGGCTGGGGGGCCTACCTAGGGCTATTTCGCTAACATTCGTGAAAAAAGGACAAATTTAAATTGCCTAATGACGTCAGGGCTATGTCAGTCGTGGAGTGCAGCCATCAGGACACGAGGAATGTGCAGGCAGACTTTGCATGATAGACGGTGCAACTGTTAAGAGTAGGCCTACGTGGCACCCCCAATGGGCAGAAGTTAAAGCGATTTTGGAGGTGCATTGTGTACTGTAGAGGCCCCCCAACAGTGATTCCAATTTGGGTATGTTTGGATAGGCCTACAATTTAAATGTAATTTGCCTACAATGACATGTCCAAAATGCCAGGTTTAAAGAATGAATAATTTGCCTCTGTATTGGGAAAGTACATAGTACATTATTTAAAAGTTAATTCATAACTTCTTTTAGTTGTAGGCCCTATATATTGCAATAATAATGTGTGGTTGAGACAAAATCCCAAGACACACCTGGACACGTCTCACAGTAGCCTACACTGTTGGGGAGCCATGTATGGAAGCAACACCGCCGTGCAAATTAGGAGCATAAATTACGCTCAAGAGGATTCAAATGGTCAAGAAGGTTAATGAATTCATGGCATAAAAACATTAGTCATTTGCCTGTCCAGGCCCGTCCAGCACCTGCTCCCCTGGTGAACGTTGATGAGAAGGACATCTCAAACACCTGGTTAGATCTCATCTTCACAGTCAGTAAAAGCGGTCAATCAGTCCAACGGGCCAGTAAAACAACCAATCTGCCCTTGGAGCGTGAAGCGCCGCAGAGCTTGTCTGCTTTTATAGCGCCCATAATTCAGCAGCATCTGCGTTTTGATTTATCGGGGCCAGAGGGAATTGGGCGGCACATCTTTGCCAATGGTCATCATGGGCCCTGTGTGAGTGGTGCGTCTTTGAGTCTATTTTTAGGTGTGTGGTGGGTTTTTGAGTGAGCGTGTGGGTGTGTGTGGAGTGGGGGGGGGTGTCACACAACATGGGGTATATAACCCATTGGGGTCTCAGCAGGACCCAACAAGCCATCGGAGGACTTTCGGTCAGCCACCAACACAGCAATAGCGACTCCATCCAACCACACCCCGTCCGAACATCATGCTGCACAACCAGCTGTTATCGTGGAGCGTCCTGCTTGTGGTTTCAGGACCGCTGTTGGCCCACCCCATCACAGACTCTGCAGAGATGCCCTACTCAGGCCCCGGTGAGTACATTGCCTCTGTGCAGCCTGAGACTTGAGGAGACAACAGTGCAGTACAGGGTCGCCGGTTTAAAACCTCAATTAACTCTGTGTCTCAGCATTACTGCTTTGTGATGATTAATATGAGAGAAGTCATGACCAGAGACCTGAGCTAATAGCGTGAAGTCCTTTAATTGCAGCAATGATTGTTCTTTCAAAGTACAGCAATTAATCAAGTCAAGGGTGATGGTATATTGATGTTTTGTATTCCGTGATAATCCAAGCTTTCTCTTCTGAAATATTTACCTTTATATTACATTTGTATGTATCAGAAAATGTGTACCGGTAACTACGCTATACATGCACAACTACAAGTGTTCCTCTTACTGCTGTCACGGTTCTAAATATACTATTGAAGAGGTACTAGTAGTAGGCAGTAGGAAGGTAGTACTTGATAGTTGATACAGTAGGTTCTATTTGTATTTAATTTTCATATACAATGCATTATGTTTTGCCAGACATATTTAAAGGATAATATTTGCCCCTGTCGTCCTGTTTCCGGAGCCGTCCTCGTAGAGCGGAGCCCATGAGCATATTGCTACTTAGGCTATTTGTTGTGGTCAAAAGTGTTTTAGTTGTCCCATACAAGCCGCCACGGTCTCGTAAATCATGTTTTGGGGTCAGCGTTCGGCACAAACCGCCAATCAAAGTGACTGTACTGGCCCATCACAGCATGTCTGCAGCGGCTCGTGTGGGACAACCAAGGCATGGATGCATGTGTATAATGACAATTAATAACAGGTTCATGAAAAAAATGATCAATCACTTTTACTATAATTTTTATCCCACGATTTTGCAACCCATTTTTTCACCCAGTGTCAATTATGTAATGTAGGCCTAATCTTGAGCGCTACACTTCCTCTGCCAACCTGGGGGGGGGGGGGGGGGGGCAGCAGACTGACCTCATGCTCCCTTCTATGCATGAGGAGTCCAAACTGCTTCTTTTCACCTGACAGGGGGAGTTTCCCCGGCCGGACGTAGCGCGTGAAGGAACACGTTATTGCGACCAGTTCCTTTCCCCTCCATCAGTTTAGAGACCAGAGTTACTGCATGTTTTTGTGAGGGTACCTACATGGGGAGAACATCCTTTCTGTGCCCACCTCGGGTATGGGCATTGATGACGCGGAGGAGAGAACACGCCCACAGCGCCTCCCCCGCGGGAATCGAACCCAGGACCTTCTAGCTGTGAGGCGAGAGCACTAACGATTGTGCCACCGTGCCCCCTAAAAAAGAATCACTTTTGAACGCAGCGATTATGTTTATGGGCTCCACTCTATGCTATGAGCTGTGAGAGAAAGTGAACGACAGGGGCAATTCTGCTCATAGACCCCATGGCCAGTCATAGGAAAAAACGCCTACAATGTAATTTTTGTCCGGACTTGTCCTTTAATGTGGATTTGTTTTTTGTGCTATCTGATGTTCAATCAGATACAACAGAATACAATGACAGTGCGAAACTCATATGATACAAATATCCAATCAATCTAACATGTTTGATTGACTTTGCACTAACATGCATCCCAACACAAATACACTGCATTACAGACGTTGGGAGAAGCTCTAAATGTTTAGTGCTATGTAAATCTCTGTTTGACAACACATCTTTGAGTCATTCTGTGATACCAGTCTGTAGGCCTATTTTTAATGCGTAATAAGTGGATTTTTACAGTAAAAATGGGATATTGTTTTGTTTTTCGTTTTTTTGCATCCCCCCTACAAACTACACATTCTGAACCCATTTGGTAAAACAACATTTTTCCTCAGCATAAGCCTTATGTATCCAAGACTGTATTATACTGGTGGGATTTTGTGCGGTGAAACCTGACATATGAATTAGTCAAATGTAATTGTCAGGTGAAACCTGACATGAATTAGTCAAATGTAATGACGACTTTGGCTCCTAGTCGGGACCAGAGTAATCTAGTAATAGAGTGGCGACACTAGCGTTGACTCACATTGTAACAATGGAATGCGGAAGTGCTCATTCTATCTCAATGGGATAGTTCCAATGTTTGGATATAGCCCATAGCACCCCGCTTTGCGGCGAGATCAAAGCGTGTTGCCACTATCTTACTAGGGGCGCGTTCGGAAATAGCGCACTGAGCGCACTGTGCAATGCAAACTAATAGGCGAGTGCGCAATGGTGCGGGATTTCCGAAAGCGCCCAGATTACTCTGGTCGAGACCTAGTCCTGATTGGCTGCCACACACGCTGCTGTCATGTATTGGTTACTCGGGTCACATGACCAGGTAACAGGTAACAGGAAGCAGGTAATAGAAATCTTTAGAGACACCAAATGTTAAGTAACGTAATGTTATGATTGAGACCGGCCGGTTGAGAGAAGCGTTCGTTACTAAATAAAGAAACCAGCGCTTCTTTCACCTGACAAATATCACTATGTGATCATTTCTTGTTTATAACACAGTTGCATAGAATGGCTCAGTGCTAGTAGGCTACTGTTATAATGCTGTTGTCTCACAGCAAGAAGGTCCTGGATCGAATCTGACTGCATGGGGCCTTTCTTTGGGGAGTTTGCAATGCATGCTCTCTCTCCACATTCATGTGGGTTTGCTCCCACACATGTTACAGACATAATATTACTCCTATATACAGTACCTCTCTGACCTTAATTTTCACTATTCATGAACATGTTGGCATGTGCAAGATGTATGGGAAATAGATGAAAATGTTGTTACCTTTGGTGTTTGTCTGTCCGCAGTGTCCGTGGAGGACAGAGGAATTGGGAATCTGGATGATCTGTCCCTGACCGAGCAAGATGGCCCTGGACTCAGATATTCCTCACTCATTCCTGGGGAACTCAACAGTCAGTTTCAGTCAATGTCAAGTCACTTAGTCTATGCACACAAACCATAATCTTACACACCTGTTATTTATTTGATTAGCCACAGCTGTGTGTGGTGTACTATAAGGTCAGTGCAGCCTGACATGTTTTTTAGTTTGTTTTTAGTTTGACCCTTTTGAAGTTTTTAATCTGAACTGGAAAACAAACTAGTAAAGTGTGCTCCTCGGAGCACAGATCTGTGCCAGGTCTGATTGCCTACCCAGGGCTCTGTCAGTTGTGGGGTGCAGCCATCAGGGCACAAGGAATCTGCGGGGAGAAACAGAGTTTGCATGTTAAGAGTAGTGCCCTGCATGGGCAGAAGTTAAAGCAATTCTGGGGGTGCAAATGTGGGTATGATTGGATGTTGTACGTATGATAATTGATAATATGTCATTTTCTGTAAGAAATAGGCCTCTCCCATGCACACAATAACCTGACTGATACAACTTGATCCCATGATGTCATATAGAGATTTGTGTACGTTTTGGACAAAATCTGCCAAAAGTGTGTTTTGAAGAAAACGCAAAATGGTGGGAAATCTTAACCTGGCGGAAATGGCAGTTTGAAAGGTTTGGGATTTCCTTGGCCTACTGGGAGGAGTGCATGTGCTTGCAAAACTCTCATGTGTGCAAAAGCCCTTCCGGTATGGTGGAGATAGCTACAAAATCAACACAGTAAAAAAAGCAAAAAAGAAAAGGAAATATAGCATGGCACATGGCAGATGGCATGTGACATGCTTTATTTCCTTTTGTACAAAAACACATACTGTAGACAATGATATTACTTTCAAACAAGAGAGATTTATATTGTATACTACTATAACAGTTTTCTTTTAACAATAATTATTGTGTCTCTCTCAGGTGTTAGATCAGCTGGCCTGCTCCCCAGGCAGATGAAAAGAGAGGTTTGTGTTTAATTCACTTTAGTCCTACAAAGACAATCTATGAGCCTTTCATTACAATTGTACATTATTCACATTTCACAACAACTTTTGGAATTGAATTTCTTACCTTTCATCTCATTTCTTGGCTGCAGATGATGCTGGAGAAACAGAGTCTCTTGAATCCCTTCGGTCGCTTCCTGGGCATCAGGAAACAGTTCAGGAAGCGGGGCGGGAATGCTTCTGAGTGCTTCTGGAAGTACTGCGTTTGAACACAGCCGCATACCACATGCCGCTCCACTAGAGACAGGGCTTGCACTATGAAATCAATCCTATTTTGCACTCACACAAGTTAATGCAGACATATACAAGACACACCACATTTCCCCCCCCCCCCACACACACACACACACACACGTCACACACATACTCCCACAAAAACAATAACGTGTGAAAGTCTGAAGAATCTCGTTTGAGGAGGTTACAAGATAGTTTTTTCAATTTGTTTGTTGCAACTGTTTATAGCTGTCTAATGTCTGACCGAGTGTCATGTTACATAATGTAAGTCAATGCTGTGTTGGAATAGCAATTAAAACGTCTATTTGGAACACATTAAGCTCGCTTTCTTTTTCCTTAAGTATACTCTCACTCAGAAAATAGTATTTAGACAGAGGTATACTAAATTAAGATCAGGGGTTCCCACTACATATATAGCCTGCCCCCAGACTGTGTGGTTTCTGGTTTAGAGGAGCGAGTGCCGGTCGAAAACAGGCGGTGGATCCTATTGGTTCACCAAACTGAGCACCTGCCATCGCCCCCCTCCTCCTTGTATAGAGGAATACAAATAATAATCAAGCTTTCGTTTAGAGTTTTTTTTTTCATTTTTTTCATTTTTTTTTATTATTTTACAGCAGAAAGAATATAAAGCATTCAGAAAACATCTTCCATATTTTAAGGGCATTTCAAAACGTTTTGCATGGCTTCAGCAGCTGAAATCTCTTTTTTTATAACTTTTTTTAAATTTATTTTTTTTACATATCCATCGAGTCAGTGACGCTTGTACATGCACAATTACAAAAATAAAACTTACAAACGAGAGAGGGGGAGAGAACGGAGAGAAAAGCAAAACACATCAGGTAGAGAACCGAGGAGATGAAAGTATTTGGGGAGGGGGTGAGAGGGTGGGCGGAAAGAAATATAGGATCACATAACAGGGAAAGACAGAGAGAGAAGGAGAGAGACAGAGAGCGAGAGAGAGAAAGAGAGAGAGAATGAGAGAGCTATAGAGGAGAGGAAAAGAGATCTACACTAGTTCACATGCAAAGTGTCGAGGACCCATAGTCTTTGTATCAAAGCAGGGCCGTTTATTTTTCTTCTCGGTTTTGGAATTGATGAAAACGTGCAGTTCGGTAAAGGGTGCCATATAATTGCTGTCCATAAACTACAGAATGCTTTGTCTTGCAACACTGGCATTTGCATAAGAGTTAAGTCAACTAACATGTGTCCAATCGTTTTAAAACTTCACTAGGTCTATTAGGTCTCCAGAAAAATAATGCTTATTGCTCTGTGTCCACGAGTGGGTTATGTTGTGAGATCCGGCCTGTTTCTGCTGTCCTGTTGTGCCTACCTTTCTCTGGTTTGGGTGCTTGGACAAAAGAAGAGGAGGAAAGGCAGATTCCCAGGTCAATTAGCAGAATGTCACAAGATCAATAATACAGTAATGAGGCGTACGTGCCTGTCAGCAAACCCGTCATCCCAATCACAAATGGCAGTAAAAACTAGATTTGCAGGTGAGCTTATCGTTTAACGAGACCTGCTGATGCCCCTCCACATCAGATATGTATTCCCAGATGAAAAACAATTTGCTGTAATATCGCCCTCATTTGACAGGATTTTATAAAAGAAGGTCACATCCCTTATTTACGTGAGCTATGATAAGGACAAACAATATATTTACTGGCACCACCTGTGTTATTATTCATCTTAATCCTCGCCGAGAGTAGAGAGAATTGATATTATATAACGAGTAACGACTCGGTCCAGTATCACAGTAGTGGATTTGTTTGTCTTTCCCAGAAAGCACCGCTCACTGCTTTGTTTCCTCCTCCCCCTTTTGGCACCCTGAGTAAATTACATAAGGGAGGTGAAACCAGTCCCTCAAACCCCATTTTTATACTTCATTGTATGACGGAGGCTTGTTGAAAATAGCCGATCTCCAAGCTCACAACACGTCGCATCTGCGGCACAAAGAGAGCTTTGAGATTGGCCATTTGTAAACGAGTGACACCATCGTATACAACCAAGTATAAATCAGGCATCAGTCAGGTAAAGAACTTGACCTTTCTGCTGCTCAGTTTAGGGCCTAAATGAAACTAACTGACTGACTAACTACCTTAACATGTCTGCATGTGTGCTGCTGACGCGCAGTGTGTTGTGCCTGTGTTTGTTTTTCTCTTAAGTGTGTCACCCTCACCTAGTCTTGCTATTGTACTGTTCTACAGTATTTCATTCTTTCTGACCGACACAGACAGTATTTTAATGCCTGGGTATTCACCACGCGCATGCGCATAAGTCATGTCCAGGTGTTAAAAAAAAACTTGGGAGCACACTTATCGAATCCAAATGAACCAACGAAAAAAACAAGAACTGAAAAAGTCTAAAAAGTAGAAACTTGCTCTAAACACAATCTTGTCCTCATGCTTTGCCATGGAAACATCAGTCAATACTGCTTAACTAGATCATTGTCTCTATTTGTAGGGTTTCTGCCCTGCGGGGCCCCAACATACCCTCCCTCTTTCTGAGTTCTGTGACACGTCAAACTAGGCGTTCTTCGTTTTACAGAACAGTAAAGTCTTTTAACTATCTGACTACCGATTCTAGGAAAAATAAGCATGCTTTAGGTGCAGTTCTGTCACCCAGTTAACTATTTTACCCATGCAAGCATAATAAAACCTCTCTCCCCTTTTGCCTCAGCACTGCATCAGCTATGCATTCTAACCACAGTCTAGAGGATGAATGCCAGGCAACAAACTCCAGTAGTGGCGTTTCTAATTCTTGTGGTTTTAACAAGCAGTTCCAGGTAGAAAAGAGAGCAAAGGAAATACAGAAATTATATAAAAAAGAGAGGAAAAGGAACGAAGCATGTCGACAAGCTGGAATGCTGTGGTTGTTATACTGGTTTGAACGGGGAACACCATATTGTGACTTTGGTGAGTGACAAAGGTGATAGTAATTAGCAATGGTATGTCCTGGATGCAGAAGTGTGAATTCATATGATCTTTCCTTTTTGTTATAACAACATTTACAAATGCAGGTACATCGCATGAATTCGAAGTTTGTTGTGCGATTGGGATTATGATTAGGCACTTCCTACATAAACACTCAATAAATAAATTACACATGTCAGGTCGGTGTAAAAAAAAAAGGAGTCCATCCATTGATAAAGTACGTACATTACAGTACAATAATGAATTTGAGAAAAACAAAACAAATAAATGACAATACAAAAAGTATACATGGCAATAATTGTGTAAAAAAACTAAATATAGCAAAACAAGTTATTCAGTGTCACTTGCACCTTGGCTGAATGATTAAATGTCATTACTTGGATAGAAAATACACTTTGTCATTGTTCTGTTGTATTAATTTGCACCCAACAGGCAAGTGGCTAACATGTGCATTCTCATTCAAACTGCTTTCACGCTTTCAAAGCATCTTTTAGTCCATATATTATTTACTCCTCAGGAGTAAACAATATGTGCACTATTTTATACATTTACATGATTTAACCCACTTATTGAACTTTGGCTCACTGATCCTGACAAGAGTGACAAGTTCTATACTTTCCCTTAGGACAAAATCATTTTAGCACCTTAATCCTAGTTCAGACCAAAGATTCGCAATGAGATGAAACCGCTTTAAGCCTAATTTATAAACTGTCGTACAGTGGAGCATAACATAAGCATTATAAAATAATCGCAGCAGTCTGAATTACCCTCTAGATGTTTTGAAAACGTACTTTGAGAATGTTTAATTTAGCCGTCACTTATGTACGCTGACCATTCTTTTTCTAACATGGATTACAAGGTCATTACAGACCCTGACAGCCTTGACCAGGGAGTTTGCTATTGGTCTAAACCGTGTTAGGACCAAAACCAAGTGATAAATCCAATGATTGTGGCAGCATATTTGAAGAAGCAAATTGATCTGTTGCTCCTACATTTAATAAGCAAAGAGCTTTTAAATAGTTTTATGGGGTCACCATGGGCAAGGCTGCCATTTACAATCTTTGAAAAATCATACAAAACTGTCTCATTGACACATTCCATTTTCAGTCAAGTCATAAAATAAAGCACAAATTCAGTAATGACAGAAGAATGTTCCAGGTTCTCTATGAGAATGGAGGAGACGTTAGAGACTTCAATGTTTGGTTTTTGTTTCCGTTTTGTTTGTTATATAAATATTTCCCTCTCTGCAACGTGTTGTGTGATCCTCGGTCTATACTGTGATCTAAAGCCCCATTCATAATTAGTTATCTGTGGTGTCGAAGACTGAAAATAGCCAATCTACAAGCTCACATCGTGTCGCACCGCACCACATTGTGAACTTGTTGCTGTTTTCAATGCACAACATGACGTGTCACCAAGTACAAATCGGGGGAAATGGTCTTTAATGCTAGTGTGAAATTTCTACTGTATGATTATCTGTTCTGCAAAGAAACGTAACTTAATTCTCTTGTTAAGCAGTAGTAGCATTCACATTACTTGGCACCATTGGCAAAAGATTCTTGGTAGCCCAAAAGAAAAATGTAAACATAACCATACTTGTTTTTGTTTTTTTAAGATAATTTTGCAGATTTGTCCTAACTCTACAGTACGTTTGTTTGTTGAAGTTTTTTTTGTAGTTTTTTCATATTGCAATAAGGTCATGCTTTAGCAAAATGTTCTTCTCAAGAACAATCAAAATAAAATAAAATACTCTTATAGTGAAATAGTTTTAATCATTTTACAGAGCATAGCCACTACTGTTTTGTTGTTTTTCTCTTTTGACTCTGTTCATGTTTTTCATGCACATAGCTCATTTTAATCCCAGGTATTTACACTATATACAAACAATACAACCATACTTCTTAGGCATTCAAACAAAACTATACAAATATTCTGTTTTTGTCTTGTACCTGTTTTTGACCCCTTTTTAATGAATAAAATAATATATTTCTAAAATACAATCCCCTTTGGGTAAATGTTTTTTTTTCTCCCACGTACTTTCAGCCTTCTTTATATACAGAAACCGCTCAATTGTCAAAAATATGGATTTGTCAAACCCCTATTTTGGGACTAGCTTAGTGACCCCTCGAAGAATCTCTAAGACGTCAAGGCAATGTATGTGATCGTCCTCAAAAGCCCTCAGAGGCTCTGAAGTTCGTTTAAAAAGAACAGCAATAACCTTCATGACCGTAATCAATAATCAATACAACACAAAAGAGGCAACTTTTCCCCTCTAGGTATAGGTTCCAGAGGAGCAATCAAATGAAATGATCCCAAAAACGAAACAAACAAAAAGGAACGACATTATTTTTTGACAGAGGACGATGTGGTGATACATTAATTCATTGTAGGGTGTGAATTGGGGTGAGGGTGGGGGGGCACTAAACAAGAAGAAACAAACAAAAATCAGAGGCCGGCAGACTGATCTACAAGCACACAGGCGAAGAGTTTTGGCAAAGAGTCGTCATGTGTTTGTTTTTGTCTTTTTTTGCTGTGGTGAAATTTAACAGCACAGAATTCTGAAGATACGGGTCAACATATATACATAAATAAATATATATATATGTTGGTAAGAAATTCAAGTAATAAAGTAAGAATACAAATGGTAAATAACATCATATCCTAAGAAATGACAGCGGTAAAGAAAAAGAGGCAGTTTGCCTGTTTCTGCTTAAGTCAAACTCCGCCTACATTCATGCGTAGCTCCGCCCATCTGGACAGCCTGGCAGGGCGGAGCCGTGGGACAGAAGAATTGTTGCGCTCGTCTGTGGCAGGTGTGGACACAAGTTGGGATGTGTGCAATTGTGGATCAGCAAATTACCGATAATATTTGGTAAAGATTTCCCTCTAAACATGAGTCAATTAGTCACATAAAAAAACAAACAAACGTATGAAATACAATTAAAACCACTTAAACCCTACAGTAGTTGACCGGCGTCCCGCAGGGCTCTACACTTGGTCCTCTCCTTCTTATTTCCTCTCTAAATGGTAAATCTACAAGCTCCACAATGCATTATGAACTTGTAGATCTGCTATTTCGGCCGGCGAATGTTGGCCCAGGATAGGGACTCTAGGGTTCATGTGGTTTTTAAAGAGCCCAAGGTGTTTCGGTATGGTTCCTCTGTCTGTCTGTCCGTCTGTCTGCACTGTGAGATCCTCTGGGCCTCTTCCCTTCCAAAACGCCTGAGCGTACGCCACAAAAAAACACACAAAGCGCTCCATGAAAAAGTGCAAAAAATGCCATGAAGCCAATGTCCTGAATCCCCCCCCCCCCCCCCCCCCCCCAACCCCTCCCCCAACCCCAACCCACCCTCCCCCATTGTTTATCATCCCATAGTTGCCAAACTCTCCAACTGAAATCAAGTCAGTGGGAAGAAAGGATAACGTGAAGAAAAATGCTGTTGTACATGTATGTAACACTATAGAACGAGGAACACCGCCGGAGGACCAATCATCATCGCAGTGTTTTCATTGACGTTGTGTCGTTGTGTTCATTTTTTCCCCTTTTTTTTTGTTGCTCAATTCTCTTGTAAAATGTCTCGGGTACAAACGGAAAAAAGAAAAGGAGGAGGAGTCAGGAGGAGAGTGATGTCACATTGCAAGGGGGCTCTTGGGAGGGGTCTCATGTGCCCTGGCCCTTTTCAATTCTTTCACTCTGAAACACAGAAAGACAAGGCGCGACGTGAGTACGGACGGCGCTTCCCTCGGACGACCCAAAGACAAACAAACTAGACCACGACACCGACAGGCTCGTCACCGCCACGACGCCACAACATCAGCAGGTGACTGGAGGAGCCAATCAAGACAGCTCAGGTTATCAGGAACGTGAGCTGGCCTGCGAAGAAAATGTTTTGTCAATGTTTATTAGAACTCCACCACACCGATAGATTAAAAATATACTTAATGTTCATATATGGCCGGGGGATACAGGCTCTCCCAAGAAATAGGACTAGGAATCAGGCCCATAATAACCAAGACTGATCAGCGTAAGTGCCTACTTACCAGACAGTAAGTAGGTTATTAAGCTGATAACATTCCTCCAATACAATGTTCTGAGAAATCCTATCGCAACCAAAAACAACCAAATGGTGCCATCTATTTGCCCCAAAAGAAAAGACTGCTCAAAGTTTGCAACGGCTACTTGTGCCGCTCTCGCCGCGTTCAACCAGTGGAAAGGAAAAGAGGCCTGTTCCCAAGACATTCAGCGCTGACACATACCGCTCTAGGCTGGATTATACATCTGCAATGTTCGACGGCATATAATATGCATTGTTTGGCACTCTACAAAAGAAAACGAAGACCAGAGAGGGCCTGGTTTGGCAAGCTATATTAGAGCAGAGAAAGGATTCCAAAACAACGCTTGAGCCAAATGCAGTCTGCCTGCATGCCGAACAAACGGTATAGTGTTTCCTGTATGTGTAATATATCCACTACCATGATGTGTGATGGATGGAAACACACATACATACGCCGTAGGTAAATACTTTCACGGCATATTGTGTGTGCGTGTGTGTGTGTGTGTGTGTGTGTGTGTGTGTGTGTGTGTGTGTGTGTGTGTGTGTGTGTGCGCGTGCGTGCGTGCGTGTGTGTGTGTGTGTGTGTGTGTGTTTTCATCTGTATGGCTGTGTGCTGCTTCCTTGTCGTGTTCCCTGGAGGTGTGAATCCATTGCAGCTCTGCTCCCCGCTCCCAGCGGGGGGAGGCAGAGGAGGGGGGGATTCTATTGCTTGCTTTTCCATGGTGACCTACATGCTATCACGGCACTGTAACCTACATCACAGCGACGGACCTGCCTGCCGTCAGACGGACCTGCCTGCATGCCGTCAGACGGACCTGCCTGCCTGCATGCCGTCAGACGGACCTGCCTGCATGCCGTCAGACGGAACCGCCTGCATGCCGTCAGACGGACCTGCCTGCCTGCATGCCGTCAGACGGACCTGCCTGCCTGCATGCCGTCAGACGGCAGAGGTGCTTACAGGAACCGTCCCAAACTGCCCCCAAAGCACAGTAACCTATATTGGTTTCAGCGTAATAACCCCCCCGATCATTTGGATGCATTTAGAGTGCTGCTGAAAGGGTCTACTCTACGCAGAAGCACAGGAAGTACTGCCCAAGGAAGTGACGTTGATGCTGTTCAGATTGGTTTAAGTATGGAAGTCCTGCCATATAGACACTTTCAACCTTAGTTCTTTAGGCTTTTCTCCTTGAGAAAAGACTGGGACAACGTTACATATAAAGGGGAGGCGTTAAAAGGCATCCTGTGGCACTGAGTGAGTACGAGTAGACGGTACAAATAACATGAAAGTTAACAGCAACAACATAAAGATACAATTAAGTTCCATAACTTGTTAAAATAATAATAATAATAATGTTCTGAACTTGGTTCATAAAAACCTGCATCACTTATGGTTTATAGCAATTAGCAACACGTCGTTGAACTGTTTACAGTGTGTCCAGATCTTAGCAAAGCCTCGCCTAACATACATCCACACTATGAATCGTTTGACAGCACACAAGGAGCACCAGTCTCCCTTCCCAGTGTGTTGAGTGGCTAGAAACAGGACACACAGCCAGCCGCTCAGACAGATAGACGGACAGCAGCCGGCCCATAGCATGCCTGAAGAGTATAACAGCAAGGCCCAAGTTCGTCACCACTCGTCATGCAACAGAATAAAAAACATATAATAGGACACGAAGAACCTCCTGCAGTTCTCTTGAGTCGGCATCTTCATACTCACACAAAACGCACAGAAACAAAAACAAATGAACAGAAATGGAACTGAAAATCATTTCCGAGTTCAGAGAGAGAGATAAAGAGAGAGAGAGATAAAGAGAGAGAGAGAGAGAGAGAGAGAGAGAGAGAGAGAGAGAGAGAGCAACAGAAAGAGGGAGATAAGAGAGCCGGTTAAGTGTGGCAGTCATGTTGTCATTCATAAGCAGTGGTTAGTTATAAAGATTAAGTTCTGCTCTAAATCGGAGCGCCTCAATCCACCCTGTGGCTCCAGTTGGCAGCCATCATGCAAGCAGGCATCAAGCAACAGTGATGGAGAGGAGAAGGAAAAGAGAGTGAGAGAGTGAAAGAGAGAGTGTATGAGCAAGAGAGAGAGAGAGAGAGAGAGAGAGAGAGAGAGAGAGAGAGAGAGAAAGCGAGAGAGAGAGAGACAGAGAGAGAAAGAGAGATAGAGAGAGAAAGAAAGAGAGAGAGAAAGAGAGATAGAGAGAGGGGGGAGAGGTAGAGAGAGAAGCACGATGGTGAGTTGCTGAGGCTGCACTCACCCGCTTGAACAGTCTATGGTCCACCAATGGGCTATGGCATAAACAGCAAAACAATACCAGACAGCTATTAGCACATGGTAGGCACTGTGGGGAGGGGGAGGGGAGGGGTCGAGGACACATAGGGGCTAAGAGACAGGAGAGGAGGAGAGGGGGGGGTCCACATTCGTGGAGACGTGACCCGTCCAAGCCTTTTATCTCACATAATTTGATAACAAACATTTAAAAGGAAGACTGTTATGAAGGGAAAATTGTTTGAAGATGTGAGTATCTCTACTTTCAAAGACCATTTATAGTTACAATATGAAGTACTGTAGGAGCATGGCTAGCTTATGTTAGGTTGTGCATGTGTTTGTGTGTTTGTGTGTGTGTGTGTGTGTGTGTGTGTGTGTGTCACACATTCAACCATGTCACACATTCTGAATGGCTGTTTTGCCTATAAAGGGCTTTACATAGCACGCCACGACAGAATAGTTGATCTCATAACTAAGGACATATCTAAACATTTTGCACTGTCTGTGAGAATGTACAAACATTCCTGTGTCAAACCTTCCATGTTTCAACTCTGTAGGCCTACTGAAAATACTGACATTTTTGCACATCTCTCTGCTAACACACCAGATGTTGTTAATCAGTTTTCATTCTTGAAATGGCCTGCACCTTTGATTCTAGCTTAGAGGAAGCCTTTATGACTAAGGTCATTAAGTACCAGCCGCTCCTCCAGACCATCATTGAACTAGGCTATAGGTGCAATCTGTATGTGTTTATCTTCGACAGCCTAGGACATGTACACAGTTTGGTCGTAAGAGGCTTCCAACAACTTGGGATGCCAAAAAAAGCAGCCAAACGGCTTGCGAAATTCTGTGCAATATCTTCCACTATCGGTAGCCGCCAAATATGGCGAAGACGCTGTTACTTGTACCCCTGAAGGGTGTGTGGGTATTTGTTCGGGATTTGCTGATTGCATTCTGTGCGGCACCTTGTAAATATTTGTGTCCTTGTATTTGTATCTCTTATGTGGACATAAATAAATGATTAAAATGTGTGTGTGTGTGTGTGTGTGTGTGTGTGTGTGTGTGTTTGTGTGTTTGTGTGTGCCCACGTGTCTGTGTGTGTGTGTGTGTGCGCGTGTGTGTGTGTGTGTCGATATGACATGTTGTGTGCTGGAAGATCTGCTATTTTGGCCATTTATTGTACAACAAAGAAAATGACTGAACCTCACAGTTATGTTTTGTGTGCGCATGTGAATGTGCATGTGCATGTGCATGTGCATGTGCGTGTGCGTGTGCGTGTGCGTGTGTGTGTGTGTGTGTGTGTGTGTGTGTGTGTCGATGTGACACACACACATGTAGACATCTACTATTTTGGCCATTTCTTGTACAACAAAGAAAATGACTGAACCCCACTTTTTTTTTTAAACAAACCCTGTCTGCGCATGTGCATGCATTATGCCTGTTATGTGTGTGCATGTGTGTGTGTGTGTGTGTGTGTGTGTGTGTGTGTGTGTGTGTGTGTGTGTGTGTGTGTGTGTGTGTGTGTGTCTGTGTGTGCCTACCTGTGGCGACAGCGCCGTAGAAATCTCATGATCTTCCTGGCAGCTTGATCCTGCCTCTTAGTGAGCAGAGTGCTTCTGTGACAGAAAAGACAAAGAACAGTACATCCATAAAAAGAGCAGACCTAAAACAGAGCCCTGGGGGACCAACTACACGTAGAATTTAAGACTATACTCTCAAATTGGGGGTCTGTGGTCTGACATGAAAAACTTTGTAAACCCCTAGGTTATACAGTAACTTCTCTCAGTGAGGACATCTATGCTGTCTTTAGCAGTTTCCTTTTTGTTTGGTTCTGAACAGCGCAGTATACTGACTGTACTCCTGCTGTGTGTCTATACTGTACCTCAGTTTGTGTTGCACCAGGGCAGCGGCAGCCCCGTGGCGGTGAGGCGTCAGCCTGCCAAACTCCTTGTAGCTGCGGTAGTATTGCTGGATCAGCACAGCTGCCCTTCTGCTCTGCTGGAACTTCTTCTGCTCATGGTAGCTACGGAACTTACTCTGGATAAGGATGGCGGCCTGCGTCATCTTCTTATAAAGTGCATACTGCCGAGGGGAGAGAGAGAGAGAAACAGCGGGTCACCCTCCCTCACAGGCAGGGCAGACATCAGACATAACACAAACCTCTAATTTAGCAGAATATTAGGATTCCGGGACTGATATATGGAAGCCAGTGAGTAAGTCCATGGAAATTTGGAATCTATAGTGAACGATTATTTCAGTTATCTGCCCCGCTAGTACAAATTCTGGCAGTAAAGCAGGTAAATAATTACTTAATACCAGGCAGTTAATGTGTTGTACACTCAAGAGTACTCATGCGTGTGTGTGTGTGTGTGTGTGTGTGTGTGTGTGTGTGTGTGTGTGTGTGTGTGTGTGTGCGTGTGCGTGTGCGCGTGTGTGCGCTCGCGCGTGCATGTGTGTGTGTGTATGTGCGTGTGTGCGCGTGCACGTGCATGTGCACATGCATGTGTGTGTGTGTGTGTGTGTGTGTGTATAAAAAAAGTGCTTTGACATAGCAATACTCTTTAGTCTGGTCAAATATAATGGCTGTCGACAGTGTGATCTAGGACACTGAAAAGGTGTTACCTTCAAGGCTATCCATGTTAGCTTGTAAACAGAAAAAAGTGAAAGATTGTGAATCATGGACTAGCATCACATAAGATCAGCCTGGGCTTGGAACAAGCTTGTGAAACCACTTTCAGGGAGTGTTAAGTTAGACTAGACTATAGACTCATGAATTCAGATAGAATAGTCAATAAGGTGTTAAAAAGTAGCAATAGCACATAGAAATACTCTGTTACAGGTAAAAGTTCTGTATTCGACATCTTTACTTGTATTAATAATACAAATCAAACAAGTCAAGTAACTGAAGTTGTCAAATAATTATAGCGGCATATAAAAAAGTACAATATTTGCCTCTGAGAAAGAAATGTACATACCCAAGTAAAGTAAATACCTGTTGTACTTAAGTACAGTACTTGAGTAAATGTACTAGTGTACACCACTGGAACCTACCTGTTTGTACTTCTTGTAGCAACGTTGGATAACGGCTGCGGCTACTTCCTGTTGCTCTCGGAGTGGCCTTCCCTGTGGGGAGAGTAGAGTGGGGAGAGGTCAGAGGTGACAAATATAGGAGCCGTTGTGCTGCCACAAAGGTCATGACAAGCCTCTGTCAGCTCTCTCCCTGCGGAACCCTCCAGTTTGGCCCATGACCCACGACACCCCTGGAAGGTGTCCGCCCTTAGCCCCACGTAACTCCAGGCCTCGCTGGAGGCCAAAAGGGGGCCAGGCGAGTTGGGTGAGCTGCTGCTGCACTGCGGCTGTGAGACTCTCCGCTTTGGGCTCTGTGCCGGCCGGGC
The DNA here is from genome assembly GCF_963924005.1 of Protomyctophum bolini. Classification (NCBI taxonomy): domain Eukaryota; kingdom Metazoa; phylum Chordata; class Actinopteri; order Myctophiformes; family Myctophidae; genus Protomyctophum; species Protomyctophum bolini. The sequence goes on from NC_137866.1 coordinate 40,062,409, forward strand.
TGGGGTGGGGGCAGGTGGGGGGACAGAGAGAGAGACAGCCGTCCACCTAAGAGCCAGCCGGCAGAGGGGTAACAACAAGAGAGGATGTGAATGACAGCGAACAGTTTGATACACGGAAACTCATTAAAAGGAGCCACAGGGGGGAGGGGGAGCGAGGGGAGGCACGGGGGTCGGGGAGAGCGCGGGACTTGGCAGTGTGTGTGTTGTGCTAATTAAGGGCAGGCAGCAGCGGCAACCAACGCAGGTGACTTACACGGGGGGAGAGAGAGACAGAGAGAGAGAAAGAGATAGATATTGAAAAGGAGGTGAGCTTAATCAGTTTTAATCGGAGCGGGGGTATGGGGGGTGTATGGGGGGCAGTGCAGGCCATGCTCCGCTCAAGCCATCGTTCCCATGCTGAAACCACAGGGCCAGAGGACTTTGAACTTCATACCATACAAATAGATTAGTATTTATCAGAGTTGCTACGTACATGTATTAAAAAAATAATAATATATATATATATATACACAGTACTGTATATACAAAGGAGAGAAACACAGACAGAGGTGGAGACAAAAATATATTAATGTGGATAGAACATTTGTGGAATATCTCCCAGAAAGGGAGATATTCTGCGTTGCACCTCTGAAGCTCGCACCCAGATGAACCAGTCGGCATGTCCCCCTGCTGGCACATGTCATCCGTCGTTAATGCCAAGTGAAACCCCTCATACGCGTCCTATAAATCTAACACAGCGTAACCTCGCCCACAGCGGGAGGCGGGTGAACACGCGTCACATGACACCCGAGCCAGCTGGCCTGTACCTTGTACTTGCGGAAGGCGGTTTGTACCAGGCGGGCGGCCTCATACAACTCTCTCTGCTCGGGGTCCGACAGAGTCAGCTGGGCCAGGTCTCGCTCCACCTTGCTGTTGGAGGCGTTGATGAACTCGCTCCAGTCCGCCGGGGAGGGCAGGGCAGACCTCTCCAGGGGGGCTTCTCTCAGCGGAGACCCCCCTGGACTGAGGCTGGGGTTGGAGGATGGGGTCAGGGGCTCGCTGTACAGAGATCTGTGGGGGAAGAAAACATTGGAACCTTTATGCATGCAGGCTAAAGACCACCAGGGAAATGCAAATTAAAAGCAAAACCACTGACTTTTGAGTAAAACATAAACTTGGTTTACTGCCATAATCACATTAAACTATGCATGTCAACCAGCTATATGCATTCAATCCAGTTACAGGTATAGCCCCCCTCTCTATCTTCTCTCTGTTATAGAGCGTCGCAGGCCCGCCCCCTTTCAGAATGACAAGTGGCCCAGGAAATGATTCTCCATTCATTTTCTCCATTAAGCTTTTCAAAAAGTATTTATATAAAGACGGTTACGCCGCGGACAAAGCCAACTCGGATCGTGACAAATCATGACAACAAACACAATATGTTGTGCCGATCAAATCATTTGAAAGAAGAAAATAAAGGCAGGATACGACACTATTTGTTTTGTTTTTCTTCTTACTAATTATTTGATCGGCCCAAAACATTGTAATTATTGTCATGATTTGTCACGATCCGAGTTGGCTTTGTCCGCGGCGTAACCGTCTTTAAATAAATACTTTTTGAAAAGCCTATGGAGAAAATGAATGGAGAATAATTTCCTGGGCCACTCGTCGTTCTGAAAGGGGGCGGGACTGCGACGCTCTATACCGGCAAAGCTGAGCAAGTGAACATGAATCTTGAATTTGGCGTCACAACAGGGTAATTTTGTACGTTGCTCTCCTCATACTGTACATATTTTTGCTCTTCAAGTCACCGCTGTCTCCAACTAGTAATACGTGCAAATTTGAATAAAATGTACCTCTGTCTGTTTCTCAAAAGATAAGTGATAAGTGAAAACACATACTGCAATACAAGGTTAAACTCATCAATGCCTGGGTGGGTTGCGTATAGACTTTGGTGGTCTGTGTCTCCCGTCGACTAGAAAATAGAACAGGCCTCAATCTGACTACAGCCATGAAAAAACAAATGGGTTTTTTTTGTTCTCTCTTCAGAATAAGACCTATAAGGCCCATTCAAAAAATGTCATAAATCCTAACAGTTTTCCAAAACACGTCTTCTTTTTTGAGAAGTGGGGAGAAGCTAAAATGTAAAATGCCACAGATGCACCAAGCGTTCCATCCTCACCGCAGGTGGATGATGCTGGGCAGCTGCTCCACGTCTCCCAGGTAGTTGGCCAGCCAGTTCATGGTGTTGCTCACTCCACTGGTGTCCAACGGGATCGCGTCCGTGCTGGAGAAGTTCTCCCGCTTGATCCGCTCCGGCGTGGCATCTATGATGTGTTCCGCCAGAGTCATCATGTTCACCTGCACGGGAGGAAGAACAGCCACGCTCATCTGACCAACAGAACCAACATCTATGATGTGTTCCGCCAGAGTCATCATGTTCACCTGCACGGGAGGAAGAACAGCCACGCTCATCTGACCAACAGAACCAACATCTATGATGTGTTCCGCCAGAGTCATCATGTTCACCTGCACGGGAGGAAGAACAGCCACGCTCATCTGACCAACAGAACCAACATCTATGATGTGTTCCGCCAGAGTCATCATGTTCACCTGCACGGGAGGAAGAACAGCCACGCTCATCTGACCAACAGAACCAACATCTATGATGTGTTCCGCCAGAGTCATCATGTTCACCTGCACGGGAGGAAGAACAGCCACGCTCATCTGACCAACAGAACCAACATCTATGATGTGTTCCGCCAGAGTCATCATGTTCACCTGCACGGGAGGAAGAACAGCCACGCTCATCTGACCAACAGAACCAACATCTATGATGTGTTCCGCCAGAGTCATCATGTTCACCTGCACGGGAGGAAGAACAGCCACGCTCATCTGATCAACAGAACCAACATCTATGATGTGTTCCGCCAGAGTCATCATGTTCACCTGCACGGGAGGAAGAACAGCCACGCTCATCTGATCAACAGAACCAACATCTATGATGTGTTCCGCCAGAGTCATCATGTTCACCTGCACGGGAGGAAGAACAGCCACGCTCATCTGACCAACAGAACCAACATCTATGATGTGTTCCGCCAGAGTCATCATGTTCACCTGCACGGGAGGAAGAACAGCCACGCTCATCTGACCAACAGAACCAACAGGCATTGGTTCAGACTGTAGGCAGGCAGATGCAATCCACAATGTCATCGGATCGGATTTGTGCATTCGGTCATTGTCAAACTATGGGCATTGCATTGGTCGCTGTGGTAACGACGTAAAGACATAGGCGTGAGTAATGCTTCCTATTTTTGCTCACCAAATATCTTTATAGCTTTAGTGCCTAGTGTGAACACCCCTTATATTAGACTGCAGTGTCCAGACTGAAAAACATAGCATTGCTATTGGGTAGTAACCTCTTATCTCCACATTTATTTATCTTAATAAAACAAATCGTATTGCCCTTACTGACCACACGGCGTCACACAAGTTATTGTAGTTATACTAATCCATATCCGAGAAATACGTTTCAATCTACATTGCAATCACATCTTCAACTGTGTTTCTTGTTCACCTTCATAGCCTATTTGGATAATATAAGTGGTTTTTCTGTGTATCCCATGACTTGTGTGGGTTGATCAGGTTCTGTTCTGTTGTCATACAGGTCTCAATACGGGTCATACGGGTTGATCAGGTTCTGTTCTGTTGTCATACAGGTCTCAATAGGTCACACATTGATTCTGAATCTGTCCAGTTTCAAAAGTAATTTTCCAGAGAGTGTGACAGGCAGAGCTCGCTTTCTTTACAGGATAGGATATACAGTAGGATAGAGCTTGATGTGAAAACCCCTTAACCTATTTTGACCTGAGATCAGATTCTAAAAATGTCTTCTACATCCTGACAGTTTTCTGAAAAAGCTATGTTTCTATGGCAGTCGTTCTTCGATTTTTCAAAAATAGCATTATAGCTATTTTTCAATAGCTAAAGCATGACATGATGCTAACACCAAAAGGGGTTCCCGCCCCAAATGGGTAAATTAGGCTTCAGCACCTGAATGCCCAGATTTGAATGCCCAGATTTTCAAATCATCTAATCTAATGACCAATCTGGATACAAATTCAGATGGTGGCGGCCAGTGTGACCATAGCCTCAGTCAATGTGCTGTGGTTTGGATCTCTCCTTAGCCTCATGGGTCATCTGGTGATTGTGCTGCTTATTTGTTCTGAAGGATGCAGCAATGTTTGGCAGTGTGAGTGTGGATGAAAAATGACTGGCGTTAATGATAATGGAGAGAATAATGCTGGTGGTAATGATGTTATTGAGAGGCCTGATCCAGATCTTCATAGCTCACTGACCTGGTGAGACTGAGATGGATGGCTGCTGGACTGGATCAATGGAGGGACTTTATTATGCAGTGATGGAGGTCAACAGCGAAGCTATGTATGCCTAGCGCACGTGCGTGTGTGCGTGCGTGTGAGCCGAGGGACAGTTGCTATTCTCTCAGAGAAAAGTGCTACAACTCGTGACTCAACCCTTGGAACGCAACATACAAGTCACACAGTTCTCCACAGACCCTGTATCTTAGTTGATGTACTGTAGGAACGAGATGCAAAGCCTTTCATTCTGGCAGCCTCTCATGTCCAGCCTAGTTAAGGGATATGTAGAATGTAGATATATCACCCGCCTACGTTCTGTTCATTTGCCCTGGCATGATGGAGTAGATAAACCATGCTTCAGGAAACTATCAAGGCAGGAAGAGTGCTTCTTTATACACGTGGTGGAAAGAAGCGCAGCGCTACAGTAACAAAGTGTAACGATCGGTTGGGTGGTGCACCGTGCACGCACACATGCGCGCACGCACACCCGCACGCACACACACACACACGCCCGCACACACATGCCCGCGCAAACACATACACACACACACACACACACACGTATCTACAAATACGCACGTGAAGTGCATTACATTAACACATTAACATTCAATTTCACATTAGGCCAATTAAATAGATTCTTATCAGCCACGTTGACCCCACCCCCCCCCCCCCCCCCCCCGCCAAAAAAGGTTGGCGCCAGTATGCACTCTACTGAGTCTCAGTAGCGTCAATCAAGATGAGTAATCAGAGACATTTCCACAGCGGAAAAATATAATTAAATTCAAAACTATAACTGATAACGCTATACTCTAGTTCTGTGAACAAGCTGGCACCATTGACTGACATTTTCAATTGACAAAAATGCATAAACATAAGCATATTATAGATTGATTGATCGATTGATTGTTTATTTAAGTGTCATGCTTCCGAAGAAGCCCAGCCAATATGGACTTACAGGACACTTTTTTACAGTTTACATAAACAATTCCAATAAACCGACATGACGGTTTGCAAACAATGATCAAGTGAATACCAAACTGACACTCCAGATCCTTACGTTATATTTGTATATGTGTCAAAATGATTCGAAAAAAGTTTGAGGGCTCATTTTGTTTGTATGTATGAGTATATTCATATATTATACAGCAACTAATATACAACTGCAGTATAGTTAAGGGTCAGCACGAGTTCAAATCTTGGGTAGGACATGAAAGTTAAACCCATACGGTTGAGTGGAGTCCCTCAGGGTTCTTTGCTAGTGTTTTTGCTCTACATTAAATACCTTCACAGAAAATAGCAGATCTTATCTTATACAACATGTGTCACTGCAAAGGATTTCCCTTAGAATATGGATCCTGGGGTTTAAAAATGGAGTGCCGTGATTTTTGTATGTTTTGTATGTGTCTATGGAGTTAACATGACTCTAATGGAGAGGGTGTGGTTAGAATATTCAATTATGTCTTCCCTGTATTTATGGTTTGTTCCTGAAAGCTGAACGCCTTTGAGTCAAAAGGCCCAATCAAAAAATCCTTTATTGTGTCATCATAACCCTAACTCCTCCCCTAACCGCTCCACCATTATCATACAACCCACAGCTGTGGGCGAGGCTTAAGATCAGGTGGGTGGTGCTAAGGTGAAAACCAGGTATACTTGATGAACTGGTGGGTGGGGCCACATAAAAACATAATTTTAACACTTTATATCGTAGTACCTGATGATCATGTTTTAGGTGTGTGTGTGTGTGTGTGTGGGGGGGGGGGGGTTGACCATGGATCTCCATCTTTAAGTGGTTAATGAGAGACAAGACAAGTTCCTTCTCTCACCTGCAAGTCGTCCATCTGCGTGAGACAGTCCTGGTTCTCCAGGTCTTCTCGGTAGGAGAGCAGGTCGGTGTCCACCATCTCTCTGTCTGCCATCACCAGCATGCCCAGCTGCTCTCGCTGTCGTAGCCGATTAGCCAGCTTCTCCTTCCCCATGCTGCTGGCGCCGCCGCCCCCTGACCCTTTCCTACCAGAGCCACCGCTGCCAGAGAAAGTCTCCCGGGAGCTCCATCTGGCCGCCCCCCCTGTGCTGGCCCCCCCTCCAGAGAGGCCCTTGTCCGGGCTGAGGCCTTCCGAGGACATGCTCTTGGGGCTGGGCGACAGCTTGTGGAGCTGCTGCTGCTCTAGGCTCAGAGGGACCGACATGGCCTTGTCGGGCCGGGCCTGAAACAGTTCTGGGTTGGGTTTGTGTTTCTTGGCCTGCGGTAGGTCTCTCTGACACTCGCTGCTGTAGTAGTTGGAGGGCTCTGATCGTGGCCTTCTCAAGTCTGCAAGGAAAAGCAGCGGGAAATAATGAGTGCGCAAAGCGACAAACGGCAGGAGATTTGTGGGGTCATATCCATGGCCACTGTACAAAGGCTAAATTACACTTTGTTGTTCGCTCGAGTTTCAACTGGAAAACTGTGGCAAAAGGCACTTTTTCCCCAGTTGAAATATAGGTCGTTTTGGTCGAGTGAAATTTCTGTCAAAGGATTCGTGTGACAAAGTATAAATTAGCCGTTGGAAGTGGAAGTGCTGACTTAAGAATTCTTAAGCCACTCTAAGGGAAAATATGAAATATGGATTATATGACTATTGGTTTAATTAATATGAATGATATATGATTGGTTTAATTTGCTGTGTTCGACCTTTTAGGATTAGTGCGAGCTCACTCAGCATGTGAAGTGAACATAATGTTCAAATATTACATGCTGAAACAGGATTTGTTTCGAGGTTTGGTCACATTGTGCACGACCTAAGCCCTATATATTTCGTTGTACGAATGATGCAATTCGTTGCATTGCTTTGTGAGTTTTAGAGTAAAAAAAAAAACATTTCAGACTACTTTTGCCTATAAATATGGACCCCAGGGTTGATAGTGGCTGTAAGAGTTAAGCTGGTGTAACCCATGTGTCATCCATTGTGACCATAATTGGTGCCCCCTGTGCCCACTTAAATGCTATAAAAGAGTAAGACAATGACATGCGGGTAGAAGTCACTGTTGGTTTGATTTCTCCAGGAAGCTTTCACTAAAATGTGACTCATCTTTCACTCTTACACTCACTTATAATAAGCGATAATGAACAGCGAGGTGGTAATGATTGAGAAATATGTCCTCGGAGTGGAGTGGTCTTGAGTCATCCTGAAGAGGTTTATTCATCGATAATGACTGCCTTGCTGTCCATTAATCCACTTCCGCTACTTAATACATAAATAAGAAATGTTACACAATGTATAATAACAAAAATGATCAGGAGAGAGAACTCCACGGATATTGAATTATGATTGATTTTTATAGTGTTCCAGTTTTGCCTGCTTTTTGGTTTCATCGCTTTCAATTTCACTACCTGTAACTGCTTAATAGTTAGCCGCACGCACGCACGCGCGCACGCACGCACGCACGCACGCACGCACGCACGCACGCACGCACGCACGCACGCACGCACGAACGCAAGACAGACAAAAGCTTTGTCCACTGACCTGGGTTGAGGTTGCTGGCGCTGGTGGAGGTGGTGGAGGTGGTGGTGGAGGCAGAGCCACCTTTCTTCCCGCTGGCTGCGACTACGCTGTCATTGGCCCACTGGACCATCCAGTTGTCTGTGGCGGTGGCGTCGGGGGCAGGGGAGAAGGACATGCGGCTGGCGGGCGGCAGAGGGACGGGGGTCTGCTGCTCTTCCCTCTGCAGCTGCTCCAGACACTCGGCCAGCTTGGTGTGGCCGCGGGACCGGGCGATGGAGAGGGGCATGCGGCCCAGGGAGTCGGGGATGGCCAGTGCACGGCGGTCCCATTTGTACAGGACGACCGCCGCCTCCAGGTGACCCAGCGCACATGCCCACATCTGTTGAAAGAGGCAGCAGCGAGGTCAGAGGTCAGCCAGCAGATCAACAGAAAAGTTCTATTCGTTCGGCTTGCGGCTTTAAAAAAAAAAAACCTTTTCTCCCCAATTTAGTCGGTATGCCAAATGTCAATTGTTTCCTCCCCACACGCATTTATTGTATCCTACCGACTCACCTCCCAGTGAGGACGTAGAGCCTTCGTCCTACTCCTCCCTGCTGACAGGTGCCGCCCCAGCCCATAGGACTACATGCAGTGATAATTATCCCCCTCCCGGCTTCCTTCCCCCGAACAGCGAACACAGGCCAAATGTGTTCGTGTAGATGCACGACAAAGACCGATGCAACATGTTGGATTTGAACCAACATCCGTGGTGGTGGGCAGTTACTTTACCACTGCACCACTGCACCACCCCAACGCCTTTCTGTCTTGCTCTGACTCGTGCCTACTGCAACAAGTTTATTATAGCTTCGTAACTTCATTCGATTCAGATACCATAATTATAATAAGACTCAACCACTTAGATTATAATTAAGGGTCTGCACTGTAAGTAGACATAAAACCTTTATCAAATGAGGGTCCATGGCCTAATGCAGGGGTTCTCAACGTTTTTGGCTGGGGACCCCCGGAAATGCTTTGGCCATGTCTCGCGTTGCAAAACGCCCCCCAAAATAATTGAGTTGAGAACCCCTGGCCTAATGCATGTCAAAATGGGTTGCCTGGGATTAAAAAGGTTGAGAATCCACCCGCTTCGAATCTTCATCAACCGATATACTATGGAGAAATATATGGACATTTCCTACATACTTCCTACGTAGGCGACTAGGAAACGCAGGAGTGAAATTACAGCCACCGAAACAAAAACAACGTGAAACTGCGCAACAATTTGGCTTTATGTTTACTTAGTGGACGGTTAAGACTGAGGTTAGGGTTAGATTTCTGGTTTAAGGTATTCTGTACCATACAATTGTTTGTATAAGTACAGAACAAAGAATGTTTGCTTCCACCATCTTCGTTGAAGAAGAGTCTGGGCAATTATGTTTTAGTCTTTAAAGTAGTTACTAAACGTTTCTAAATTTTGTATTTAGTTAGGGTTAGAATTAGGGTTAGGGTTAGTATAGTAGTCGCCTAGTCGGACAACGTGACCAACGCAACGTCGGACAATGACAGCTAGATCTTGGTACTGTAGGTCACCATTCAATAGTCTGATTAAACGTGATAATGTCCCATTCAGTGCATTGATATACCATTGGAAGCCGATGGAGGATCACTACAGTAGGTTTCCACATTTACACTTACCAGAGGTGTGCAGGAGAAGTGGTCGACGTTGAGAGGGTCCACCTCCAGCTCCAGGTCAATGCTGTCAGCATGCTTGGTGCTGGAGGGGGGATTATATAATAATAATTATTTAATCTGGCAGTGAACGAATGGTTATCTAATTATGTCTGAGCAGGGAGAGAGCCTGAACGCCAAGATAAAATATATCCACACTTGTATTCACATTCTATAATAAAATATTGGTTCATTCTATTCGTGGGTTATCTGACAAAAACAAACAAAAATAGGGCCAGATTAATCGGGGCAGATATCGACCTATTATTTTTGTATAATCGATTACGTCCTCACCGCCACTTGATGAGAGTCTGGATGAGCGTGGCGTAGCCCTGGCCTGCCGCCAGGTGGAGCAGGGTCATTCCTCTGAAGGTCTTGGAGTGGATGAGATGTTTGGACTTGGCCCAGCAGGCCCGACTCATCATCTTCTCACACACCACCACCACGCGGCTCTCGAAGGAGCTGCTGGCCTGGTTCTGACCCGATAAGCACTGCACGCACACAGAGAAAAGCAAAAGAGAAACGGATTTGTCCTGGAGTCATTCTGTATTCTCTCTGTGTAGAGTAACTATTCTGTAAAACACTGCCTCTGTTTACTATACAGCCTTTTATGGTAAGGATAAGGTTGGAAGGATAAGGTTGGAATAACTTTATTGGTATGGCCTGGTGCTCACACTACAGGATAACCATGGAGACTTTGTGTCGGGAACACCTGCCAAAAATAGCAGATATAATTGCAACTACGCTCTACAGGCTTGTATAAGCTTGCATGTTTCTTGGATATTTTCACAGAATGTTCGCCGATTATGACTAGGGATGCTATGGTTCATGTGGTGGAGACTGCACGGTGGAGACTACTGTACATCATTAAAAACAAACAAACTCCATTGCAGAAGTATTTAGCGTTGGTCCTTCATATAAGCCGTTCTATCAACTACCTTGCATTTTGAAATGCGATCGGTAGGTACTAGGTAGAGATCTCTGATTGGCTGGCATCATTTAAGACTAGGACAGTTGTTCTCAAACATTTTTGGCTCAGGTCACCCCTCTAAATAACTGTTTTCATTCACGTCACCCTTACTTTATAGCACCTTGTGTCATATTAACGGTCCGTGTCATGTCATGAGTAAAGCTTGAAAGAATATCAGTTTCCACTACGATAGAATGAAAATAATTGTTATATTTGGCGTTTAACCACTTAAACCCCAGCATCCCTATCCTGGGGGGAACATTCACCAAATATAGCAGATCTCAGATCACAATACGCATTGTGAGCTTGTATATCTGCTATATTTGGTGAAGAGACTTGGTGTACTTCAGACTGAAAAAGAATGCACCAAGTAAAGTGCAAGTGACTTTGATAAACTCCAAAAAAATGTATTCTGACGCACCCCTGAACTAGTGTCAAGGCACTTTTAGGGTGCCACTGCCACAGCACCCACTTTTGATAAATTGATGAGTTATGGATATGAGCTACAACATCTGGTACCTCCCCTTTTACCTGTGACTGGCTGCCTCCTCCTCCTCCAGCAGCCCCTCCCCCAGCTCCTCCTCCCCCTGCGCCCCCTGAGCCGCCCATGCCTCCGCTGCTCTGCTGCTGGTGGCTGGCCATCTCCGCCATCCGTCTCTCCATCTGCTCCAAGCGCTCCAGGATGGACATTCTGAACTGGTTATCTGGAGAGAAGAGAACAAGAGAGGGGATGACATGTCAGTGTGGCCAAACAAACGCACACTCATGCACAAATAGGCGAGCATTCGCATTTCGCAGGCACAAGTTGTAGGTATGTAGCAGAAAATAGCGGATCTGAAATGGCAGATTTCCAAGATCACAACCTGTCTTGTTGTGATGGGAAAAAGTATAGAACCCTGGGGGACGCCGGTCAACAAAGTATACTGTAGGGTTTAAGTGGCTTAAAGTACACAATGTACGCACCCACGCACACATGCACGCCACTGTGTGGCATCCAGCCAACAGTGACAAAAAAGAGACCAACACAAACCACCTGTGTGTCCTGAGGAGTGCTCCCTCAAGCTGCACTGGGCTGCTGGTTCCGAAGGTCGCTAAGCAGCTTCAAGGCATCGTGACTCGACTTGGGGACGTGACAAGACCCATTTAAGAACAACATGCAGCCCCCTCTGCCTGACGGCGAGCTCATTTTCTACCTTTTGGCAGACATAAAATCGGGGCGTAATCATTATTAATCTCCCGGGGACGTTGGCGATAACAATAGCATCAATCATTAACTTCATCAAAACAATTGGCTTTACTCAAATAACCTTTAAAGCTCATCAGTCATCGGCTAATGGTTCCTGCCTCCATCTCTCCCCGGCACTCCATCAACACGGTCCCGGCAGACTAATACAAGACGGGATGATTGTTCCAGTGAGCGCAGGCTTGTCGAAAGGGTCCAACCCCTTCACACACATGCAGCGCTCCCATGGACGGAGCCTGCGGATGAAGGGCCCTCTCCTGCTGATTAAGTATAGCTCATTACAGCCGCGCTCTCCTGCCTCGGCCCATGGCCTGCTTCCTCTGTCCGCCGTGGACAGCGGCTTTCGCAAGCCTCATGTGGTACGAGGGTACGAGCAGGCAGACCCGACGGAATCAATCAGCCGGCACCTGTCTGTAGTCCTTGGAAAGCCAGCCTTCTCACTCATCAAGATGGATGGAGGTGTATTTTGTTCTGTGCGAGTGCATACAGGCCCGGCTGAGAGGCTGTCGGGCACTCGGCGTCAATCAATCGTGTTTTTTTTCAGTTGCTGCTTTTGGGAATTGCAACTCACAAAGTTTTTTTTTAATATAGTTTGAATTATTGCTGCATAATTTATGAGCTGGTGAGAACAGAGCAGAGTAATGACCTGTAAACGGTGTTCTTATGGGTTAGGTCTGGGGCTTCTTAGGCCTGGCTCTTTAAATGAGTAATTTGTACACGGAAAGTAAAATGTTATGGCTTGAGGTCTATAATTGAAAAATTAAGTGGAGTGTAAAATAGTTGGAAAGAGTGAAACCATTGTGCAAACGGCATTTCAGGAGGTCCGTTTAGGAAGTGCACGAGAAACAGTTCACCGGACACGCACGCACGCACAAGCACACGAGCGCACAGACATTGCAATGGACTGGGCACAGAGAGCCCACTGCAGCAGGGAACGTAGAAGACTGCATTAGCATTCCCCATTTAGCCACTGTGAGGCCGTTTCTGTGGCAACCTGCTGCCGAGCGGTAACTAGGCGACAGGAACATGCCTGTGTGTGTGTGTGTGTGTGTGTGTGTGTGTGTGTGTGTGTGTGTGTGTGTGTGTGTGTGTGTGTATGTGTGCGCGTGTGTACGTGTGTGTGACGTGCATGCATGTGTACGGTCTGCCTGCATGCTATTGGCTTATTGATGAATGGGAGGAGAGGGACTCCACGCACGGCAAAATGTGGGGAGAGGAAAGGCAAACAATGAAGAAATATGGAGTTAATAAATCTCCATTGTTGTGTTGCGTGAGAAAGCTCTGTGGTGACAGGTACTGTAGGTAGGTAGACAGGCATATACGTAGGTAGGTAGATAGCCATGTAGGTAGGTAGGCAGGTATGCAGCTAGGTAGGCATGTAGGTAGGTAGATAGGTAGGTAGGTAGATATAGGTAGGTAGGTAGGATGTAGGTAGGTAGGTAGATAGCCATGTAGGTAGGTAGGCAGGTATGCAGCTAGGTAGGCATGTAGGTAGGTAGATAGGTAGGTAGGTAGATATAGGTAGGTAGGTAGGTATGTAGGTAGGTAGGTAGATAGCCATGTAGGCAGGTAGGCAGGTATGCAGCTAGGTAGGCATGTAGGTAGATAGGTAGGTAGACAGGCATGTAGGTATAGGCAGGCAGGTATGTAGGCATGTAGGCAGGTAGGCAGGTATGCAGCTAGGTAGGTAGGTAGGTAGGTAGGTAGGTAGACAGGCATGTAGGTAGGCAGACAGGTAGGTAGGTAGGCATGTGGGTAGGTAGGTAGGTAGGTAGACAGGCATGTAGGTAGGTAGGTAGGTAGGTAGACAGGCATGTAGGTAGACAGGCAGGTATGTAGGCATGTAGGCAGGCATGTAGGCAGGTACTGTATGCAGGTAGGTAGGCATGTAGACAGGTAGGAATGTATGTAGGTAATACTAGGTAGGCATGTAGGTTGGTAGGCAGGTAGGTAGTTAGGTAGGTAGGCATGAAGGTAGGTATAGGCAGATAGGCAGGCAGGCAGATAGGCAGGCAGGCAGGCAGGCAGGCAGGCAGGCAGGCAGGCAGGCAGACAGACAGACAGACAGACAGACAGACAGACAGACAGACAGACAGACAGACAGACAGACAGACAGACAGACAGACAGACTGTCTAGCTAGGTAGGTAGGTAGGCAGGCAGGCAGGCAGGTGGATAGATAGATACTAGGTAGATATGGCAGGCAGGCATATACTAGGAAGGTAGGTAGATAGGTTGGTATAGGTACTGTAGGTAGGTATGCAGGTAGATAGGCAGGTACTGTAGGGAGGCAGTAGGTAGATAGGCAGGCAGGTAGGAAGGCAGGTACAGTAGGTAGGTAGGAAGGCAGGTACAGTAGGTAGATAGGCAGGTAGGTATAGGTAGGCAGGTAGGTAGGTTGTTAGGTAGGTAGGTAGGCAGGTATACGTGTGTGTATGTGTGTGTGTGTGTGTGTGTGTGTGTGTGTGTGTGTGTGTGTGTGTGTGTGTGTGTGTGTGTGTGTGTGTGTATAGGTACTGTATAGATGGTAATTAGGTGGGTAGATACACAGCATTAATTCACTCATTTGTAACTGTGATAGTAAACAATGTGCAGGTTCTGTATAGGTATACAGTAGTGGCTCGACATTACGCTCGGTGTTATACGTTGTTAACTGTAGGCGTGGCGCAGGGCTGATGATGTTATACGTTGTTAACTGTAGGCGTGGCGCAGGGCTGATGATGTGACGGCTGTGCTCTCCGCAAGCTGACGTGTAAAGAAGGACGGGGGGGGGGGTGTTAGGTCAAGCCATCACTATTGTTCAGCAACAAAACATAATGTCACCGGATGATAATTACTTCTGTTTGGCGACAGCACGCCGCACCATGAATAATGGATTCCCGTCCCTATGATACGCTCTGCGCTTCCTGTCGTGGCGAGCCCTGCCGCCGTCAGGCGGACAGACTCCTCAGGCAAGCACCAACAAAGAGACGCTTGATGCTGCATCACACCCCCCCTCCCCCCGCCCCGGTGGGATCCACCTTCACCTCTGCAGGCCACCATGATGAACTGCAGGGAAGGAGAGGGGGAGGGGGCGTGGAAGTTGCTGGTATTGTAGGTCACGACCCCACAGCCTGTCTAGGCTCCATGAGGTCACTGAGATGAGAGAGAGAATGACATGATATGACAGATAGAGAGAGAGAGAGAGAGAGAGAGAGAGAGAGAGAGAGAGAGAGAGAGAGAGAGAGAGAGAGAGAGAGAGAGAGAGAGAGAGAGCAGAGACATACACACACACACACACACACACACACACACACACACAGGGAGAGACAAAGACAGAGGAAGAGAGACGCACAGAGATAGAGACAAAGACAGAGGGAGAGAGACGCAGAGAGAGAGAGACATACACATATACTGTACACATGTACGCAGAGGGAAGGACAGAGAGAGAGAGGGGTAGACACAGAGAGACACGCGGCGAGCGAGGGATAGAGAGACACAGAGAGACAGAGACGGAGAGAGGGTAGTTAGCAGCAGGCTGACATGTCTTTGTTCAGATCCAGTGCTGCAGTGTGCTGCAGTGCAGATGATGTCATCTCCACCTGCTGCCTGCTCGCTCTGAATGCGATGCACGTCTACTGCAGAGGGAGGGTGAGGGTGGGTGGGGGGGGTGGGTGGAGTGGAGAGAGGGAGGGAGGAGGGGCGGGGAGGCCACCAGCCAAACAGCGCAACAACAACAACGCAACGTCACCACCGGTGTCCCCTCCCACTCTCCGCCCCGGCTTACTCCCTTGTGACGGTGTTATGTGACAAGCAGACAACGTCGTGGTCACTCACACATTCAACGGGGGCAGGCCGTGACATGTTTCTTTCTCTCCTGACGCGGCACCAGCAGGGAGCACCGCACGCATGGACGAAGCCCCAAGGCCACGACTCCAAGGAGCCTCAAGTGGCGTGACGACGTCACTACTCTCCAAGGTCAGAGGTCAGAGCTCTGGAGCAGTCAGAAGTGGTTTGCTGGAACCAACGGTTCATGTCACGCCGTGCCCTTCATTGCCAGGGCAGGAGGTGGGCCAGGGATCAGCCTCAGACCCTCGTAAAGAATTATCTTTTCAAAAGAAGATGTGTTTCCAACGCTGATAGTATGCTTGGGTGCATGGATTCAAATGAAAGTCATTTGTGTTAACCAAATTAACCATATAGTGTCCCTGGGCGAACAATCTAGCTGGTCCACCAGTTGTGTGTGTGTTTCTATTTTCGGCGAAGAGATTTGGT
Organism: Protomyctophum bolini; assembly: GCF_963924005.1. Lineage (NCBI taxonomy): Eukaryota > Metazoa > Chordata > Actinopteri > Myctophiformes > Myctophidae > Protomyctophum > Protomyctophum bolini. The sequence goes on from NC_137866.1 coordinate 40,078,421, forward strand.
ATAGAGGGAAAAGAGGAGTAAACCAAGTGTAGAGGCCTGTGGGACCCCGGTCAACTAAGTATATAGGATTTCATTCACGAGGAAGTTCAATTATACAGAAATAAACTATTTGAATGTACTTTTCTGAATTATAAAGAATCATGTGGTAAAATGAAAGGTGAGAGAGGTTTAAAAAGCTATCGTAACTTCTAAGTTCTAAGCACCTCAGCAGATAGGCAAATAGCTGGTGAAAAGTGAATAATAAGCTCCAGGGGTACGCTCCAGGGACTTCAAAGCTACTTTTTAAAATGACCAGCTCAACAAGATACCCTGCACCGAAAAATAAATTATCCCATTGCTGAAAGAAATTACCTTTGGAATAGCCCTTTGAAATGGAAATACCGACGTTTGCGAGCAACATGCACTCTTGAAAACAAAGCATTGCCAATAGAAGCCATCAAGTCACCTTAGAGGAGCTTTGTGATTTTAGTTTATAAATATATTTTTTAATTGTAATTGTTATTTTTTTAGGGGCATTTGATGTGGCTTACCGGCACAGCCTTTGTGATCTGCTGGTAGGTCACGATCTACCTTTTGGCCACCCCTATAGAAGATGTTACTAAACCTCTCACGCTGAGCAAGATGTTGAACTTCTTATCTCCTCCTGTGACCCAGATGATCACACACAGCTCTGTGCAGAGATACACTAGACCAGTGGTTCACAATCTTTTCTGGATCAGGGCCCAGTAAGCCCACTTGAAAATCTCAACAGCATTTGCGGCCCACCCATCTGTAGCATTTTCAAGATTGATAGAGACAAAGACAGATTAATCAATTGTGTTCTGGCTTGGATCAATGCATCAAGAATACCATGACATTTAGTTACATATGCCTAGTACAGTATCATTCAAATCTACAGTTTTGTCATTTATTTGGGGCCCAATTGCAATATCCACATGGATCACACATCCCTCATGTTGAGAACCACTGCACCTTGTTACCAGTTTGATGTAAGGACACGCGGCGCTGCGTGGGAAATCACTCCAGTCAAATCCACAGTGACAGTATAGCTGTCATAATTTGTGGGGATCACTGCCGGCTGTGGTAGGCTTAGCGTGTGCTTAGCATGTGCTTAGTGTACTGACTGCAACTTTGCAGGTAGTGGTAGGCTTAGCGTGTACTTAGCATGTGCTTAGCGTACATGACTGCAACTTTGCAGTTAGTGGTATATGCTTAGCGTGTCCTTAGCATGTGCTTAGCATACTGACTGAACTTTGCAGACAGCGGAAAGCTTATAGTGTTGTGGCGAGTGCTGATCTGTGCTGGATCAGTCATAGGCATAGCGTGTGCTGATCTGTGCAGACCGGCGCAGAGTCATTTCTATAACGTGTGCTGATCCGTGCAGACTGTATGCTTATAACGTGTGCATGCTTAGTGTGTTCTGACTGTCCTGATCAAGCACAGTCTTGGCACATGGTTACAAGCTTATAGGCTGATTTCTGCCAACAATGGTATAGGCTTAGCGTGTGCTTATTGTGTCTGGAGTGTCCTGACATGTGCAGAGTCAGTGGTAGTCTTAGCATGTGCTTGGCATGTGCTGAGTGACTGTCCTGATCTGTGCAGAGTCGGTGGTAGGTTTAGTGTGTGGTTACTTAGAATGTGCCATCAGTGTCAGTGGTTAGCGTGTGCTTAGCGTGTACCCTGACTGGATCTCTGCAGTCAATGTTAGGCTTAGCGTGTGCTTGGCCTGCACTTTCCAGTCTGTTGCTACAAAGTCCAAAATGATTTGTGCCAGGAACCACATACACAAATACATCTGTGTTGTCGAAAGGTTTTAAACCTTTCCCCACATTTCTTTCTTTCTCTACAAGCAACTGAACACATGAGCTTGCACGACATGGTTAAACCGATTTTGATGCCATATGCACTCATTTAGCTGGGGACCTGCTGGAACCCCCTCAAGGACCCCCTGGGGGGTCTCTGGAGTCTGGACCCCACTTTGAGAACCACTGCCCTAATGAGTCCTGGTGGTGATAGCAGTGTTGCCAGATTTTGCGAGAGAAAAAAGCAACCAGGTCTATGAAAACAAGCCCAAAAGAAGCGACTATAGGCTATGGGCTTTTTGAAATAGACGATCTACAAGCTCACAATGCGGTGTGATGCGACAAGTGGTGAGCTTGTAGATCTGCTAGTAAAAAATAAAGAGAATAAATCACACCCGTGTGAAGTGATGGGCGCTCTTATCATTATACATCATCATCATCATGAACGACTGAATTTATGTGATTGGTTAGCCGATTTGCTCATCTACATTATATGACGTAAATTGTCCCTTCATTGTCAATGGCAAATATTGAGACGTGTGGGGACAAAAGCTGTATATGTATCGATTTGCTCGGGCCTGGCACATACTATTTTCAGATGGGAGGTCTGCTGACGGATGCATATTCATTTGGGGGTCCTTGCCATGAAAATATCTGAGAACCAATGGTTTAAACAACATTTGGGAAACAAGCCCATAAGCAACTACACTTTAGAAACAACAAGACGGTCCCAAAAAAACGCAACCACCAACATTTACAAGCAAAACTTGAAGCCCAGAGTCGCTTCTAATAAGCATGCATAGCAACACTGGTAGAGGTCTGGGATGGGTTCACATCCCAGGAGCGTCCCCCAAGCCTGCACCCACTCCCCCCGCCCCCCCTCCCCGTGATCTGTTACGTCTCTGGGACATGACAGCCAGATACTCGTGAGGCTGCCCCTGACATCTGCTCTCACTCTTCTAGGTGTTGGAGCAGAGATTGAGTGACAGCCATTCTATATGCATGCTCCTTGATTCTATTCACTGTGGGATGAAATCTATCTATCTATCTATCTATCTATCTATCTATCTATCTATCTATCTATCTATCTATCTATCTATCTATCTCTATCTAGTGAGAGAGAGGAGAGGGAGAAGCGAGAGAAAGAGAATGAACAGAGATGAGAGATGAGATTAGACGAAGGCGAGAACCAGAGAGGACCAAGGTTGTCTGTGTGTGAGAATTGAAGAGGCTGCGAGCGCTGAAGGACAGCTTGTCTGTCCTCACTCACAATTAGAAAGAACGCACGCACGCACGCACGCACGCACGCACGCACGCACGCACGCACGCACGCACGCACGCACAAGCACACGCACAGTCGCACACGCACACTTTAGTAGTCACCCTTAGCCTATGGAAAACATGGGGTGCAAACAGCTTATGAAGCACTTATTTGTAGTTAATTAGCGGGTGTTTATGATGTATATTGGCAAGGCGTGGCAGACACATGGGGAGGCATCGGGGGACTGATTAATCATTAATGATATTCACTCTCTCACCTCCCTGCATCATCCGTGGAAATGTCAGCTTTTACACCTGCCTCCTGCATTAAGCCCTGTTGTTGTCCTTCTACACCTGCCTCCTACATTAAGCCCTGTTGTTGTCCTTCTACACCTGCCTCCTGCATTAAGCCCTGTTGTTGTCCTTCTACACCTGCCTCCTGCATTAAGCCCTGTTGTTGTCCTTCTACACCTGCCTCCTGCATTAAGCCCTGATGTTGTCCTTCTACACCTGCCTCCTGCATTAAGCCTCGTTGTTGTCCTTCTACACCTGCCTCCTGCATTAAGCCTCGTTGTTGTCCTTAACAGACACAAACACTTCACTCCTCACTGTAAATTAGACTCTGATCGTGTACTAATGTAATCATTGGTCCAATTACTTTAGTTTAGTTTATTAGCACATTGTATATAAAGTAGAATCAACACCAAAAGAAACAAAGCTATTGTGCAAGAAAAGGAAGAAGCCTATAGGCCTATTTAGAATATGTTAGCCGTTAAATAAGAACAATACAAAATAACCCAAGCTTACATGGAGACCAGCAGTGCAACAAAATAAACACAAAACCTACATTGAAAACTAAATAGCCAGAAAACAACCGAAGAGTTATGAGAACTAAATCATGTAGATGAGATCAGAATTCTTTCCCAATGATTGGCAAGGACGGTGATGACTTCAGTGATTCGTCTAGACTCTAGAGACTATGATTCTTTTTTATGCGTACGACAGGGAAGGGTAACTGAATGTTGTTGTTATTTTTACTTTCTTTTAACTAACGTGTTGGTTAAATTATTTCTTGATCAGAGTTATAAATGGTTACATTTGTATTGAATTACAAATGATTAAATGAACAGTACACTGAGGATTATTACTGTGTCCAAGCCAGACAAATCCATGGAGGGGTGCCCGGGGCGCAGCCATTACTGAGGTGTAATCAGCATTGATTAGCTAAACCTGGCCAACAGGGCACTGCATCCACGGAACAGGGCAGCCCTCTGTGGATTCGTCTATACAATCCCTAGTGTTCATTTAAGTCGATCATTTCTACACTCTCCAAACAAATGTTGAAGTGGTCCTTTGCCTCGCAATCATCAGGGAATCTCCTTTTGCGTTGGTAGTGGTCCAAAACCGTTACTTCTGAAAAGTAAAAGTTTTGGACATACAAGGTTTCTGCCCGACAGTGACGATTATGTTCACGTTTTGAAATGTAATCACTTTTCTTGATAATGGACAGATGATCTCTTCAGATGATGTCTTCCGCTATAGCCTCTTTCAGAGCCAGGCCGTCCTTACGGAAGTGAATGGCCGTAATTGGAATAAGACATACTGTAGAAGACGACAAGCATCATAGACTGGCCATGTGCATGAAGTCTGAGAGCCACATGAAGTTGGACAGTTTTTGTGGGTAATAGGAGAAGACTATTGACCAACTGGCTCAGATACAGTGAAGCAATAAGTGAATACCGTAACTAATGATGACTAACCTTCACCAGAAGGGAGACATACAATGTCTCTGTCCTAGGGGTTCTCCGTGTTTGGCCCTGGGAACACCAAGGGGTCTTCCAGGGGTTCCCGGCTAAATGATTGATAGGAACCAAATGGGCCCTTATGAGTCTGTAACTTTCGCACATTTCGGTCCATGGTTTATGCATATGTTTAAAAACGTTGGGAATCACTGCTCTGTCTAAAACGACTCATGGTGTATTCATCATCATACATCACAACGAGAACTCCCGCCAGAGTGCGCATGGGCGACATCGACCACCTTCAGTCCTCGCCCTCCCGAAGCCGTTGCCTGTGTTCACGCCAATCAAGATCTCATCCTCTCTCCGGGGATGGTCACCTCTCACATGCGGTAGAAAGACCAGCCAGAACATGCTTTCCCTCTCGCTCTCAGTGTGAGCTGAGTGACAGCGGCTGCTATGTGTGACCGTACAGAGGGAAAGGAAAGGGGTGGTGGTGGTGGTGGGGGGTCTGGGGGGCAGGCCATCTGGCATCAGCCCTCACAGCTGGGACGCGTGGCTGCCTGCTGATCAAAGGCCAACTCTACTCCGACATACAGTAAAGAGCAGATCCGCTATTGTCACACATCCACAAGTCACATGTCCTGTGACATTCTGGAACGCAGACTTTTATTTTGCATAGCAGTGAGGGTAATGATGAAGAGAATGATGTTATTAGATTAGATTAAGTATATAGAATGTGTCTATGCTGTACGTAGGGAGCGATCGGAGGAATCTATAGGTGCAAGCGTGGGATGCCCTGACCCTCAACAAATGCAGGTCACTTGCATCTTTTAAAACAGGCCAGACGATCACCTTTCAGCAGGCCCAAGGGAGAGGAAATGATCACTTCTCCCTTAAACAGGTGTTCTCCTTTTTCTTCCACTCTGTTAATTTTTTTCTGTGATGATATTGAATTTTGTTGTTGTTTTTCATTTTCAGTCTATGAATGGATTGCGTAGGGCCTAAATGGAAACAAGACCGCAACGACTTTTGTTTCGGTGCTATCCCTTTTAAGTGTTTGACTGTACTCTGCTGCTGTTTTACATTTCTGTCTAATAACCTATTCAATCAATCAAGTACATTCTCTCATAGGATTACCTAAGTTCATCAGGTAAATGTATAGTGAAATTAATCAGTTTCAACCAGTTGTGCCTATTTTGAGTGCATGTCACAGACAAAGAAAGGAGAGAAGAACAAGCTGATCTTTAAGCCATCATTATGAGCTTAAAGATGTACTATTTTCATTATTTTTCAGATAGTGCTTACATGTAAGTGGTTAAACTGTTCCTCATTTAGCTGTGGACCCCCCTGGAACACATTCAAGGACCCCACTTTGAGAACCACTGCTATATCCAATATACATTCTCTCACTGGAAGCTACATCGGTATAACAATCTCTCAGTTGAGAACATTATTCAGATGAGCTACCAATCAAATATAATAGAACACATTCTGTCGTCTAAAATGACCACTGAAAATTCCTATGACACTTTAATTTTTGCCATATCTTTGCTATTCCAGTGCTGTCAAACATAGTGCCTCTACCGCATGTTATTGACCTTGTTTTTTAACCCTGAGACCTCAATCCTAAATCCATTTGGCAGGGGCTAAATCTTTGTCACAATAGCGCTGTTGGCTTGACTGCACTTGCTTATAACAATTTGCAACCAGTATGCATCAGCAGAATCCATTTCTTCACAAAAGCATTTAGCTCCAGTGTCAACATTTTGATTTCTGAGCCATGAAAAATTCAGCACAAGTTAGGCTAGCAGGATGAACGGCCGCGTTACCAGCTTTAGTTCTCTTGTGGTATGCAGACACACTGTAGTGTGCAAAACACTAAGTAAGATGAGGATGTATAAGGTCATCACAAGACAAGATTATCTCCATACATTTGCTCTAAATGTACAGTTAAGACAATACTTTCAGGATGTGTTTAGCTTGGATTAGAGGCAGTTGTATATATATAATTGTCACAATATGTCACTGTCAGGCAGAAACCCTGTATGTCCAAAACTGTTACTTTTCAGATGTGTTCCAATCGATCCAATATACTTATTATTTAATTACAAGCTCTTATCATTGATTAAAAATGTATAAAAACCCACACACAGACTCCAACCTGGTGTCCCAAACCTTTTCAAAAATAGCAAAAGAAACGCATGGCATTGTGAGATTGTACTATAGCTGCTAATGTTGCTATTTTTGCGCAACACTACCATACGATGAAGTATAAAATAGGACACATGCACACAAAAAGATGAAATGTAGATACAGTACTTAAGGTCTCTGCCCTTACACCATTATGTTGTTGAATAATCTTTGAGTTCATGTTAAACAAACCACGCAGGCCAGGGACTCCTTACCTAATGGCACGTGTCCAGATCCATAGTTCAATGTCAATACTGAATCAACACTGAATACTCCCTGCAATATGTCACATAGAAGGCAAAACGCCAAGAGAAAAATGCCGCGGGGGATTCACTGTCATCCATTGTTATACACTAACAGAGGGCTTCATACGTACAGTATCGAATTCTTGTCTTGGAAAAGAAAGTGGGGCAGTTTGACTTTTTACGAGATGCTCGATTGACAACACGCGCATCTCATTAGACCGATTTGCATAGATAAGTATATGCTGTGCAACACATGGGCTGCAGGCGGCAGTGTAAATGAGAAATGATGAATCAATCGGATAATACGACACCCCGTGTCCCGCGGGACAGGACGTCTGCAATAGCTTTCCATTCTATACACACTACACAGTTAACCTAAACATATTCATAGGCAGCGTTATCCTGCAGGCATAGGAATCCTTTTAAGTTACATGGCACTTGGAATGAAATTCTAGCCATCTGACAAGTGGCTAGGCTTCAGCACTTCAACAAGTGCTGAAAACACTTCTACTGGAGATTGCAGTTTGATTTTCTTTTGCGTTAACACTTATACTTAGTTGACTGGGATAACCTAGGGCTCCACATTAGTCTGGGATAACCTATAGGGCTCTAAATTAGGTCTGGGAGAACCTATAGGGCTCTACATTAGGTCCGCTTCTGTTTTCCATTCCAAATGTCTTCGTCAAAAATGGTCGATCTACAAGCTCACAAAGCATCGCCAAACTCATTGGGAGCTTGTAGATCTGCTATGTTTGCCTAATGTTTGTCCCGAATTGGGAACTATATAGGTTTAATGTGATTAAACCCTATACTTATAGTTGACTGAAGTCCCCCAGGGCCCTGTACTAGGCCCCCTCCTGTTTTTGCACAACACTAAATAAGAAAATAGCCCAATCTACAAAGTCACAACATGTTGTGTTGCTACCAGGGGGGCAGTCAGACAGATATTTTGTGAAGCCACTAAGGAAATGAAAGTTCATATAATGGCCTGTTGTGGCGCTGTCATTGGACCCAGAAAAACCCATAGCCCCATAGAAGTCCATGTATTTGGGCCCAACTTCACCTAGACTGTATTACCTTAATAAACATGGTCATGAATACTTTCTTCTTCCAGTCACTAGTTTAAAGTCTCATTTCTAATGTCATAATATTCTTTTTGGAAAATTATGGCCCCATTCATTTAAAAAATGACCATAAAGTCGCGTATGTTCTGAGGGGCGTGGCTACCGTTACAGTCTATGATAGGGATTCCCCTCCCACTCGAGTCAAAATAAAAACCAACGGAGAAGAAGGGGGGAAGTCCCGCCTCGTTGTCTGGGCCAGCCAATGGCCAGCTGGACCAAAACGGATCTAGAAAGATGGCGACTTCCATTGCAAGGACTGACAGGCTTCATTTTACGTTCATGTTAGACCCGGGGAACGCTTTGTCCATATTTTTTTACAGTCTATGGTTGCTACGCTTGTAGATCTTCTATTTTCAGCTGACAATGTGTGGCCCCAGAATAAGGATGTTGGGGTTCAAGCAGTTAAGTAAAGCAAGCTGCTCACAATCAACTTATAGATTATTAGTATTGTTGCTGTTGTTTTTGACACCACAGAGTGGGTAGAACATCGGATTGTGTAGTACTCAAGTCAACGTTATTTACAGGAGAAAGTAGAGTGGTAGTTCACCTGAATTTCAGTCATCTATTATGGCAGGTACAATTAAGGGGTAAGACTGTGGGCAGGAATTTATTCAGTGTGAGCTGAGACTTAATGTTTCTAATCATGAATATGTGATAAGCACACTGGCAGACTGAGACACCAGGATGAGTGACAGCCTGTCCTTTAGCAAAAGGCACTTAGCTGCAATTGTAAGTCGTTACAATGCAATTAACTGACTATACATAAAAGTTAATACCCTCACACGGTTTACACAAAGGAACAAGACTGTTATAAAAGAGCAAGGGAGTGTAGTGCATATATTTCAAATGATAGCTATTTCACACTGCATATAAAACAGACATATGGGATATGTGTTGTGCTTGTCCTCCAAAAGAAAACACATTGTGAATAACTGAAATTCAGTGGGAAGTCGAGCGTGAACGAGAGGACATTACATAAACGATACCTGCGGCATAAAAAGTTTTTCAAAGGGATAAAAACTTTTTACAATATCATTTAGTGACATTGATTATATCTCTGGTCTCAATTGGGGTCATTCTAAATTGCCTTGGGGCACAACAGACGCAATGGAAAAGAATGTCTCTACAACCAAAGTGTTTCAACTCTAAAGCCTGCAATGATCACTTCCAGGTATAAGCTTGTTACTACTGCTATATGCTACAAAAACAACAGTACTGCTAAGTGGTGAATGGACTGCAGTGACAAATAGAGCCTTTCTCGAAAGCGCTTTACAACAAGGATGCCCATCGGGAGCAGTTGGGTATTCAGTGTCTTGCTCTAACACAATCCAGGAGGAACCAGGGAACTACTACCACCACTATCCCTACTACTACTACTACTACTACTACTGTATACTACTACTACTACTACTACTACTACTACTGCTGCTGCTGCTGCTGCTGCTGGCCTGCTGCTGCTGCTCTATTGCTGCTATGCTACGAATATAAAATACATTTCTGATCTTGTGCTATACATTATAAACCACCCAGACCTCTCAGGTCGTCTGAAACAGGTCTGCTTTCTAAACATGGAGAAGCAGTCAGTTTCTATGCACCACATATCTGGAACAAACTCCCAGAAGTGGTTATTTTAAATGACAGCGAAACATCTTTCTTTTTACTGCTGTCTTTTACATTTCTTTTTTTTCTTCTTTGTTAATAATTTGTTGTTATGTAAATTAATTAACATATTTCCCTGTGTTATCTTAACTTATTTTTAATTTCATACAAATGTACAAACCTTTCCTTGTAATATATAGTATTAAAGGTATAGGCCACTATTGCTGTACTGCTATGACTACAATATGACACTAATTGCATTGATTGAAGGTGATTTAGACCCAATGGGGCAACCTTATATGACTATACTATACTTAAAATGTAATACAACAATGCAATTTAGATATAATAAATGGCATGTGTTATTATATATGACTTCTATTAACACTAATTGTTTGCAAAAGTAGACAAAAACTGGTGAGGTGTGTTATCTTTTTAACTGGTAATCTGTTGTGTTATTTATTTTTTATATCCATATTTCTTTTAAAATTACAATAGCATGTGTTTTCGTTGAAGACACATGGTGAAAGTCAGAACTTCCAGAAAAGTGGGAAACGTGGTGGTACAGCAACAGGTATATGCCTAGTTTAAAACACACGAGTGCTATTCTTTCTCCCTTCCACTCTCGGTTTAAATACGTCAAATGCATTCGTCAAAAGTTGCAGTATAGCCGAAAACAGCGTTTCCTCCTGAGATCTAAAGGGCTGAAACGTGAAAATACACGCTCGTAAAGGTCGCTGTCCGCAAAGCTGTGGTGCTGAAACTGTACGTACACACTACACAGGCAGCACTCGTGGGGGAGACTATACGACAATAATCGGATCGCTGGACCTAATCTAATTGTCTGCATTGTTGACGAGGTGAAGCCACACTATGTGAACTCTGCAACAGCAGTCTTACAGAAACAGCACGGATATTTCATCAGCAGATGGACCCAATATATAGTCTGTCCGAATCCAAGGATGCGACAACCCTCCACTGCGCTAGAGCAGAGCAACTTGTTTCAACAACATGTGCAACACGACTTGCAGCATGCGGAGAACTCAAAATGTCGATACGAAATACACAATCATGATAGCTCAGTAAAACTCTTTATCAACTGTCGTGAATCATTAATTTATTTGCCAAATCGTGAAAATAAAGTAGCCTACTATCTGTGTCTATTAAAAAGACACGGAAAACAAATAAGACTATACAACATTACTTGACATTCATCTATGAAATCCGATTAAGGAAATATATTAAGCCATATTTCCGAATCAAAAGTCCCACATTAGAGTCGTGAACAGTCGTCAGTCAGTTGGCTGTCGTGAACTCTCTGCAATGAGGCACCGTCAGTCCGTCACATGAGGCAGAAACACATGGTCAAAAACCAGCAGATTCAAAAGTCTAAGCTATAACGACAGCAAGGCTTATTCTAATGACAACTCGTGTCAGCATGGGCTGCTCAAGGAATGTACAACTTAACTTCTCCTGTCGACTATATAACACAGCGTACAGAAAAAGAAAACACAACAGCACTCCACTGTCACAACACAGCACAGCACAGCACAGCACAGCACAGCACAACAGAACAGAACAGAACAGAACAGAACAGAACAGAACAGAACAGCCATAGGATTGAAGTTAACAAGGCTAACCTTCTATTTCACTTTCCATGGGTAGAGATCCCCTTGAAAGCAAACTGTCCCTTGTCTTTTAGGAAAAGCAGTTGTCATTCACTGGCAATGACCAAAAGTCCAACCATGCTGCATTTCACTCAAACGCGCAGCTTTTTAATCCATGCACTGTTTTCTCGGTTGCTATAGCCTACTAGACTAGACTGAATGGTGTTGTGATGATGATGGTGAGGAGGAGTAAAAACAAAAAGACATATATATATCCTATTGGTGTAGTAGAGTCTCAAACACAGCACTCATCAACAATAGAACAAAGTGAAAGAGCGACGTGGTGAGGGAACAGAGAATAAAGACCGCTCACACTATAGCCCCCTCCTCCCCTTCGCTCCTCTCCAGCCCCCCTCCTCTCTCTCTCTCTCTCTCTCTATCTCTCTCTCTCTCTCTCTCTCTCCCCACCAGCCTGCAGTAAAATGAAAAATATCACTGCTCGTAGACGTCGTGCGCACGTGCCGCAGGTAAACAGACGCCCTAGTTTTCCCCTCCAGTCGTCGTGCATTTAAAAGCTCGCGCCCTCTCTCTCGGCGCTCTCATTATTATATATTTTTTATTAATAGACTAATAGTAATAATGATAAAATAATAATAATTAAAAAAACATTTTCCGCTAGGCTTAAAGCCGCTATTCGCTCCACGTCAGCATCGAGTGTATAGCCTAATGCTTTTGGGTAACGCTTTGTTTGTGGTGGTCTTGGGTTGGGTCTTGACTTGTTCGCTCGTGTTTTGTCTTTTTTTCTTTGCTTTTTCTTCTTCTTTATGGAAAAATACTCGACGCGTCGGTGTATTCGGTTCATTGTTGTGCTTGTGCCCAAGAGTGAGTATTATTATAGATCAGCCTATTATTCAATCAAAAGACGCACGAGTCGCATTTATTCACTGTGGTTCTGTGGCTCTATGTTTGCGCTATAGTTTACGCGTGTTTACCAAACACGCCCACTCTGCTCCTGCAGTTTGTGTGTGTGTGTGTGTGTGTGTGTGTGTGTGTGTGTGTGTGTGTGCGTGCGTGTGCGTGCGCACGGTCTCCTCTCCTGTTTATCACGCCGGTGGTGGAGTTTAGCTGCTACCGGCTCTCTAGCCTAGATACGGTCTCTTGAAGTTCAAGAGACCGTATCTAGGCTAGCTGCAAAACGTTCAAGACTTGAACGTTTTGCAGCCGCGTGCGCTGCTCTAGTATGCCGCGTAATGTGGCGAGGCACGCCGGGGGTTCCGATTCCGAACGCATGCATCTCCAACACCGGCAGCAGCAAGAGTGTGTATAGTAACCGCGTTCAATTAACTGTGCAGGCTATACTCCATCGCACGCCGATGTTGCATGCCGAAAATATCTGATTAGTGGAAGCTAACAACGCGTCGCACTCGCAACGCTATAAGCGTCGTTTAGCTTGTATTGTGTAGATCAGATCTTTTCGGCAAGCGACACCGTCGCACGACGGCTTCTAACTGAGGCTTTACCTCTGTGTGTTGTGTCCTGCCCATGGCTCCGTGTACCTGCAGTGCTGCAGAGGAAAGGCAAGGCGCCCCTTCCCCCACGCTGCATTATGACAAATCAAGGCAGGCAGGCAGCTGTGCCATTAGCCCACAGTGAGCCTTCTATACGGGAGAGAACGAACCCAACGATCTATTGTGCATTGACACAGTGTCGCATGTGGCGTGTAACGTCAATAGCGTACACAGGTCAGTTGAAGTGTCACACCGCGAGGTTAAATATGATCGGTCTTGAGCTAAACAAAGCGAAGGGGGTTGTTGTCGCATTAGGTGACAGGAGCCTTCTTGTCTCAATGGCGTTTTTGAGCTATAGCCTGCTCATTTTATTCGGTGATTGGTGCAACCAACACCAGAACCAGAAGCAGGTGTTCTATCTAGCTACATTGTGGTTAAGAGGGATTATAGGTGGCCAACACATTCCCTTCCCTATACTTCTGAAGAATTCACTATATTGTCTTTCATTATCTATCTACCATATTTATTTTAGGTTAAGGTGCCACCAGAATAACCAGAATTTCAAAGACAAAGCAGAACAAAATCATTAAAATAATAATAATAATAATTAAAAAGTTTCTCCACAGTTGGTCCAATGTGGTCCTGTGCTGGTGTTGCTGTCCGCAGCATAGGTGCTGAAATCTAAACCCTGAGAAACATTATGATTGTGAAGAGCCCCTATAATTCCTTGTTGCACTGACAAGCAGAATGCACCAAAAATGATTTCCGAAGGTTTAGTATAGTGTAGCGGCTGTAGCCTATAGTGAACATTTGCTGGACTAAAAAGACAAGACATTTCACACACAGTGGCAAGAGTGAGTTTTATTTTCTACATAAAAATGACAAACGTTTCGGCTATCCAGCCTTCATCAGTGATGAACCACTGATGAAGGCTGGATAGCCGAAACGTTTGTCATTTTTATGTAGAAAATAAAAAGAGATAAGACTCACTCTTGCCACTGTGTGTGTGTCCCAGTACCTTTGTTTATATGTTGATCTAAGAGGATAGCGCACCAGAAGTCAGAGCACGGTGGTTACAAGAAAAGTCATGTTATTTTTCTGACCACTGAACTTGAAGTAGGCTACTGTTATGCAATAAATGGCAAGCTTCACACAATCATAGCTGGTTACATCCAATTTGAATGTAAAAGATGAGCAATGTCAACATCTACAGTACTTGTCTTCTTATTGATAAGAGTTTAGCAACTAAACGTCACAGACCAGAAACATACATATTCAGTGGATATTTTGGGACGGCTGTTTGCCAATATAGCATGCAGAATTCCAAGAGCTGTGAGATCGAATGAGTAAAAAGGCAGGGAAGGGATTAATGCTAAAGTGAAGCTTAATTTATACTCCATCACCGGGCAGTGTTGCTCGCTGAAAAGTACTGCTCCAAGGTGGGCTGTGTTTTCCCTCTGCGTTGTGTGGAGTAGTAATAAGAGGAGCCAGCTCCTCCTTAACAAGTTCTGTGAATGGGACCGGTGAGGTAGCAGCAGAGTATGAATGGCGGAGGGATCTGCGGGTTCTGCCGTGACTCGGAGCCGCCGGCCCCCCCGATTACTCACTCCCACTCCTTCAAGGGCCGCCTGCAATGCAGCTGTCCCCATGCACAGCCCGAGCCTCGCCATGCCCTACTTTATCCTGTCAACGCTCGCTCACACACTGCAGCAATGCACTTCCCCCGGCTCCACACACAAACACGTACACACAAACACGTATACTGTACCTTCACGTGCACATCACGCGATTATATCCTTCACACAGTAGGACACTATACCTGACTCATATGACTTCCACTTGGATTTAAACACAGGATTATATCCTTCACACAGTAGGACACTATACCTGACTCATATGACTTCCACTTGGATTTAAACACAGGATTATATCCTTCACACAGTAGGACACTATACCTGACTCATATGACTTCCACTTGGATTTAAACACAGGATTATATCCTTCACACAGTAGGACACTATACCTGACTCACATGACTTCCACTTGGATTTAAACACAGGATTATATCCTTCACACAGTAGGACACTATACCTGACTCATATGACTTCCACTTGGATTTAAACACAGGATTATATCCTTCACACAGTAGGACACTATACCTGACTCATATGACTTCCACTTGGATTTAAACACAGGATTATATCCTTCACACAGTAGGACACTATACCTGACTCATATGACTTCCACTTGGATTTAAACACAGGATTATATCCTTCACACAGTAGGACACTATACCTGACTCACATGACTTCCACTTGGATTTAAACACAGGATTATATCCTTCACACAGTAGGACACTATACCTGACTCATATGACTTCCACTTGGATTTAAACACAGGATTATATCCTTCACACAGTAGGACACTATACCTGACTCATATGACTTCCACTTGGATTTAAACACAGGATTATATCCTTCACACAGTAGGACACTATACCTGACTCATATGACTTCCACTTGGATTTAAACACAGGATTATATCCTTCACACAGTAGGACACTATACCTGACTCATATGACTTCCACTTGGATTTAAACACAGGATTATATCCTTCACACAGTAGGACACTATACCTGACTCATATGACTTCCACTTGGATTTAAACACAGGATTATATCCTTCACACAGTAGGACACTATACCTGACTCATATGACTTCCACTTGGATTTAAACACAGGATTATATCCTTCACACAGTAGGACACTATACCTGACTCATATGACTTCCACTTGGATTTAAACACAGATGCTGCCAGCCGTACAACATTGATTATTAATATGTACATCATAGGATGTATAGCTATTATCCTCTAGTCTACATATACATTGAAAGCATCATAATGCTAATATTTAGAAATGGCAATAGAATCCAGCATCCAGGTTTAGTTTTCTGTTCATCATAAGGACATGGAGCAATATTTCACAAAAAGACAAGTCCTTATTATCCCTGTCTGGTCAATACTGTTTTGACTATTAAACTGAAGCTGTTATTATTGGCTTCTTGTAAATGAGATTATACATATGTACGTATGTAAAAAGCACAAACATGTGAAGTGACTAAATGTAAGATGTACAAATGTAGTGTAATGATGCACGTTCCAGCTCTCTCTTTCCCTCACCAACACATGCAGAATGAAGATGATTCACTGCAATCCTAGCTGACATATCCATCAGACCACATCGTAACACAACACCACCCCATAACACATTCACAGCACGGTCTCTATTTGAGAAATCAAATAGAGATGTTGTTTTTCCCAAGCAGCAATATTGAGATCAGAGATCCAAAATCACCATCCAGCAAGCTGTGTATGCAGATGCTCAGCCATCAGAATCAGGGACTTTCAATGTCTTGGTATACAAGGCACAGCCTAATCATCAGGGTTAATTAATTAGATGTATTTATATGTATAAAACGCTACGGTTGTCCCATATGTATGGTAGAGTATGTCAATACAATATCACTAGGTGGTCTCCAAACCCCTCTATTGATACTTTACCTTAAATAAGCCCTGGTGTCGTGTAGGACTCCTGTTTGACAACGTCAATAAAGTTATTTGAAGCAATAACCTTCTTCATCAGGAGAGTGAGACAACACATATACAATGTACGGACGGTAGGTCTTAAACTATAACATTGAGGATTTCAAAGGTTTAACGGGGGAAAATAGCAGATCTTAAATCTGCCATTCTTGGTATGTGACTCCGTCGAACGATAAAGTATAAATCAGGCTTAATCTTGACAAGTGTGTCAGACAAAGACAGAAATATCGACCAGGAGGATGAGTGAGCACACCATCTAGACAACATCCAACATAAGGGAGAGAGTGAGCCCACATCAATAGAGCCTCTGTAGAACATTCAACAGAATGCTAGACTGAGCTCACATCAATAGAGCATCTATAGAACATTCAACAGAATGCTAGACTGAGCTCACATCAATAGAGCCTCTATAGAACATTCAACAGAATGCTAGACTGAGCTCACATCAATAGAGCCTCTATAGAACATTCAACAGAATGCTAGACTGAGCTCACATCAATAGAGCCTCTATAGAACATTCAACAGAATGCTAGACTGAGCTCACATCAATAGAGCATCTATAGAACATTCAACAGAATGCTAGACTGAGCCCACATCATAGAGCATCTATAGAACATTCAACAGAATGCTAGACTGAGCTCACATCAATAGAGCCTCTATAGAACATTCAACAGAATGCTAGACTGAGCCCACATCATAGAGCATCTATAGAACATTCAACAGAATGCTAGACTGAGCTCACATCAATAGAGCCTCTAAAGAACATTCAACAGAATGCTAGACTGAGCTCACAGTTTCACCACAATGTTCATGATTCGCGTACAAAAAACTGTCCTGAAAACATTGGAAGCCAATCGTAGTCAATGGGGATGGAATATGGGGAAGCGGATAGGTCTGTGTGTGTGCACAGTTTGGCATCGACCGGGCCAACAGTGCCGGAGATGAGCTGTACACAGATGGACGGACGGACACATGGACGGACGGACATACAGACGGATGGAGTGCAAAACACAGTCTCCCCATGCCTTCGGCCTGGTGGAGACAATGATATTGTTATTGACTATTAGAAATATCTTATTGCGACGGCAGGTCGCATTTACTATGAAATCGTACATTTACCGTCATGTCAGTCAGTCAGTCAGTCAGTCACTCGGTCAGTTGGTTGGTTGGTTGGTTGGTCACCCCAGGCGTGACATCATCAGGGATGGAGATCTCTGATGTCATCAATATTAAGCCCATATATGGGAATGCCCATATATGGAGATCCCTGATGTCATCAACATTGGCCAGCAACTCTACATCTGACCTCAAACCCTTAGATCTCCATATATGGAGCTGACCTGTTCTGCCAAAGCGCCAGCTCTCGCCCAGCAGTCTTCTTTCTCTCAGGCGGATGCATGCACACGTAAGACGCTAGCGCCCCTTAACAATCCACAAGTTGACAAACTATTCATTGCTAATGTTCCGGCCACTTTATTGCGAACGCAGTGAGCACTTACTATGAGACCTAGCAGATCATGTCTGTGTGTGTGTCTGTCTGTCTGTCTGTCCCGCTATACGTCCAAATATGGAGTGTGTTGCATCAACACAATCACTCAGCTCCATATATGGGCACAAAAGTGTTGCATCAACAAACGAATCACTCAGCTCCATATATGGGCACAAAAGGGGCCAGGTCCACATATACAGTAACAGCGGGACAGACACACAGACAGACAGACAGACATCGATCTGCAGGGTCTCAGCTGCGTTCGCTTCCCGCGTTTGCGCGTCTTACTGGTTTCATACTGTGCAAACATCCACTGGCATTCTACCCAGAAATATTATAAACATAATTGAACATCCAACTAAAGAGAGAGAGAGAGAGAGAGAGTGAACTCACCATCTAGCGAGAGCCAGTCGTGTTGAGATGATGGCAGTGAAGGCAGAGCGCGGGCCTTGTACTCGAACACCACAGAGTTGGAGATGATCTGGTTACTAACGGCCACCTGTAGCGTCACCAGACCTGTGTCATGAGCTGAGCACAGAGACACAAACAATAACAGTTCAGATTGTAAATAATGGAAAATTACATTATTTTTGTGTGCATCATATATCCACAGTGCCAGCATTATTTGATGATATTCTCCATTGTAATGAGTGGCTGAACTATCCATGTACAGTAATTTTGTAGAACAAAAGAGAATATACTTGTTATGTATTCAGTACACAATGCACCCGCAGCACCACAATAACCAGACTAGAACTGTTATTCTTGTTTATTATCATTCAAACTGAAGACACAATTTCCTACTGATATAACGATATATGGCCTGACAGGATATGAACACCAAACATGGGCTGCAAAAGTATTTAGGAAAAAAAAGCTAAAATGGAAATGCAAAATGGACTTTGATCTACCGTATGATACTATGATAGCATCTAAAAGTTACAAAGATAATTTTCCAATAGCAAACACAAACACCCTTGAAGAACCTCTGAATAATGTCCATGATCAATAAACTAAACAATCCTCTGCAGTGGGTCTTTCATTTATTATTCAAATCAACATCTCACTAAAGCATTGTTGTTGTGATTGCGTTATACGAAGGCTCATCCAGTTTCACCAAGGTTAGGACTAATACTAACCTTAGTACTAAACTCAGTACTAAACTCAGTTTATTTTAGGGCTGAGTATTATGAATGATGATATACCACAATGCAGGTGTTATGACTCAGACGATATATTGCAATGTCCGATAAGATTTTAGGGAAACTGCCATAGTATATAACACTACCATAATTATGCATAAATTATTTTTTTTTTATGCAATCAGAACAGAATGGTGACAGTCAATATCAGCAAAAAAAAAAATTAGTTTTAATTAAAAATGGACAGTACTTTGCCGTCTCTCACTTTTGAGAACAAATATATCACAATAACATCACAATACTCAAGTGCATCAACATTGTCTTACACTCGCTGCCATCATATTCATTGTGATGATTTCTTCCCTGAAGCTGAGGTTGTTTTTGAATGTCAAACAGGCTACTTGACAATGGGTACTATAGCCTACTAGTACTACCGCTTCTACTGTACTACTACTCACTACCATTTGATTTGAAATGGATTTAGTTTTGTGTCATCGTGACGGTTCCGTCTTCTCTACTTTGATGTGAGTGCAGAAAGATGTCCTCTGTCCTACCTGGACAGTAGCATCGAAGTACGCCTGGTTGGATGAGAGAGGCAGGGACGGAGATCTGGTCAAACAGGCAGCTGTAGTTGGAGCTGGCCTCTTGCCAAGGTCCAGTGATCAGCACCTTCACACCACCCTGGAGAACACAACAAGTGGATCAAAAACACTGCTAAAGGACTCAAGATTTGTATTTTGTAGATTTGTTGTACATTTGTTGATGCCTGCCATCTAGAGTGCATTTCCAAGAATGACAACAAGCAGGAGAAATCATGTTTTTAGGTAAACCTCTGCTGCCATCATGTGGACACCAAGTGTGAGGACTATTGTTTCATTAATACTGACTTCATGGATTCCAGCCTAAATTAATACCGTAAATGAACCTTTCCTGGTTTTCATAGATGGTTTCATGTGCACTTTATATTTTATATTTATGCCTCAGACTACTTTTGAATTTTGTGAACTTTGTTATAGTGTCCTATCAAAAATGTGGAACGCCATAGCAACAGTCATAAAGGAATGTGAATCCCTGCTCTCCTTCAAATTGCTCTTAACGTCACTTACAGGTGGCTGCAATTCAAAACTGGCCGCAGGAAAATGTCAAAGCCTACCAACACTTACTGTAGCCTATTATTATTCATTTAGATTTCTAACCTTTATATGATTAATTGAATATGATGGACCCCAATGGAAACACACGCAAGACGTTGGCAGTGTCAGTAGGCCAATCAGAGGCAGGCGGGGCGTTACCATGTCTGCTCGGATCACGCCAAGTGCGTATGCTTTCTTGGGTCTAACTCTAAACGCTCTAGACCTTGTATTGAACTGTACTTTCCTGTGCTATTTTTTTGCAAAATAATGTATTCAATCAATCAAAACACATCATCAAAACACATTATTTTTTGGGTGTTGTTTCTGCTTACATGTATTTGGCCTTACAAACTACCTTGAAGCTTTAATTATGCTTTTAGTCGTTTTGGTGTAAATAAAAAAATTAGCTAGAATTTCAACAAAGAAATTGGATTAGATACAAATCCTAATTAGTGTACAGTATGTACCGGTAATGCTAGTTATATAGTAGAGGTCCTAACTTGATAAAGAATATGGTTCCAGCTCCATTGTTACAACATCAGTTAATAACTGTTTCCAGTGATTAAAGGGCAGAGAATGTGGAGCTTGCCATCGCAGGGCCAACATTTGTTTTGCAGTTCATTTGATCTTTTCAAACCATGTGAGAAGGTCATATTCTATCACTGGAACAAATGTGGTAACATTGTTCAGTGCCAAATTGGAGAGGTCTTACTGTACCTATAACAGCCACCTTACAACAGAACACCAATCAACATATACTGCATGTACATTGCTCATGAAAGTGCTCGGTGCAGATACCGCACTAGAAATCCCCTGCAGCCCACCTCAATCAGCTCCAACTGGGCTCTCCAATCTTTGTCCCTGCAGGCTTGTGCCAGTTCAAAGTATTTCTCTCTCTCACACACACACACACACACACACACACACACACACACACACACACACACACACACACACACACACACACACACACACACACACACACACACACACACACACACACACACACACACACACACACACACACTCTCCCTTCTGTCCAAAAGCCCTTGAATATGATTAAGGGCCACTGCGAGCCGCTATTGGCCCGCGGGCCAGCTGAATATCCCTGGTCTAAAGACTCAAGAGTACTGTAAGTTCCAACAGCACCAGTTGTAGAGCCGACCGGTCAGACGGTTCTCGAAACACGCGAAGGACGGAAACACGCACACATAGAAGGACGGATACACGCACACATAGAAGGACGGATACACGCACACAGAGATTTGTGTAATTCATGGAAGGATATGACAAAAACAGCCTGCCTGAGACATTTAGATCCTGTGGTCAGGTAGGACCTCTACTGGTTGACAAGTGGTACTGCACAGAAGTCAAACAGACCCTTATTGATGATATGCACAGGGCTGCCATGTTGCCAGAAAGGTGCTACTGCTAACTAGGTGCAACTTACCATAGACAGCCCATTCATCCAAACAGAAAAGTCCTATCTATTTGTACTAAATAACGTCAAACTCACTGACATTGC
The DNA here is from genome assembly GCF_963924005.1 of Protomyctophum bolini. NCBI lineage: Eukaryota > Metazoa > Chordata > Actinopteri > Myctophiformes > Myctophidae > Protomyctophum > Protomyctophum bolini. Next base: position 40,100,390 of record NC_137866.1, read on the forward strand.
AGCTGTACGAAAAGCTTGAATTATCATCTTACTATCAGCAAAGTGTTTGTTTCATAAGAATCCACTGTAGACATGTTATGAGCTATTTACTGTCAAGAAATTCCTTGCAGATGATTATTTTTGTGTCATAGTTTGGAAGCACTCGTTATCAGTAAAGCAACCTCCTGCTGCCTCCTGCATTGTGTGCAAATTCTAAACAGGTGGTACACATGGGCTGTTGAGTGATAGTCAACGAGCACTTCCGAACTCCAGCACAGTGGACTTTTATTAAACAAACACATTGCAGATAGAAAGAGGATAATTCAAGCTTTCCATACAGCTGCAATGTTGCTGTTGGTGAGTTTTGGCGACCACTTCACCACTTTTCAATATAATAGGTCCTCACTAATAATCATGAAAAAAATGGCTCGGTCTGTGTCTCATAGGAGGGCTGTGGGCAGTTCAGAAACCGTCTTCCAGTGACATCATCGATGGGGACTACAAGCTAATAGGGGGGAAACAGCTCCACCAGAGTGCTCCAGACTTCCCTCTCCAGAGCAACATTAGCGACTTCCTCCTGGGGGATTGCGAGACGTTCCAAGGCCAGTGAGTCGATGTGTTTCCTCCAACTGCGCCCTCCTCCCAGTGGGACGTGTATCGAGGACCTCCCTAGGTTGACGCCCGAGAGGCATCCTAGCTGGCTCCTTTCCAGGTGAAGGAGCAGCGGTTCTACTCCGAGTCTCTCTCGTGTGACTTCTAAGGGGTTGGCAAAGAGAGTCTATAGCACCCAAGATTACATTAGATAATTGACACTGGGTGAAAACATGGGTTACAAAATCGTGGGATACAAAAAAATATTGTTTTTGTCAAGCTTGCCTGCATGGTTGTTAATGGTACCCCAACGTTCAGCAGCTGTCACAAAGTTTCCCAAGGGAGTTGGGTTGAACAAATTGAGAGGTGATAGTAGCCCCCTTCCGAACAGATTTTGTGAAGAAAGCTATTGGTAAGCATTTATCTTTCAGATTGGACACAACATTTGGCTAACTTTCACTAACCAAAGTTCTGCAGCCTGATTTGTTCTCAACCTCCCTATATTATGCCATACTCTTCCCTTGGACGCCCTCTCCTGGCTCAATGTGGACGTTCATACAAAATTCACATGGACTTTTCATGTGAATTCTTGTGTCCTTCATAGAGTCTCTTCCTCACATCTTAGCTCCTTACACGTAACAACACGGAGGGAGAGATGCGAGAGGATGGAGCAAAGTAAACAATATGCCAAATGGGACATCCTTGCACAGATACTGTACTATAAGCATCATTTCAAAGCAACGTCAATAACTTATGAGGAGCACAGCTGGATAACACGGCACTGGCCTTGTAATAGAGTGCTGCTCTGTGTCAGTTTGTTTTGCTCAGGTAATGCAATGTCCGGTTGTATTGGGTGTATTTCTTTGTAGAGTTCAATCAGGAACTCTGGTTGAGATACAGTATGAATGCAGCAATACTGTACATGTATGTCTCTAATTGGTGGTGTGATTCTGCTTCCATGATGCTCCTGTACAGAGAGATATACAGTGCTATCTATGACACAGATTGGACTCTGAGCTCACTCATAGACTACAGTACATAAATATCAAAGTCAAATTAACATGATAATACGACATAGCATTGGCGGCCATTCTGAGGTTTCACAGATAGAATGTCCAGAAATATTCCCATATATTCCAAAAATATGTATATTATATTTTAAGCCATTCAGGCTGGTGAATTGATTCTGTGTCAACACATATTTGAATATGCAATTATACTGGAGGTATAATTGGCCCTCACACCTTCATTGCACCCCTGATCCGACTGATATGCCCATATATGGAGCTAGCTGATTTGTTAGCGCCTGATATTCCATGACGACACATTGGCCCCTTTTCAACTGGTGTTGAACCAGTTACATTATTTTTTCCTCGCCTAATTTTGAACCAAATTGATTGGTTCTTCAGATCCCTTAAAGTTGGTTCTTACTTCTTCTTGCCCTGATGTGGGAACCAAAATGGGAGTCTCACTATTCAGGTTGGAAGATGTGATATAAACAATCATACAAATAAATAAAGAAGCAGTTCTAGAACTAGAAGCATTGGTTATGGCTGAGTCATGGTGACATGAGTTAGAGGTCCGCTGTTACGTCAATTTTAGTAGGCTATAGAATTTGACCTGGGGAACAAAATTATAATAATACACAGAATCAAATGTTTTATGGCCATGATTCACCAGGAGCCTGGATGGCTTGGATCCAGGCTTAAAGATGGAGTGCCGTGACCCCCTCCCCTAAAACATGACCACCAGGTATAGGCCTACTATGATTACACTAGGAATACGATTTTTCTTTTAAAGTGTACATAAAAATTATGTTTTTGTATGTACCAGTTATGTAAGTACCTGGTTTTATACCTTAGCATCACCCACCTATCACTCCTATAACTCACCCATCACAACATGTTTCAGGGTTAGGGTTAGGTTAATCACCTATCACTCCCATCACTCACCCATCACAACATGTTTCAGGGTTAGGGTTAGGCTAATCACCTATCACTCCCATCACTCACCCATCACAACATGTTTCAGGGTTAGGGTTAGGTTAATCACCTATCACTCCCATCACTCACCCATCATGTTTCAGGCAGGTAAACAAGGTACACAACCAGTTCACCAGAGCCAGTATTGCAGATGTGGTGCTCCCTGCTTTTAAAAGTAAAGTGGGGGGACGTATGTTATGTATTTGTGATGTATTTTAAAAGTATTGCTCAGTTCAGTGTGAGAGGACCTCAGTGGAAATAAGTCTTTGGACTTTACTGTGAAATCCTTGAATCGCTGATTATAATGCAATATGATTGCTTTTTCTAAATAAGTCAGATTCAAATCAAACCAAACCTGAACTTAAGACTCACCCAGCTTTTGTTGTATGATAATGGGGGAGTGGTTAGGGTTATGATGTCACTAAAGTGGTGTATTTCAAATGGCCCTGTTGACTCAAAGGTTTTCAATGCATTTGAATATTATAACCACACCTGGGGGTTGATTAGAGTAATGTTAACGGCATAGACACATACAAAACAGAAAAAGTTTTTTTTTTTTAATCATGGCACTCAATAATTTATATAAATATTTTCGGAAATCTCGATGGGAAAAATTAATGGGCTTTACTATGTGTGGAACCACAACATGGCTGCCACGCACTGCTATGCCCTGTAGGGCCTGCAGACATATGAACCCACATCGATGAATATTCTGAGCCACATGAGTGAAGTATTACATCCTAATCCAGGTGGAGGCTGAGGTGGAGCTGTTAACAATAAAGAGACGATATGACGTAAACGACACAGTATGACGTAAATGTTCCCTTTATTGTCAATGCGTTTACTAAAAATGAGGACAGATAAGTGAAGACGCCAAAAGTGATTGGCCGGAATGGCATTTGTGATGGTTTGATTGGCTGAGCACGGGATGTGATGTATGATGATGAATGATGATGAGAGCGCCCGTCAGTTCACAGAGTGTGATTTTTTAAGTAAAAGTATTATTGGATGGAGAGCATCTTCTAAATGCCTAAATTGTAAATTGTATCAATACTGCAATTTAGAAATACTCTGTTACAAATGTTAACAGTATAGGGAATTCAATATTTACTAACGCGTTGAGTGAGCTTGTAGATCGGCTATTTTCAAATGGCAGAAATGAATATAGGGTTGAAGTGGTTTTGTTATAATAGTTTTCAAATAATTTAAGTAAAAGTATAATAGTTGCCTCTGAGATGTAGTGGTGTAGAAGTAAAAGTAGCCTACTGAAAATTGGAAATACTCTAAAAATACCTCAAAAGTGTACTTAAGTACATTTTAAATGTACTTAGTTACTTTACACCACTGGTACTGTTATTGTATATGGAAATGTGACCAAACAACGGTACAACCTAGCCTGTCTGAACTATGAAAGATAATACATATATTATCTTATTAATTTTCATCCACAGCACATGCCATATTTAACTGCTTCATGTGCAGTGCTATATGTGCAAAAGATCAAGCAATCCATTATTGAAATTTGTATTGTATTCCACACTCTCAAATGGTTATAATGAGGGTGCAATTTGTGAATAATATTTTTCAAACGGTTTATTCATAAATAAAAAGTACCTAAAAACTGCTGAATGAATAAACTGCTTTGATGTACTTTGAACAGAGTTTTCGGAAGTAGGCTATGTAGCAGATTTCAGTCTCTCTCTTCCAAATTAATCAAGTGGGACATTTTCACTCTCTATTGTAACAGAACGCTGACAGTGAAATTACTTTATAGCTGTTTGCACCGTAGGCTGTTATTGTGGGGGTGGGGGCTCTCCCTCTGGTCAATTGTATGCATTTTGTCTAATCTAGCTTTGGGGGGGGGAAAAGAACCATGTGTTCCAGTTATTATAGTCAGAATGTCCTGTTACTTTTCACTGATTATAATATTTATAAAGCCCACAGACAGACTAACCACTTTCAACCTGGTGTCCCTATTTTGGGCATGTCCTAAGATGAAAATATCCAAAACATTGCATCACGAAATACTGTGAGCCGTGACAGTTCTACAACGAAGCATAAAAAACTGCATTCATTTATGGAGAAAAAGACTAGCGCTGTATACGCTTGAAGTTGTTGAACAACTATTTTCGCTATTTTTTTAAACATTTTTTAAACAAGTTTTTTTGGGGGGGGAGACAAGATTACTGCCCAAAATAAGGATGCCAGGTTTAAAGTGTATGTTATTATTTTGTGCATGCATGTGTTCAATTCTGGACTACCAGGTCTCATTGGATTCTCCCTGTGATCTTTGAAGCCACCACAAGGGGACGCTAGAACACCAGAGAAGAACATACACTGACACTGTTCTACAGTATGGTCTTGGCAATTTCCCCCCTAGTGGTGGAATGACTTCATACCCTGAAAATCTAATTTCTCACAAAAAACCTCACCTGCCTCCCATCTCTGTATACCGCTATGTGCACTATATATGTCCTCCATATCAGTGGTTCTCAAACGTTTTCATGTCAAGGACCCCCACATTTATATGTGTTTGGCCGCAGACCCCCATCTGAAAAGGTTTTGTGCCAGGGACCACCAGAAGAGAAGATTGTTTTCTTCAACATTCTTCAAAAGTTCTTCTTTTCAAAAATAGCAGATGTACAAGCTTGCACGGCACAAAGTAATAAAAAAAAATAGCCCACATATATTAGAGAACATCGATATAGTGGTTCAAATGATTAGGCCTAACTACTTTCTGGGGAGTGGGGACCCCCCAAGGAGCCCTGGTGGTCCCGGACCCAACTTTTAGAACCAATGCTCTATAATGCACCTGATCATCTAGCAAAGATCAGGTGCATTATTTCTTGACTTATTTAGCACTTTTATATTATTAATATATAATAGAAGTTGCATGTTGCATAAAATCTCACTGCATTCAATAAAATCCTCCAGGTGCATGGGACTCATTTAATGAACAGATCCTTTTGCTCCTTTTGAGTCTAAAATATTCTGGGACAGAGAAATCTTTCCGCGACTGGCTGAGTGCTGTCATGTTCACTGCTGTGGTGGCTTGTAAAGCTGGAGGTGACACGTGACTCCAAATTCCCATTCCCCATGTACAGTATGTCCCCCTGGTTGGCTCTGGTTAAAAGCCTTAAATATATGTATCTCTGTTCAAATGTACATGTCAAGTAGTTTCCTCCCTGCCCGGAGTGGTAGTAGCTCTATCATTGCCCTCTTTTAGTATGCCAGGATCTATGAATATGCTAATGTGGCAGGCCCACACAATCCCAGTCATCCCATTCATGTAATAATAATAGTAATCATCCCTGCATGTTTGACCATTCAGAGCTTGAGAACATCCAAGTTCAAGTTCAAGTTCAAGCTTTATTTGTCTCCTGAGGAAGAAATTGGTCTTAGACAAAGGACCCGCATTGCCCTTATGCCCATGTCGCAGAGCAGCGCCAAATACATCTTTCTGGCAGAGCAAGAGAAGATCCATGCAGAAACACATATTCGGGCATACATCACACTGCACTTATTATTTCATGCATGTCAAACCTTGTTTTTTATTTTAGTTGCTCATTTTATTTGGTTGTATTGAATATTTATTCTTATTTAAAGCACTTTGTAAGTGCTATAGGCGCACTTTGAGTGTGTTATTATTGGTCTCAGTATAACTAACACCTGAAGGATCACTCACCTCGGGGTAGGACCACTCAGGGGAGTAGTCGGTCACCATGAAGAGCCTGCCGGTGGCCTGCAGCATTCCCAGAGCCCCTTGGGCCACGGCCGCAGACACCGCCTCCGCCACGTGCATGTAGGACAGCGACCCCGCCTCTCCGGTGCCCCCCGCAGGCCCCGCCCCTCCGCTCAGAGACTGAGGACTGCAGCACGGCTGCAGGCAGAGGTCCGACGGGCTGTAGCCGGTGGTGCCCCTGGTCCCGCCGTCCTCCTGGTTCTGCTGCTGGGGCCCCCCGCCGCCGGCCACGGCCTGGCCGTCTGAGACGTGGGCCGCCGCCACCAGCTGGTGGGCGTACAGGGCGCCCCCTGCCGCCATCGCGGTCCCGCTGCCGTCCACCGAGATGAAGTCGTTGATGAGGTCGGAGAACTGGTTCCCGAAGGAGATGTCAAAGTGGTCCAGGCTGATCTCCATACCCGTCCCGGCCGCCGCTCCGTTACTGCCGGCTCCGCCGAGACCCTGGTGGGTTCCGACGGCGTTGTAGAGACCCTGGACCATGCCTGTGCTCTGCATGAGGGGCTGCATCTGTTGTTGTTGTTGCTGCTGCTGCTGCTGCTGCTGCTGCTGTTGCTGTTGCTGTTGCTGCGAGCGGCCGTTGCTGTCGTTGCTGCTGTTTCCGTTACGAAGGACCACGCCTTCTCCTCCCCCGGGCCCTCCTGCTCTGCTGTCAGATCCCTGCAGGTAGTGCTCTGCCCCCCCTCCCTCTGCGTTGCCTCCTCCACAAGCCTGCTGGATGTGATCTCCAGGCTTGAGCAGGCCGTCAGCTCCGTTCTCTGTGGCTCCGCCCTGACCCGAGCCCTGCTGCTCCAGACCGACCACCTCCTCGTGTTCGGCGCCCATCCCGGGAAACCCTCCCTGGTACTGCAGCAGCTGCAGAGAGCCGGCCTGTCCGCCGGAGCCCTCCGTCGGGGAGCCTCCGTTGCAGTTGGACCTGTGCTGGCTCTGGTGGACCTGGTGGTGGTGGTGGAGGTGGCCGTTGCTGCCCGGAGAGTCCGTCTTCACCACCTGCAGGCCCATGTAGGCTCCGGAGTCGTGGGAGTTGTTGTGCTCCATCATGTGGGTCTTCTGGCCCATGCCGGCTCTCCCCTGCTGGGCCTGGCCCGTCTGAGAGGTGTCCTGGAGGAAGAAGCTGGGCGAGCGGCTCTGGTGGGACATGTGAGGGCTGGACATGGCCTGGGCGTAGCTCACCACGGCGCCGCTGTTGGTGTAGTCCTGCTTGGCGTCGATGGCACTGAAGTCCATCTGCTCCAGGGTGGTGCTGGGGCTCAGACCGCCCCCGGAGGGGAGCAGGGAGCCCGCCGGGGCCAGGGTGAGGCTGGGGCTCAGACCGCCCCCGGAGGGGAGCAGGGAGCCCGCCGGGGCCAGGGTGAGGCTGCCATGGACGGACGTCGTCCCCGAGGCCACTGACACTCCACTGCCACAGTTGCCCACCGGCCCCACCTGGTAGCCGCTCTCCTTGGCCAGCTGCTGCTCGAAGGACGTGTCCTCCGTCTTGATGTTCTTCACCAGAGCGGCGCTGAACACGTAGCTGTTGTCCGCCACGGAGGGCGAGCGCTGCAGGGCGCCGTTGACAGAGCAGGACGAGGGGTTGCTTTCCGTCTTCATGGCGCTGCCCCCGTAGGTCTGGCCCTGCTTGGGGTTGTTCAGGAAGCAGTCAGGGTCAAAGTTCATGTTGGTCTCGGGGATCTTGATGGAGCCCGAGTCCAGGCTGCTGGAGAGCACCAGCTCCTCGGACAGCATGGATAGGCCGTCTCCGGCCCCGGTGCTCCCAGCCTCTCCCACTCCTCCGCCGGGGAAGGCAAACTTGTGGCCGTCGGAGCCCACGGACATCACCAGGCCCTGGGCGGCGGTGTCCGGGCCCATCAGGTGAGCGTTGGGGCCTCCGGTAGGCGACATGCTGTAGACGGGGTCTCCGGTGACCTCGGACATGAAGACGCTCTGGGACAGGCTGGACATGACGGAGGCCACGTGACCCATGCCCGTCACCGCGGGGCTATCGGCCATGTCCGGGTCGCTGTTCAGCCCGCTGCTGATGGACACCGGGGAGTTCTGGGTGGTGTCGGGGACCTCCACCTGGTTGGTGGAGGACACCTCCATGCTGTTCTGGTGGAGCAGGGCCGGCTTGTGGACCTTGCCGTTGCGCTTCTCCCTGGCGCCGACCGCCCCGCCACCTCCCCCGGAGCTCTTGCCCCCGCCGTGGCCGCTGTGCTCGGTCTTGCCCTCCGACACGTCATTGTTCTGGACCTCGGAGTGGGCGCTGCCGTAGCTGCCGGAGCGGGCGTCCACCTTGGGCGAGATGATGCGGTGTTTGGCGCTGTTGCACTTGTGGTGCACGCTGCTCCCTGCGCCTGCACGGACAGAGACAGAAATGTGAGGGGGAGAGGTGAGGAGGGCAAGAGTGAGTGAAAAAAGAAAAAGAGGAAAGATAAGAGACATGATCAATGACGTGTACCTATACTGTAGAACAGTCACAGTGTTGCCCAACTATTTGACCTCTTAAGTGGTCAGATAGGTGTCCACATTCAGAGTTTATATTAATGATCAATCAATCGATTGTGTTCCGGCTTGGATCAATGGAAGTGGCGTAGTATATAGCTTGAGGAATTCAATGGACAGGTGGCGCCATCCTGTGAGGTTTTCAGCTATTATGGTGTGATGTCACGTTCTCTTATACTTTAGGTTCCTATATTTATCAGTATCTAATAATTTTTTTAAGGTTTTATAGAAAAAAATACCAAGACATTTTGTTTTACATAATCTTTTTTTTTATATTAATGCTATTATTATAAATACAATCTTAGTGTTTCGCCAATTATTTGGGAGCCTGCTTGTAATATCCTTATGCCCCACCGGTGGACCCCGGCTCACAGGTTGGGAATCGCTGACTTATAGGAGCGAACCATAATTAACCACACAAAGCAGCACCGACAACCGGAACTATACGTTTAACGGCACATTGGTGGTGTGAAACTGTCGGGGAATGTTTTACTGCTTTCTTTGTTTGTGCATTTGTCTGTGAAAGAGCAATGTTCTCCTCGAGGAAGGTCCCGCTCAGCCAACGGCTCGTTACCCCTCAGCTCATCAGAAATAAAACCAAAACAAAAGGAAAGAAATCCAATTGGGGATTCTACAGAACACTTCGTCTTTCAGTGATTCTACAGAACACTTCGTCTTTCAGTTTGCAACCAAACGACCTTCTCCTCTACACCCCCCACCCCTCCCAACCCCACCCACACTCGTGAAATTGTTGGGTCATGTGATTGATTAGCGTGACTCTCTAGAACAGCTGTGCAATTTCAGATACGGCTTTGTGACCATTATCAGTGAGCAACAAGTAATAAGCCGATACCCCCCTGATGCTCTCCACGTTCTCTATAAATCTCCTACCTATAAAACAGCTGATAATGAACAGTCTCTCTGCAACCTTTCCAGTTGTTCTCTTGTTGTCTTTGCCACTGCCACCACCACCACCCACACTCCCATTTACCCCTCGCATCCCCATAGTCCATTGTTTCTCAACGTCTTATCCGGGGACCCCCAGGGGTCCAAAAAGGGTTCCTTGTGGGAGTCTGGTTCCATTTGTTGATTTTACGGTGCAGATTGGGGTTCCAGTATCAAGACAACGGAACACAACGTGCAACAGAACACAACATGGTGTGGCGCCATCTTGTGAGGTTTGGCCGCTATAGCATTCAATGGTGTGACGTGCACGTTCTCTAGTTTAGCTCAGTGATTCTCAACCCTTTTTCATGTAAATGGACCCGCAGTTTGATATGCATTATAGGACCCCACATTTGATACTGTGATTTTAATCTCCGGGACTCCAGTGTTAATTTAGCTCTGAGAGTGTACAGATAGTGTACTGTTCCACCTGTGCACTCTCAGAGTTAACAGACCCGTTAGGGTCCATTGTTTTGACCCCATTTTGGGTGGTCCCCCGGACCACACGTGGAGAACCAGTGCCATAGTCCCTTACCCAGGGTGCCCGTGCAGAGGCAGTTGTGAGTCCGGGGGGGTGGCTTGGTTTGGTGGCTGTCCAGAATCTGTTGCACCAGCTGCTCCACTGAGAAGCCAGAGCTGCTGTTCCCGTTGCTGCAAGTCCACTTGATGCCATGAACTGCCGGGAGAGAGGAGACACGGAGAGATGTCAGCCTGACCCAACAGACCACCACAGCCATGCCAGCCCCCCGCCCGCCCCACCCCAACCTAACCAAGTACATGTACTCAAGTATTGTACAATTGTGAGGTATACTCTTACATTTTTGCTTTACTTGAGTATGCACATTTTTCAATACTTTATAGGTAGGCTATAGGCTATATACTTTAGGCAAATATTGTAAATCTTTGCTCTACTTCAGTTAATATGTAACAACTTTACTTACTTACAGCACGTTGCAGGTTTTCAATTATACAAAACATACATTAGCCAATTAAGCCCTATGTTATACTTTGTCCGTTTACAAAGCAAAGACTATATTCAAAAGTATAGCAGATCTATAAGCTCAACACGTTGTGACCTTATAAGATCTTTTTAAACGGTTGGACACAAAGTAAAAATTCAAATATAGGACTTTTACTTTTTTTTAAGCCACCACTGCAGCCACCCACCCACCGCCCGCCTTCCCTCCTTCCATCTGCCCCACCCTACCCTGCCAGCAATGCCCTGCCGCGCTCACTGGACCTCGCATCGCCACGCTCCCGTCAACACAGTGGCATGATGGATATTGCTTTATATCATAGCATAGGGTAGTACAGCAATTCTCAACCTTTTTCATTTCAAGGACCCCCAGTCTGATTTGCATTAGGCCAGTGGTTCTCAACCTTTTCAGGCTATGACCCCCGAAATAATCGAACTGGGGACCCCCCAGCCTGACAACAAGCACTTGGAAATCATTTCTGGGATTCATTCAAGTCGCACAATTACCAAGATAAGAAAGAAACTTTCGTTTTCATATGCACTGCACTCAATTTGTGTACTGCATTATATTATGCAGAAGTTGTGCTCACATTCCATTTAGTTTAAATGACTGATACAGTACACTGTATACCAAATCACAATGTTTCATAAACAGACGATTAGGACATATTTTCAGGGGGATGGGCTGCCTCTGCCCAGCCCACCTGCAGGCTATAGACACTCAAGCCAGACAACTGTTCGAAAATATTTGAATGCTATACAGACGGTCTGCTATAATTTGTTTTCTGTGTATTGTCTCAGTTTCTGATGTACAGACTGTTAGGCAGAAGCATTTAAAAACTGTGTGAGCCAACAAGTCTGTCTTGAGAGAGTTCCTGCAGGCCTAGAACTTGAACAAAACATTGGCAATTATGTTGAAATGCTGTTGTGTTTGGAGCTTTAAAACCACATGCTCTGCATAATGAACTAGGAACTAGGACACAGCTTTTTACGTGTTGCTGCTTTGACACACACACACACACACACACACACACACACACACACACACACACACACACACACACACACACACACACACACACACACACACACACACACACACACACACACACACACACACACACACACACACACACACACACGCACAGTTGCACACGCACGCACAGAGAGAGAGAGGGAGAGAGAGGGAGAATGGGAAAGTGTATCACCAGAACGGCCTGTTACTGAAAAGATCGCTACACACTCTCTCTATAGTCATGTGATCAACATGGATCTGCATTTTTTCATATTCCATCTCAATTGGCTGATTGGCTTCCAAAGTTTGCAGGATTGGTCCGTTTTAGAAAATGCCTCAAATCATGAACGCAGCATGCAATTTACGATCGATCTGTATGAAAGGTCAGGACCTTGGCCTTTCACATCTGCCTTTTATATAGTGCCATCAGGAGGCCGACTTAAAAACACACGTTTTTAGATTCTGTTTTTAGATTCTGTCCAAAATTCCAACACATCAAGATTCCATCCGAATTGGCTAGCATTGCTCCAAAGTACAATGTATTTAGCACTCACACTAGGCTGATGAATAAATCCCACCCTTTTCACATTGGCCTGTTATAGCGTCACCAGCAGGTGGATTTTTGTAAAACACATTTTTGGAACAAAATGCCTCAAATCATTATCGATTGATTGACCGATTGAAAAAAGTTAAAAAAAAAAAAAAAAAAAAAATGAAATGCTATTTTTAATGGTAGATACTGTGGTGTGAGCTCTCACTTCTCTGTCACTATTAGTGACACATTTACGGCATGCTTCACTGAACTACATTGCACGCACGCACGCGCACACGCACACACTCTCTCTCTCTCTCTCTCTCTCACACGCACTGCTGAGGCCTCCCTGTGTGAGAGCTGATGAAGGTGACAGTCCGCTGTACACCCCCCACCCCACAACATACAACACACACACACACACACACACACACACACACACACACACACACACACACACACACACACACACACACACACACACACACACACACACACACACACACACACACACACACACACACACACACAGCATGTGCCTCTACTCTGACATGTGGCAGGGCGGTGGCTATTTGTGAGGAACATCACCTATCTGCTACCCACTCTGCTCTCCTGCAGCCGGAGAAACCTCGAGCCTCAGGAACAAAACCTTTATTTCGTCACTTTGTGTGTGTGCGTGCGTGCATGCAGGGCTGTGTGATGCGTAGTGCAGTAGGACTGCAGTAGTGCTTGTAGTTAGTGCATGTTGTGCATGTTGCTTCTGCTTGCTACTCTGCTTTCAGCTACTGCCGCCGGCTAGCCCTCCTCGCGGGGGGTGAAAAGAGGAGCTGAGCTGCGTAAGTCTCCTCCTGCCGGTACACAGCCTCTCCACCGCCAAGACTTCTGCAGTGCCTCCTCGTGGCCACACACGGTAACTGGGTACCTTGCGGTCCCAGGCCAAACTGTAGAGGATCTCGGAGCAACAGTGGGCCCCAGAGGCAAGGCGTGCAGGCCCACCGGTGTGTGGACACGCCCTGGCGCCTGCCAACCACTGTCCCAGCTATGGGCAAATAGCATGGGCAGGTGGGGCTCATAGCCGTGGAAGGCAAGGCAACCCATCTAGGAGAAGGACACTCTGAATTAAAACCAGGACTGCGAGGAGTTGCGCCCCACAGTCCTTAATTAGCATTGTAAAGCCAACCATGAAGTACAAAGTCATCCCAAATCCTATACTTCCAGCAGCGGGAGTCTGCAGGAACATCGCAGCGGACGGTGGTGTTGGTCCTCCTCCCGGAGGACATCATGACGATAGGACCTTAAACCCGCGAGGGAGGGCCCTGTCCGATCACAGCACCCCGTCCAATGCACTCTTGCGTTGTCGGAGACCATTTCTTATGGGAACCTTCAACGCATGTACAGTAAGAGAAGATGCTAGACTGGTGGAGCTAGCACACTGTGCTGAGGAAAGGGGAGTGGAGATCCTGGGGATCCAGGAACACAGGAGAGTGCACACTGAAGACCGGATCGTGTACCGCAGAGTGGAGAGATGCACGCTCATCACTTCATCCGCGTGGCGAAACGAGGCCCAGGCTGCAACAGGGGGCGTAGGGCTACTGCTGGGTTCTCGAGCGCGTAAGGCTCTCCGTCGGGCTTACCATCACACCGACAGGATCCTTATCGCAGAGTTCTCAGGCAACCCAGTAACAACAGTCATAGTTGTGTACTCGCCCACCAACGTGGCACCACCTGAGGAGGTGGAGAAGTTCTACGAGGACCTTTCAACAGCGGTTCAAGATGTCCCAGCGCACAACTTTCTGGCAATCCTGGGGGACTTCAACGCAAGGCTCGGACCAGAGGACGCGCCCTTCCCATATCATGACTCTACCAACCGCAATGGTGCACACCTTGCCTCCCTCCTCATGGAACACCAGCTACTGGCAGCGAACACCATATTCAGGAAAAGATCAGGCAAGAGATGGACGTTCCAAGACCGAGCCTCAGGTATGCTACGACAACTGGATTATATACTAGTGAGGCAAAAGTGGAGGAATTCCATCCTGAATGCTGAGGCATACAGCACGTTCAGCTCTGTGGGCTCTGACCACCGCGTGGTCTCCATGAGGGTGCGACTGAGCCTCAGGGTCCCCAAGCCAAGCCCTAAAATCCGCTATGACTGGAAGGCATTCTCAACAGACCCTGGCCTGCAAGCCAGGTACACAGAGGAGGTCACAAGGCGCTTTCAGCTGCTGGATGAGGGTGAGGAGCCCAACAATGAATACAGGCGCTTCGTTGTCGCAAATGAGGAGGCAACCAGGCTGTGTGTGCCTGTTCTGGATAAATCCAGAACCACCCTGCAGTCCAGGCACCCGGAGGTCGTGGCAGCACGAGGAAGGGTGGAGGAAGCACGGCTTGGCTTTGCGCGAGAGCCAACTGCGGAGAGACGTGGGCGACTGAATGAAGCCAAACAGCTTCTATTCAGAACCTACGATAAGATCAAAGGGGAGGAACTCATGGAGAGGGTGCATAGAGTCCAGGAAGCGCAAGGTGAGAGGCAGTACGGTGAGGCCTGGAAGGTCATCAACGAAATGACTGGACGGAAGAGGACCAAGGAGGGACAGGTGGAGGGGCTCAGCCCTGAGGAAAGGGTGAACACCTGGTTCAACCATTTCCAAAGGTTGCTGGGAACAACAGTTGAGGGAGAGGAGGAGGACATACCACCATTACTCCAGAACCTCGACATCAATGATGGCCCCTTCACGGTCAGTGAGTTAGCCAGGGCGAAAGCCACACTGAGAGTGGGCAAAAGTGCTGGGCCGGACGGCATACCTCCAGAGGTGGTAAAGAACTGCGGGTTTGACAACGTCATCCTACAGTTCTGTAACCTCGCCTTGCTAAACAGCAAGCAGCCTGACATTTGGTCTCTGTCCAACATCATCCCTGTGCCTAAGGCCGGGGACCTCTCGAAGCCAGACAACTACCGAGGCATCAGCCTGACATGCATCACCGCAAAGGTCTACAACCGTATGATCCTGAACCGGATAAGGCATGCCATCGACCCTCATTTGAGGGAGAACCAAAACGGTTTTCGAGAAGGGAGAACTACCGTGGCCCAGATCTTGGCCCTAAGGAGAATCATTGAGGAGGTCAAAAGGAACAACCTGACTGCCGTGTTGTGTTTTATCGACTTCAAGAAAGCATTTGACTCGATACACAGGGGAACGATGATGAAGATCCTTAAGGCCTACGGTGTCCCTCCCAACTTACTCCGGGCAATAGAAACCATGTACGCAGGAACAAGGGCCAAGGTGTTGACTCCAGATGGCAACAGTGAGGAGTTTAACATCGTGGCTGGAGTACTGCAAGGAGACACCCTAGCCCCCTTCCTCTTCGTCATAGTCCTGGACTACGCGTTGAGGAAGGCCATCAATGGAAGAGAGCAGGACCTTGGCCTCACCATAACACCAAGGAGGTCGAGGCGACACCCAACAGTAGTCCTGACAGACTTGGACTACGCGGACGACATCAGCCTGCTCTCTGACCACGTGGAACAAGCGCAGGAGCTCCTGACCAGGGTGGAGTCAGAATGTGCCAAGGTTGGCCTCCGGCTGAATGCCAAGAAAACTCAAGTTATCACTTATAACATCCCATCAGAGCATCCACCTCTAACAACAACAGAAGGCACTGCTTTGAAGGAAGTCAATGACTTCAAGTACCTGGGCTCATGGGTCAACTCCACCGAACAAGACCTGAAAGTGAGGAAGGCCCTTGCATGGAGGGCCCTAAACGGCATGGCCAGCGTATGGAACTCCAACCTCCCCTGTCAAACCAAACTCAGCTTCTTCTACGCAACGGTAGAGTCTGTCCTCCTATATGGCAGTGAATGCTGGACCTTGAAGCCAACCCTGCAGAAGTCTCTCGATGGGTGCTACACCAGAATGTTGCGGGCAGTACTCAACATCAATAAGAGCACACATGTTACAAACACAACTCTGTATGATGGAATGCCAAGGGTGACCCAGAAAATAGCAGCCAGGAGAATGAGACTAGCAGGACACTGCCAAAGACACCAAGAGCTGCCAGCCAGTAAACTAGTGCTGTGGGAACCAACACACGGGCACCGGTCACGAGGACGTCCAACGCTAACATACGTGGATGTACTCAAGAACGACGCAGGAGCGCAAAGTACTAACGAACTGGCCAGATGTATGGAGAACCGGGATGACTGGAAACGACGATGGAGGGCTCGTCTGAGGACGACCTAGAGAGAGTCAGGAGGAAACCTTGTATGTCCAAAACAGTTACTTTTCAGGAAAGAAAAAGAAGAAGAAAAAGATGGATCCAATGCAGTTGAGCTTAATGAGCTATACCTTTACTTTGCCTGTTAGCATTTTTCAAAACGTTCTACATCTAGTCCAAACTCGTTACTATTTCTCATTGGTTACATATTTAATTGTTAAAGGACCACTTCACCACTTTTCAACCTATCTTCATATAATAGGTCCTCACTAATAATCATGAAAAAATGGCGCAATGTTTTTCTACTGAATACTAGTCCTGACAAGTTGCAATGCGAAAATGGAAGCTATCGTTCTCACGATAATGAAAATTGAAAAGAAAAAGAAAAAAAATCTTGTTTAAAAAAATATCTGCCTAATGATGATGTCACTGGAAGACGGTTTCTAAACTGCCCACAGCCTTCCTATGAGACACAGACTGAGTAGAACAAAATCGTGCCATTAGTGAGGACCTATTATATGAAGATAGGTTGAAAAGTGGTGAAGTGGTCCTTTAAAACAAACAGACAGACTGAACCACTTTCACTTTCTATCGAAAATGCTAATAAAAATAACGGAGATAGCTACAAGCGAGTCTTGACACGGTGCGTTGTGCACTTGGAGATTGGCTATTTCCGCAACTTTAGCACAACACTCTTGTATGATAGGGCATTCATTTAGTAAAAAGTAAAAAAGTAAAAAAATCTGACATACAAGGTTTCTGCATGCCCTACAAGTGACTATTTTCTCCTGCACAGCTCCAGTCAGTCCCTGGATCTATAGTCACACCTCAGCTAGCAAACGTCCTAATACCTCTCATCGCTCGGCTCGCTGGTCAGCCAACGGTTCTGACAAATCCTGTTATAGGATTTCTACTATTTCATACTGTACTACACTGTGACTGCTGCTGCTGCTTCTCATAGTCTCTCAACTGCACAAAATACGCACGCACACACACAATAAAGATGGAAATATTTCAGAAGGGGAGCATATTTAGATTATCAAACTATATCAAGGCAACATTAATATAGGCTCCACACACTTCAATACCTCCTTCAGTTAAATAGGTGCGAGGACAAGAGAGAGAGAGAGAGAGAGAGAGAGAGAGAGAGAGAGAGAGAGGCAGGCTCTGTTGAGGACACTGCAGGAACAAAAGTAGAGTGTGTTTCAGATAATTGAATGAGGCTTTTTTAACTCCAAAGTTTAAAGATCTCTGGCAGATTACAGGCTGGTGACCAGCAGATGTCAGGAGAGCTGCTGCCTACAGCGCTCTGCTCCAGTGACAGCCCACTGCATCAGCCCAGTGAGAGACCCACACACACACACACACACACACACACACACACACACACACACACACACACACACACACCCAAGTCCCTGACAACGACAGAAACAACATTAAGTGTATTATTATTTTTCATTATCACATTTCCGTTCCGGTGTGTGTTTCTTTCTGAAATGGCTCGATATGCTGCACAGCATGCAGCCATTATTCCGAAGCTCATTATTCGGACAATCGGACTATCTCTAACCCTTTAACCCAGGGGTTTTCAACCCTTTAACCCAGGGGTTTTCAACCCTTTAACCCAGGGGTTTTCAAACCTTTAACCCAGCGGTTTTCAACCCTTTAACCCAGGGGTTTTCAACCCTTTAACCCAGCGGTTTTCAACCCTTTAACCCAGCGGTTTTCAACCCTTTAACCCAGGGGTTTTCAACCCTTTAACCCAGGGGTTTTCAACCCTTTAACCCAGGGGTTTTCAACCCTTTAACCCAGGGGTTTTCAACCCTTTAACCCAGGGGTTTTCAACCCTTTAACCCAGGGGTTTTCAACCCTTTTCATTTCAAGGCCCATTATTTATTCTGCACTTTTGATTGAATGTGCATGAAAATCTGACAGAATTATTATAATCTCTTTCCGGATACTACTCATTGTCAGACATCGTAACACAAGTGACTATGGTTATCACTTGAGACAAGGGCAATCCCAGTTGATGTTCAGGACCTGACAGTCCGCAGTGTAAAGAGTGTCAAATCGTTGAGAGGAGGCGACACTATAGCTTTTGCTAAAAAAGGGTCTGACAGAGGCAGAGCCCTCGGCAAAGCCCAATTACATAACCGAGGCAAAAAGCAGACTGAAGCCAACATTATGCTTCGCTGTGCAACGGTGTTGCAGTGGACCAAAAGTATAGACGATTTACAAGCTCACAATGTGCCACAGATGTGAGCTTGTAGATCGGCTATATTTTTCCGCGTGAAACCGGCATACGGCAAAGTGTAAGTAGGGCATTACAGGACACGGGGAGAGCCTCACTCACGGACCTGCCTCTGACTCAGAGATGGTGATGGAGAGCAAAGACTGACAGTTTACAGCCACCAGCTACCATGTGCCACCGCCGTGTCCAAACTGTCCCGTCTCCTCTGGTCGGCTCGGTCTGGACACGGCCCCTCTTTAGGCCTATTCATGGCAGCAGTGGAGGCAGCGTCAGCCGCCAACCAAACCATTGTCACATCATCATTATCATCCTGATTGCTCTATGTGATATGCTCTATTGCTCTGTCTGTCTGTCTGTCTGTCTGTCTGTCTGTCTGTCTGTCTGTCTGTCTGTCTGTCTGTCTGTCTGTCTGTCTGTCTGTGGGCTGTAGGGGATGACAGAGGGAGACTAGATGGGTGCCAGAGACAGCACAGCAGTAAAGGTTACAGATTCAGGGCAAATAAACATACAATGGATACAAAAGCATGACATGCTTTGACAAAATAACACCCTCAAACTAAGATGACTAAAGTATACACATACACACAATCCACCTGCCAGATGCAGAACATTCCCAGAGCAGCTTTGTGTCTGGAGGACCGATGCTGTGTTTATTATAGCAACACAGTGTCCAACACAGTGTCCAAACACTAACACATGCAGAGCCCTCTTCTGTTTTCTCTCTTCAAAACACGGCAGGGTGTTAAAGGACAGTGGGTCAGGTGAGGGGCCATTGTGCACGCAGGGGGAGGTGCTTCTGTGTGCAAGGGTTGCACAAGTATGGAGTCGTAAAGCCGATTTATACCTGGTCAATCGGTCAATCTACATGCTCACAACGCGCCGCAGTGCAACGCCCTGTGAGCTTATAGATCGGCTATTGCCGGTGCGTGACTGACATCGGCTCGCAACCCAGCACAGATCAGTGGAAGAGGGGGAGACAACAGTCATGAATGAGCGCAACCGATCCGTGCGTGTGTAGTGTATCCACATGGTGTTTTCATTGTATCATTAGAGGTGTCAAACTGTTTGTGCAGTGGAGTATCATTCATGTGGCGAGAAAAAGTGAAAAACAGAATAACAGAAGAGAAGCGTGAGATGGACAAGGGGTCAATTATACGGTGGATGTTGACGCACTCTTTTCAGAGGGGGGCAGGGGGCCGGGTGGGGTGGGGGGGGGGGGTATAACTAAGTAGCAGCTGAACTAGCTGGGAGCCGTCATCATTACGTGAGAAACTTCCCCTTGGCTCGATATCAATCATACATCAAAGTGTGTCAGGCAGCGACAGCTCTGCACAGGTATAATAGGAAGAGAGGGAAACCTGCAGGCTCATCCCAGCTTCCATCCAACACAAACCTCTCCAAGGGGGCTTCGGGAAGACATGTTACGTAAATGGAAAAAGAAAACAGAGAGATCCGCGCGCCACGGTCCTCTCCTCCCATGCATATCTCCATTGATGAATGCGCGAGCTACAGTAGTGAGTGAGATTTAGGTCACTTTGGGGGGGAATGAACTGATGTATAATTTAAGGTGGGATAATGCATGGATAATACAGTTTGCACTTTCTCTGCACCCGCTGCTCTCACAGACGTGTCACGAGGGGGGGGAGGGCTGTTCCGCCGAGGTGCCACTGGGTGGCAATGTTGCTCTGCCACAGGACTCGGTGGCGTTGACATTGCTGCTGCCGTTTCCATGGGAGAAAAGGAGAGATGGCTTGAATAGAGTTGAAGAGAAGAAGAACAAGAAGAAGAGAGAGAATGCCTTCTCGCTGCTCAGTAGCCCAGCAGCGTGAAGGCATCTCACCCTTCCGCCCACGTTGTCCCGACAACTCCCAAAGTTAACGACTTCGCGCATTACCGCAAATGGCGTTGGAGTTATTTTCTCAGGTTATTTTTTTTTTTTTGCATTAGGGCCGTGGATGTAAAATGAACACGGCAGCCATGTAGCGCCGCGGTCGGACCGTAGGTAGCTGTCCCGAGGTAAAGCTTTATGTTAAGGAATGTGTTCCAGCGGATAGCCAGCAGAGCACTGAAGGGTATAACGATACGCTCCACGCTCCGCCGATCATGGCCGGGGGCCCAGCTGCCTTGTCGGTATGCGGCCAGTGTGTGTGTCTGTGTGTGTGTGTGTGTGTGTGTGTGTGTGTGTGTGTGTGTCTGTCTGTGTGTGTGTGTGTGTGTGTCTGTGTGCGCACTGAGTCGTAAGGCTGCTGCCATGCTTGCCTTTACCTGGCCACATCACCGATAATCAGCCGTCCGAGCATCAGTCAGTCACGGCTCGGCCTCTGATGCCAGACACATACCAAGACCATCGTCTGGCCGCTAAGGGCCCCTTTAAACGCAGCTCTCAATGATTTCCAATGTCCTACAAGGTCCCCATTTGGCTATTATCACCATCACACAAACCCTGACATTTTCCAAAACATCACCTCCATCTCTGGGCAGGTTGTGAGACTCGTAAAAAAATGAATTTAAAGCACACAGTCTCTCTCTCTCTCTTTCTCTCTCTCGCTGGTTACACTATATGGATCAATCCACTGAGATGGGGCAAAGGAGACAGAGTGAGAGAG
This sequence comes from Protomyctophum bolini, assembly GCF_963924005.1. Lineage (NCBI taxonomy): Eukaryota > Metazoa > Chordata > Actinopteri > Myctophiformes > Myctophidae > Protomyctophum > Protomyctophum bolini. The sequence continues at coordinate 40,121,705 of NC_137866.1, forward strand.
AGATCGAGAGAGAGAGAGAGAGAGAGAAAGAGAGAGATCGAGAGAGAGAGAGAAAGAGAGAGATCGAGAGAGAGAGAGAGAGAGAGAGAGAGAGAGAGAGAGAGGAGGTGTGAAGGATTTCTGGTGAGTCAGACTCTCCACCTACGCAGTAGCATGAATCAATATGCAGCTCGGCCTTGGCTCGGAGAGAGGAGGAGGCACATGGTTGGGGCCTAGCTGGTCATGGCAGGTTACTCACAGAGAGGAGGCCTCTGGTCAACGCCTCTCTGGCCCAGTGAGGAGGAGGCTGGGGCTGGTCAGCACGGTGCCGTCCAGAGGTCTGTGGTGGGAAAAGCCCACCTCTAGACCGTGTCCCATGGGCAGCAGACGGGCTCCGGTAGTAAAGAGGAGGAGGAGGAGGGCCCACGCACGCAGCAGCAACACAACATGGGATCACTCAGTGACCGAAGCTGCCCTCTGACCGAGGTGCTGAGTGCACTTTGCTGGAGCGGCTCTCTGCTAATAGGACGGGGCATTCAATGTTTCCGACAGCATCCATCCACCACCAGCGTGATTAGTCTCCATGCATGTGTACATGACAGGCCTGTTACAGTAAAGCCTTTTAGAGCAGACCGTGACTGTTTAGAGTCAAGGCTCCCATTAGAACCATTGAGGTCTGGATGGAAAAGAAAAAGAGAAAAAAAACACGAAAAGAATGAAAAGCTCCGACGCGATTGGTCGGATACTCACACATGGGCTTTAGCTGGCCAATCAGCTCCTCCTTGGTCCACTTGGCCCATTCCTTCTTGTCTGTGTTGATGGAGCACAGGATTGGACCGCATGGTTTCCCACAATCCTCTATGGCTGGAACATTCAAGTAGTGGACGAGCACGATGTCAGGGTTCTGGAAACCAGAAGAGAGAGGGGGGGGGGAGGGGTTAGACAAGTTAGATGGGGATTGAACATGGATGCGTGGGTGTCGTTGACACATGGAGCTGTGGGGGTCTTTATGTGTAGCCCCCCAAATTGACGGATGCACAGCAGCAACTGTGCAACTATATTTTTGTGTGTCAAAGTACGTGTGGCTCTGTGCGTAATCTGAATGTGTTTATCCCTGTGTGTGTGTGTGTGTGTGTGTGTGTGTGCATGTGTGTGTGTGTGTGTGTGTGTGTGTGTGCGCGCGCGTTTGTGCAATAATGTTCCTGGTAAGTTATTCATGTAACACACTTATGGCATTTTGTCAAGTCCTCCCACATGGTGAGTTGATGCCCTCAATTAACTCGTCCTGTATATTTACCCAGTCAAAATCAACAATTTGCCGCCTGCAAACTGTTACCGAGTTAGCCCGGTAAATTCCCTAAATTGACAGCTTATGAATAATAGGTGGCGATTAAAAGCAAGCCGCGTTTGGAGCTGGTGTGAATAACATCAACTCGACGGCGTAATCATGAATAGCTTTGATTAGGGAGCACAGCCAACGTTTGCAGCAAGGGAGGAGCGTTTCCCACGCCGCCTCTTATCGCTTCCCATTTATTATGAACATGCGACTGCCGCGTAACGTAACTGTGCGCTCGGCGTGCACGCACGCCTTCCCATACAGTACTCAGCAACGCTGCACACAACACTGTGCATTCACACACACAGCAGGACTGATTAGAAGGAACCTGCGTGCCGACAGACACAAACAGTAAGATGTGGGGGGAAACGGTAATTAGATGGATGGGGGCGCACGGAAACGCTTATATATATATATACACACACACACACACACACACACACACACACACACACAGATAATGGAGAAAGCAACAAAGATCTTGATAGAGAACAATGCGGTGGCAACATGTGTGTGTGTGTGTGTGTGTGTGTGTGTGTGTGTGTGTGTGTGTGTGTGTGTGTGTGTGTGTGTGTGTGTGTGTGTGTGTGACTGCAGTTTGAAGCTTCATCAGTGTTAAGTGGTAAATAAATCAAGGTGCTGCTGGGTCTGTGCTCTCTCTCTCTGTCCCATTAATCTGCTTCTGTTCTCTCTCTCTCTCTCTCTCTCTCTCTCTCCCTCTCCCTCACACAGGGGTGTGTGTGGGTGGGGTGGGGGATATAGGAGGAGTGTAAGCCTATACAAGCTCACATATTAATCGATAGTACAACCTGGTTCTTACAGGACACACCTATTCCTGCTACAACGAGGATTGGACACGATCGGACACCATTGATCCCCATGCAAACATTATTAACTATCAATCCATGTTACCTGCCCTCCGACAGGGCCGTAAAGAAGCCTGCCAGCACATTTATGATCCATCTGGAGTTATGTTTATGCCATATTTTAATCATAAAGCCTCATTTATTTTATTTATACTGTACCAGATATACACGCAAGCTCACAACGAAAACCTCTCGAGCCAAAGTGTATGTATCAAATAGGCAATAGGGATGAAGTGGTTAAATGTATTTATAATAATATTTATTTTATTTTATTTTATTTTATTTTATTTTATTTTATTTTATTTTATTTTATTTTATTTTATTTTATTTTATTTTATTTTATTTTATTTTATTATAACTAGAACTTCACTCTGTCGAGTGCCTACTTACTTGCAAGCAGAACAAGGAATGGATGAAGGAACGTTTAAAATGTTGAATTATTAGGTTTAGCTATTTGCTACCTACAGTACCTACTTTATGCATGTAAAAAAATAGTATTATGAAGTATGGTACAAGTTTCTATCTATAAAAGATATACAGTTTTATCGATTTAGAATTATTCTGGATCGCTTTTTAGTTTCTCAAAGAAAAATAAATCATCGATATCCGATGAAAAAAAGGTATATAAACTGAAATAAAATATGCTATAATGTATACAGTATAATTATTTAATTATTTATTTTAAATTGTCAATTGTTTAAATGTACTTAATCTTGGACTATAGTGATATTAATAATAAATGCCTCTGTGTATATATGTATATGTCATTTGTAAGTTGATTAGAGGTATACTGTGGTTACTTTGCGCCACTTTTGATGCGTATGCACCGTCCCAGCATATGACGTCAGGGTATAACTGGTATAACTAGCTCTCAATGATGACGTAATAAAGATGTGGATTAAAGGACCCAATGCCAGAGTGTCATTGGTTTTCGATGGTGACGTACGACCTCCACACTAGCACCGTCGTCTGGCCAGAACTAGAGTTCAAACTAGAGTTCTCAACAGGCCCGGAAATCAAGGCCCGGCCCTACCTGGGCCCTCATCAATACCCTGTACATTCAATACACTGCCCCCGCTGCCACCCTTAGATCTCTATATTATATGGAGCTGACCTGTTCTGACATTCCATCTGACCTCATCACACCCTGTACACTCAAGATACGCTCCATATGTGGCCAGTGCAAGGGCGAGGTCGCTTCTCGCCCTCAGGCGTCTAAACTGGTAAGTATATCCAAAAGATGCTATCAATGTACTTATAGTTACTTTATACAACCACTGGTGACACCATCGTAAGACGGAGCATAAATGAAGCATTAACTCTGCAGAGATGGAGTTGGGAATGTGTTGTCGATGCTTAGCTTACAGCACCACGGTGGCTCAATGTAAAATAAACAGATGCCCCCCCCCCCCCCCCCGGCTCCGTGCCAGGGGACAGCGAGGTATATGTTGTCCGCGACGCCGTCCCCATGTCCCCTGTCATTGGACCGGACACCGGGGGAGGTTGGCGTGCCTCTGGCCCGTTTGGACGGTGACAGGGCGAGCGAGTGTGCTGATGCCCCCAGATGGCATCACCAGCTGTGGCAAATCGCTGAGAGATGCCCTCGATTCTTAACTAGAACGAGAGGGGGCACGACGGCGCAGACGGCACCACATTCGCTGTGCACAAACGTCAATGCATGCACGCAACACACACACGCACGCAACACACGCACGCAACACACGCACGCAACACACACGCGCAACACACACACGCACGCAACACACGCACGTAACACACACACGCAACACACACACGCACGCAACACACGCACGTAACACACACACGCAACACACACACGCACGCACACAACAGACGCACGCAACACACACACGCACGCAACACACGCACGCAACACACGCACGCAACACACACACGCACGCAACACACGCACGCAACACACACACACGCAACACACGCACGCACGCAACACACGCACGCAACACACGCATGCAACACACGCGCGCACACACACACACACACACACACGCACACGCACGCACACACACACACACACACACACACACACGCACGCACACGCACACACACCATGGAACGGTTAACATTCCGAAAAACTAACATATTCCAAAAAAACTAAAAAAACAATCATATGCACAGTTATGCACACGCTTCTCCTGCCGACGCCCACGTACCCAGCTGTTGCAGACGCACACACACATTATACACACACCACTGAAACACGCGCACACACACGCACGCACACGATCACACAACCGGAGAGACCATTTGGCAGTATTACAGCTCTTTAAAAAAAAAGAAAAAAGAAAAAAAAGTAATTTGAACTGTGCTTTACTGTTATGCTAAATGTGTACTCCATCGTACGACGGTGTCAGGGAAAAACAAATCGTCTAAGATCTACAAGCACCAGTTGCAACAGTGCCATTTTTTCCCCTGCAAACTGCACCACATGAAGGATAGGTATAAAAGAGGATTTATCAGTCTGCTCTCAGCTTTACATCCACCACGTGATGTCTGGAACCGTCTTCTTTCCATTCCACACACTTCCCTTCATCCCTTCTTTCTTTCTCTCCCTCTCTTCCTTCCCTTCATCCCTTCTTTCTCTCTCTCCCTCTCTTCCTTCCCTTCATCCCTTCTTTCTTTCTCTCCCTCTCTTCCTTCCCTTCATCCCTTCTTTCTCTCTCTCTATCTTCTCCTTCTCTTTGCTAACACATTTAGCAGCAGTGGTGGAAAGTACATACTTAAGCACTGTACTAAAGTACATACTTAAGCACTGTACTAAAGTACGTACTTAAGCACTGTACTAAAGTACATACTTAAGCACTGTACTAAAGTACGTACTTAAGCACTGTACTAAAGTACGTACTTAAGCACTGTACTAAAGTACATACTTAAGCACTGTACTAAAGTACATACTTAAGCACTGTACTAAAGTACGTACTTAAGCACTGTACTAAAGTACATACTTAAGCACTGTACTAAAGTACATACTTAAGCACTGTACTAAAGTACATACTTAAGCACTGTACTAAAGTACGTACTTAAGCACTGTACTAAAGTACGTACTTAAGCACTGTACTAAAGTACCTACTTAAGCACTGTACTAAAGTACATACTTAAGCACTGTACTAAAGTACATACTTAAGCACTGTACTAAAGTACATACTTAAGCACTGTACTAAAGTACATACTTAAGCACTGTACTAAAGTACATACTTAAGCACTGTACTAAAGTACATACTTAAGCACTGTACTAAAGTACATACTTAAGCACTGTACTAAAGTACAATTTTGTGGTATTTGCATTTTGCTAGAGTATTTACAATATCCAGTACTTACTTCTACTCCACTATACATCTCAGAGGCAAATATTGTACTTTTACTCCACTACTTATTTTAAAACTTTAGTTACTATTCATTTCTAGACCTGTATACATTTGGGCCATTAATGTGACGCATTGTGAGCTTATGGATGTGCCATTTTCAAAATACTTTTATACATTTGAAAACTTGAAATGAGACATTCTGCATATAGTACTTTCACGTTTGGTATACTTTAACTATAATGTGCCAATACTTTTGTACTTAAAGTGTACTTTATTAAGTAAATAAGTAATTTTTTTATTCCAGACTTTTACTTGTAATGGAGTAGTTCTACATTGCAGTATTGATGCTTTTACTTAAAGTACTCCTCCTCCTCCTCCTCCTCCTCCCCCCACCAGAAGAAAACTACAACAACACAATGAAAATGTAAAGCGTCACATAAATCTATCAGGATGGTAATTTAATTTAATTTCCTGCTGGCTGCGTTCTCGTTCTCTCCCCACAGTGTAATATCAGGGCGGTTTAGTTCTTCCAGCAGCGAGCGGGGGGGAAACAAAAGGGCTGAGGGGGGAAACTTTTTGCCTGGATAGTGTTTTCTGTAGAAAATGAGATCTCATTAACTTATTGATTAATTGTGTAATGTAGTCTTTGGGTTGTTGTTTCTCGTTTAGGGACCAGGGGGGCGGGGCTGCTTTGCTTGCCAGCCCTCACTTCACTTCCGCACTGTGTGTGTGTGTGTGTGTGTGTGTGTGTGTGTGTGCGTGCGTGTGTGTGTGTGTGTGCGTGTGTGTGTGTGCGTGTGTGTGTGTGTGTGTGTGTGTGTGCGTGTGTGTGCGTGTGTGCATGGGCCCGATGTCCCCACAAATAGGCTATAGTATGTAGAAGTTGAGAAATAAACATATATGGCCCAGCCTTCATCCAATCAGGATGGAGAGGGGCCTTCCGCCAATCATGATTGAGCGGGGGCGGGCCTTGGTGTGTGTGCTGTTGGCCTGTCGCGTCCCCCCCCCCCCCACTGTAGTGCGTGCATGTGTACATCTTGATACCGGGGCAGACCGGGGAGGTTTCCAAATCACTGAATGCTCCTTTAGATTAACTTTGATTTTACAATATACATTGGGGTCCCAGAGCCAAAGGTATATAGAAATGCCATTAAATAGGTGGCCGGAGCCTAATTCAGGTCAAACCGCGACAAATAAATGGTTGAAAATCACTGCTAGAGCCGTAAAAGTCTTCTCTTATGGGGGTCCCTGGCATACATTTTCAAACGGGGGTCCGCAGGCTAATGAGTGTCCTTGACATGAAAAAGTTTGTGAACCAGTGCTATAAAGGCCTCATAAAGCTGCTATAATGTAGCGTGTCTCTATAGCCAGCGTTTTGATGTGGCTGCATTGTGCTAATGTTTGCCGCGCCTCCCTACAACAGATGGATAGATGTTGAGCTAATTACTAGCGGAGTCTTGGGGAGTCAGCCACAGGGGCGGCGGGCATGCTGAGTGGGTGGTGGGGAGCCTTCCTGCCCCTCCTTCTGCCAAACGCGCACGCACGCACGCACGCACACACACAAACATTGTACACAACACAAGACATTGCTATCGCTAGCCGAGGATAAGGGTGCCGTTGTAGCCAGGCAACAGGTTTTCTTTGGCACCCACCCACAAATACACACACGCGCGCGCCCGCATGCACATGCACATGCACATGCGTGCACACACACACACACACACACACACACACACACACACACACACACACACACACAGCTATTACTCCTACGCAACTCTCACTGACTGGCTGCCTAGCCCTGGAGTCAGTCATCCACCATCTTCTAAACCACAGGACAAAGACAGAGAGAGAGAGAGAGAGAGAGAGAGAGAGAGAGAGAGGTATAGAAGCTGTGTGTGTATAGTAGAGATTGTGTATGATGGACAGGGTGACCTGTGCTATACTGTCACATACAGTTATATATAGATACATACTACATATAGCTCCGGTGTGTCTAATGAGTGTGGAACGCATGCATCACGTCCTCTCTGTGACTGGCCCTGGAACATATACCGCTGGTCCTGTCCACTCACAGTGACCCCCCCCCCCCACACACACACACACACACACACACACGTGCAGGCCCACACCTCATTATACGTTAACGAGAGAGAGAGAGAGAGAGAGAGAGAGAGAGAGAGAGAGAAGAGGAGAGGAGAAACGATGATGAAGATCAGACTGGATGGGTGGCAAGACGTTGCTCCTCTCTGATAAAACAGATGGAGTTCTCAGTCTGGGGAAAAACTACTCCACTCTTCCTCTCGTTTGAGGAAGAGGAGGAAAACGCGTGAGAAAGGGTGTGATAAAAGCTGCAAAGTGGGAGAGGAACAAGAGAGAGTGAGAGACGGAGAGAGAGAGTGATAGACAGGGAGAGAGAGAGAGAGTGAGAGACGGAGAGAGACAGGGAGAGAAAGAGAGAGAGAGAGAGAGAGAGAGAGAGAGAGAGAGCGTGAACAGAGGATTGAGGCGGCTAGACTACAGGGAGATCCATTTCAATGCAGAATCATGAAAGCAGCTCAGTCAATTGTTTTGTCACAAACATTCAGCATCAAGGCGTAAATACAGAGGGGAGGTGTCTATGTTTGGGAGGCATGCGTGTTCGCGCACACGCCTTGTTTCCTTTTGTGTGCGCTAGCTCGTGCCTCTGCATACATTAAATTATAAATAGCGAGTGAATATGAGCGTCTAGAGGCAGATTTCATCTCTGCACGTTGCACGTGTGTGTGTGTGTGTGTGTGTGTGTGTGTGCGTGCAAGTGCGCATGCGTGCACAAGTGCGGTTTGAGTGTAATGAGCTGTGAGAGGGTTTGAACACATCTGCTCTTGTGGCTGTGTACAGTACATTCTGTATGCTGTTTGTGTATGCTGCTGTGCACTCTCTGTGAATTTGGAGTGTGCGTGACATGCGTGCGTGCGTGTTTTGTTACAGCTCAGGTCACGAGCCAGGACAAGGATGGCGGGTGATGCACAGAAAACATTTAAAATTAAAATTAAACAATTATAAAGTAAACAATATTACTGTCAATAAAATCAATAAAGTTGTTTAAGTGAATGCACTCTTCCTTGATATGATGCATATGTGTAGACACTGAACAGTACAGTACAGTACGTGTAAATTAACTTGTACATGTGGGTATGTTGCGTGTATGCGCTTGCATGTCCGTCTTTGTGCTCAAAGTGTGCGGCCATGCAGCGTGCGCGTGTGAGAGGTGATTAAGGCCCCTGGACTTTGGTGTGTGCCAGGGCAGTTGGCCTGGCATTGGCGCGGTGATGGATGGAGCTAGGGTGGCAGTCATTAGGCCACCTCGTGGCCCCTGGCACTGGGGTTGTGCTCTTAGACGCGGCCCCTCCCTCCCGTCTCCAAACCCCCCCCCCCCCCCCCGACGGTCACTCCAAGGTCAGCCTCCTGGGCGGCGCTGCGAGTTCACCTCCACCATGAGGCACACGACTTCTCACAACACTTTCTTCTTCCTCGTTTGTTTTGGAAGCCCTTCATCGCCAGAGGGGAGTGTTTGGGAACGTGGAGGAATAAGGCTTGGTTGATGTCTCACCTCGCTTTGTGCACAGCAGGCGCACGCACACACACACACACACACACGTAAGCACAAAACATGCACGCCGAGGTAAACAAAACCCCCGCTTCAACAACCCTCCCCAAATAAAGGCGGCAAACAGCCTGAGGCGGGCTGCGTAGGTAGGTGAAGCAGTTTGGTCCTCCACGTGAACTCTCTCTCTCTCCGGGTCGTCCGTTGACAAAGCCTTTGTTTAACCGTTCCCAGTTTAGAATACACAGACGCCACTAATTGGGGTGTCTGGAGTCAGCATGCCTGTGCTTAATGCCACTGCTCTCTGTTTCCACCAAACAACTCTATCCCCCGCCTCGCCATGCGATGCCAACCTAAGCCCATGCGGGCCCCTGGTGGGTACCAATCTGGGGGCAAAAGCATCCGCTTTAGCGAGGTTCTCCTCGTTGTGGAATCGCCTCGGAGGACCCCCGTCTATAACCCAGGTGTGTGGGAGAGGCTGGTGATGAGGGGTTCGTTCCTCAGCGCTCATCCTCCGCTGGCTGGCTTCCAGATATGAAAAGGCGTTGAAGTTCTTTTTTTACGGGGGGGGGTGGGAGTGGAGGAAGAGGCCAGTGTGTTTGAATGTGTTTCAGAGAGGAAGCCAGCGGCGCCGGCCTGTGATGTTTAATTCAGGAGCACATAATCACTCCGATGGAGTCAAGAGCAGCCTTTAAATAACTCAGTTTAGAGGGCAGAACTGTTCCACTCCGGGAGAGGAATGCATATGATGTGTCCGCATGTGTTTGTGTGTGTATGCGCATGCATGCGCGCGCATGCGTGTGTGTGTGTGTGTGTGTGTGTGTGTGTGTGTGTGTGTGTGTGTGTTTGTGTGCGTGTGAGCGCACATGGAGATCCATGAGTGTCTCTCGGTCTGTGAGTGCATATGCATGAGAGTGCTCCTCTACTTTTTCCGTGTGCGGGCCCCTTTCCTCATGTTGAAATATTCTCTTCATGCAAGGTATGCCGCTGTAAGAAACATAAAATACAGTCAAAAACCCCAGAAACCATAGCGGGAGACTGTTTCCATACCAAATGTCGGCGTGCTTTGCAATAAAAGTGCAAAAAGGGCCTCGGCGTTCAGCTGTGACTGTGAGAGAACATTCTGGATGCGAGCAGGCAGGCAGAAAGAAACTCTCTCAGTTTACAGCCCATACTTATTTATCCTAGGGCCCTCGCAGAGCCACACCAGCGTGCTCTCTCCATTAGCTGCAGTGGCCCCCTGTGAGTGTCTACGCTGCCCAGGGGCATGCTGGGAAAGGGCCCCATCAGGAGCGCCATCCGTCTGCCATAATGGCCTCGGCCGAGCCGGTGGCACTGATCCTAATGCTGGCTGGTCATCCAGGTGATGCCGTGTCACCGCTGCAACCAAGGAACGGGGGGGGGGGGGGGGGGGGCAGCTGCTCTGTACAGTATGTATGTACAGTATGCTCCACTTTGGTTTGTCTCTCTCTGCAGAGACTTAGATAGACTCTCTGTAGACTTAGATAGCATTTGATGTGGACTATAGTATTTTATGAAGACATAGCACTATAGCATGCATATAGTTTCATTATATTCCACTGTTATACGTTCTTAGCTTACGTATACGATTCATGATAACTACTTTTTTATGTATATGATGTATTGCCATGCTTTTTGTTCTTGCTTAATGTAAATCGCTCTGGATTAAGAGTGTCTGCTAAATGCCTAAATTGTAAAATTGTAATTGTCTCTGACTCACAACAACCTGTCTCAGCCTGGACCTTTCTGTCTCTCACTCTTTGACTCACAACAACAACCTGTCTCAGCA
>NC_137866.1:40137625-40167991 GCF_963924005.1 Protomyctophum bolini
GTGGTCCGGGGTCACCAGTGGTCCTTGAGGAGGTTCAGGTGGTCCCAGCTATAAGTGATGGAGATTCAGTATACAAAATCTGAAAATTTTGAACCCGTACGGGTTCATTTGGTTTCATTTACGCTCTCAAGAGTTAAATTATTGTTAAACAGCCGCATTACACAATTTGCAAGAAGTCTATACAATAGAGACTGTAGAAGAATTGTTATTTTGATCAATGTTTGCCTCTTATCTCTCCTAATGGTACCGACATCAATACAGCATGGAACTGTGGACAGAATCTTATCGAACGACAAACAAGATATTCATGGTTTTGGGTGTGAGAGGCTGAATCTCATCAAATGGTGGTCCGTGGCTCAAATGCAGAATACATTATAGGCCTTGATAGAAAAAGGGTTGAAAACGATACTGCTCTATCACCTAAAAAGGTGACAACTCATCACCTAAAACTGGAGTATGTACTGTATGAGACGGGAGGGTGAAAGGTGAAAGTAGAAATGGAAGGCAGGAAAGGATCAGAATGTGTCCTCTTATACCGTACCTTTCTTTTCCCCCTCCCATACTTTTTTCCCCCCAAGGTCACTCTCGCTTTACCAGACGCACGTGCTCTCACTCTGATGCCGTGCCGAACACGTCTGGGACGCATATTGAATTGGAGTGGTTATATTCTGAGAGGGCCGTTCAAATCAAAAAGGCGTCGCGGGCGCAAAGAAAGGCAGGCGAAAATTATTCCTCATCATCTCCACTGGGAGCCGTGTTTCGTATAACACCTAATCCCTTGGCGGGGCAGAGCAAACAGAGTGCCGCCGTTAATCAGCCAGAGCAGAGCCAAATTGCGCCGACCACATTAAGCTGTTAAGCACACCACGCCGCCAACTGTTGAAGGTGTCTGACTGAGATGAACGCATGCTTCTCCTTATGAATAATACATACATACACACGCACGCACGCACATGCGTGCACGCACGCAGACACACACACACACACACACACACACACACACACACACACACAAACACACACACACACACACAGACAGATGTGCACACACGCTGGCATGCAAACCCCATGCACACACACACAAGTGCGTCCTCTCTCCCCTTGTCTTCCGTGTCTTGCTGAGACGGCTAGTCCGCCACGGCAGGATGTGACGCGCGCCTTGCGGTGGCGGACAAGATGTTGAAGGTGAACCCGCCACGGCACCACGCGGTCACGGCGGGTGGGAGTTCCGGTACCGTGCTGGTTCTGTGGGAGTTCTGTGGGAGTTCTGGTACCGTGCTGGTTCTGTGGGAGTTCTGTGGGAGTTCTGGTACCGTGCTGGTTCTGTGCACACAGAACAACTCTTCCTATACGTCCGGGACCCTTCCCTACTTCCTTCACAGGTGTTACCGGATGATACTAACCCACTGAGCAATAGCCGGCTATTAGACGTGCGTCTACAAATGGGATACAAAACGTCTAAAAATGAAAGTGCATGTTTGTTGTGTCTGTGTATGTGCGTGCGTGTGTGTGGAGTGTTACTTGACAACGATAGAAAAGAGTCAGAGAGAGAGAGAGAAAGAAAGACAGCACAAACTCCCGTGGTGGTCTCTGTCACATGGGGGTCCATGGCCATAACAATTTGGGGGTCCTTCATATGAAAATGTGAACATGAGAACTGAGTGGCATATCAGTATGAGAAAGCCCTCCCATCCAAGTGTCAGGGTTGAACCCATGGAAGGTTTATAGCTGGGTCCCATTCGTTCATTGGCATGGTGTTAGGTATGGGCATAAGGTTTCAAAAACCAAACGAGTTGGGCTCTCCCCTAGTGGTCCGTTTTCAATTAATCTAATATGAAATGGGCCAGTATTATGGTTAAAAACCATAATAATTGATAAAAGAAAAAAATCAATGGATTCTATTCGTAATTTAGGAAATAATAACTTCTGGAAAGGCATCTTTTTCAAGATTGCGTCCACGATAGCTGCAAAATGCAGTTTTAGAACGTAATAATTATTACGCAACAAATATCTTTTATCAATTATTTTGGTTTTTTACCATACTTTAATTTTAGATTCATTGCAAACAGACCACCAGACCACTAGGGGGCGAGCCCAACTCATTTGCAAAGGTTTTTGAAAACTACAGCTAACACCATGCATGTCAGAAATCAAAAAATCTTGTTGATTTTGGACGAATTGGGACCCAGCTATTATGAATTGGGATGGGGTTGGGGGGGCTTTAGAAGAGATGAATTGGGGTGGGTTTGGGGGGGCTTTAGATTGATCTGGATGGGAAGGCAAATCAGATCGCCAAAGCCCCGAGTCAGCTGAAAAGCAGAGCAGACGAGGAGACGAGGAGAGGGAAGGAGAAGTAGAAGAGAAGGAGAAAATGCATTAACACAGGTCTGGCCCTGGGAGAGACCAGAGTAATGACTACTTCCTCCACGCACACGCATGCACACGCACGCACGCACACACGCATGCAAGCACGCATACACACACACACCAGTATGACCAGCTGATTTATGTGGTGTGCGCGCACACACGTGTGTGTGTTTGTGTGTGTGTGTTTGATGCGTTGTCTGACTGCTGCTTTGCAGTTAGACTACCAGCTCTTGACTTTTGACCCTGTGTGCGTGCATGCGTGCGTGCGTGCGTGCGATGTGCATATAGGGAGGTTCTGACTCTGCTCTGGGACGTGACTGATAAACACGTTCTTCCAGGCTGTTTCCACTGCATGCGTTTGGAATTCATAGCCTTGGCTTATAGAATAAGCCGGCGAGCTTCTGCCGAGACACGAGGGGGCAACACGTAAATGAAATGCCTGTTCTTTTTGTGCCAAAAAAAGAAAGAAAGATTCTAACGTGGACACATAATACATGCACAATATTAGTCTTCATGTAGGCATACATGGGGCGTTCTGTCTGAGAGACCCCCCCCCCCCGCAATTCCCTTCAGCAACGTCACCAGAAAACATCACCTCTGATTTACAAAGTCCAAGAGTGATGTCATCAAAACGCAACATTGTTCAAAGGCCGGAGTGTGTGTGTGTGTGTGTGTGTGTGTGCGTTTGGTGGCCTCTTTTGATGTGTGTCCCGCGGCGGGAGAGAGCGCGGGGGCCACTTGAGAGAAGAGCCCTCTCTCTTGCCCCCTTTGTGCGTGTGCGTGCGTGCGTGTGTGCATGCGTACGTTCGTGGATGCGTGTGTGTGTGTGTGTGTGTGTGTGTGTGTGTGTGTGTGTGTGTGTGTGTGTGTGTGTGTGTGTCCGTGTGTGTGTGTGTGTGTGTGGAGGGAAGGGGGGTCTCCATCTAAGCCATGCTGTCCATGACTGCCTCTGATCAATACCGAGTCCTGTAATCACCGTGGAAGGTATAATTATGTATTTCACTGCACACATATACTGTACATGTACTGTAGGAAAGAATGTTTGAATCTGAAATACAGTGGTGGAAAATAACTATAAGTAACACAGTGCTGTACTTATAGGTATAGCCTACAATTGAGGTATATTGAACTGAGTATTTCTATTTACCAGTACTTTGGAGAATATTGTACTTTTACTCCACTACATTTGGAAACTTTATAGTTACTAGTTACGGTACTTTTTATTTTTTGATTATTTAATATGGTGGTTAATATGTGTTTTTGACAAAACACATATATTAACCATGAGCCATTCCAAAATAGCCGATCTTACAAGCTCACAATGCGTCGCGATGCAATGCATTGTGAGCTTGTAGATCGGATACTGAGCCACGGCCCAGGTCTCTTTTGGTACATTTTGATGGCAATACTTTTGTACTCAATTACATTTTGAATTCATAACCTTTGCTATACTACCACGGTAAGCATCACTAGGATCTTTATTGCGCTTGCATTCTTTATTAAACAGTATGCACATCCAATACTGTGTGTGTGTTATTACGTGCACACATTATGTCAGCGTTTGCAAGACTATACGATAGGTGTGAAAAGGGAGCCAGCTTGTGTCTGTGCAAATGTGCGAACAAGCTTATGCAAGGCTGTTAAATTGTGTGTGTGTGTGTGTGTGTGTGTGTGTGTGTGTGTGTGTGTGTGTGTGTGTGTGTGTGTGTGTGTGTGTGTGTGTGCAAACAGATAAGAGGAATATCCTTGAAAAAAGCAAGAGCAACATAAAACCCCAGCGAATTATGGGCAACGTGCATAAACTTGAATAATACACATCCCCTCATTTGGGAGGCTTCAGCCCTGTTATCTAATTGGCCGTGTGCTGTTTTAGCCCTCTAATAAACTAATGAATGTGGCGAGGTTCAGGCCTGCAAGTCATACAGGCAGCAATAAGTAGTGCTGCCTTAAACCCCCCCGAACTGCATCAGAATGCCTGAATAATTAGCAGGAGGAATAATTATGGGGCAAAGAAGAGCAGGCATCAATCGTGGAAACGCCGACACAGCCCTTCGCTGCATGCATGGAAACTACCTCATGAAGCCAAGGCTCCATTAGGTGTTGTCTTCTGGGGACTACAGGCTCATTTGTTTGCATCAATAATACATACAAAGGATTCATCTAACATGCAAATGAGCGTTCAATTACTGGTCCGAGAGCCAGGGAGGACCGGGAAGCAGCCAGGGGTGTGTGTGTGTTGGGGGGATAGAGGGTGGTGAAAGGCTAAACCGCTGACCGGGGCCATGCCACCCGGGACACCATCTGGGGCCAGATTTAAGCTGAGACACTGGTTCCCATCCACCAGGAAGTCATTCATCGGGACTGCTCGGTACTGACGCCCCCTCCCCCCCCCCCCCCCCACCCCCTCCCCACCCACCGCTGGACACACGCCAGTGTTTATGTAGGGCAGGAATGGAATGGGCCGAGGCGCCGGTGAGCGACCTCTGGAATGACTTCAAGGGCGAATCGGAGAGAGTAAACGAGAGAGAGGGAGAGGGAGAGAGAGAGGGAGAGGGAGAGAGAGAGGGAGAGAGAGAAACACCACCCAATCCACCCATAGTCGTAGCAGATTGTCTGATACAGGGTCCTGATGAGAGTGCGTAAACACGAGCACATCACACCCATCCTCCGCTCACTCCACTGGCTCCCCATCTCATTCATCACATCACACCCATCCTCCGCTCACTCCACTGGCTCCCCATCTCATTCATCACATCACACCCATCCTCCGCTCACTCCACTGGCTCCCCATCTCATTCATCACATCACACCCATCCTCCGCTCACTCCACTGGCTCCCCATCTCATTCATCACATCACACCCATCCTCCGCTCACTCCACTGGCTCCCCATCTCATTCCGGACTGAATACAAGATTTCCCTGCTAATACACGGCAACGCCCCCCCCCCCCCCCCCCCCCCCCCCTCCCCCCACCTCAAGGAACTTGTCACCCTTCAATCCTCATCCCGCTCCCTCCGCTCCTCAAACACCAACCTCCTCAAACCCACAAAGACCAACCTATACGCACCATGGGTGACCGGGCCTTCTGCTCGGTCGCCCCCGAACTCTCCCCGCCCACCTGAGAGCCCCACAGTCGGTATAGACGCTTTTAAGAGAGGACTCAAAACTTTCCTTTTTACTAAAGCATTTTTATAGCCTTGCCCTTATGTTTTAAATGTTCCTGTTCTTTTTAGATGTTTTTAATGGTGTGTTGTTTCTTTTGCTTTTATTCATTGCTGTAGCACTTTGAGATTCTCACGAATATAAAGTGCATTATAAATAAAATCTCTGAATCTCTTTGTTGTGTGAGCAAATTCCGATTCTTCAGTAGTCGTTTGAATAACACAACATTTAGTCTTGGTACTTCAGTCATCTGAAATTGTTTAGTCTTTTGTCTAGTCTTAAATATCAAAATAGCAAATTCTGCTTTAGTCTTAGTCTTTTGAACACACCAGTTACAGTAGTTTTGTCCTTTTAGTCATCCGAAATGATTTAGTCGCAGTCGACTAAATGTAAATATATTTTGTCTTTTAGTCTTACTCTTAGTCAATCTAATTAACACTGTTGTGGAGGTTTTGTGTTACTGGGACCTCGTGACCTTTGCACTTTGTGCCACACCCCGGGGCATTGCCGGCAGCCCGGGCAACTCAGAGTCGAACACAACCGCAGAATGAGAGGAGGGGAAAGAAATACTGAAAAACAAAGCGATGCCAAGAGAAAGACAGAACAAGAGACAAACGATGGAAAAGAGTCAGAGAGAGAGAGGAAGAAAAAAAGAAAGATAGAGAGAGGGAGGGAAAGAGAGAGAGGGAGGGAAAGAGAGAGAGAGAGAGAGAGAGAGTGGGAGAGAGATGGGCAGGGAGGAGACTGAGAGGAGGATGGTGATGAACATATGCTGCATCTCCGTGCCAAGCCCCGTTGGCAGCAGCAGCCAGCGAGCGCTGTCCATGTACACCGATACACCACCATGTACACCACCATGTACACCATGTACACCGATACACCGATACACCGATACACCACCATGTACACCACCATGTACACCACCATGTACACCACCATGTACACCATGTACACCACCATGTACACCATGTACACCGATACACCGATACACCACCATGTACACCACCATGTACACCATGTACACCACCATGTACACCATGTACACCACCATGTACACCATGTACACCGATACACCGATACACCGATACACCACCATGTACACCACCATGTACACCACCATGTACACCATGTACACCGATACACCGATACACCACCATGTACACCATGTACACCGATACACCGATACACCACCATGTACACCGATACACCGATACACCACAATGTACACCATGTACACCGATACACCGATACACCACCATGTACACCGATACACCACCATGTACACCACCATGTACACCGATACACCACCATGTACACCACCATGTACACCACCATGTACACCATGTACACCACCATGTACACCATGTACACCGATACACCGATACACCGATACACCACCATGTACACCACCATGTACACCATGTACACCGATACACAGATACACCGATACACCACCATGTACACCACCATGTACACCACCATGTACACCGATACACCATGTACACCGATACACCACCATGTACACCACCATGTACACCACCATGTACACCACCATGTACACCACCATGTACACCACCATGTACACCGATACACCATGTACACCGATACACCACCATGTACACGATACACCGATACACCGATACACCATGTACACCGATACACCACCATGTACACCACCATGTACACGATACACCGATACACCGATACACCATGTACACCGATACACCACCATGTACACCACCATGTACACCACCATGTACACCACCATGTACACCATGTACACCACCATGTACACCATGTACACCGATACACCATGTACACCGATACACCACCATGTACACCACCATGTACACCACCATGTACACCGATACACCACCATGCCACTGCTGCTGCCTCTGCCTCTCCAACACCACGCCACCTGCAACGGGAGAGATGGGAACTCCCCGATCCCAGCACCGACTGCACGGGGCTGCCTGGCCTGACACGCCGCGCTCACACCCACACACGCACACGCACAGACACGTACAGACAGACACGTACAGACACGCAAACACTCATACAGACGTGCACAGCAGTGGAGAGGCGTTCAAAGCATTTTGGCAAAAAAAACTAAATACAGTAAATGCCAATTTCTCGTGACCCACCTAATGCGATGTGGAGCCGCATAATGAACCATGATGCCTTCAGACTGATTTGTATATTCCCCTTCGAGGCTAATTTACATGATTAATTATCGCATTAATTACTTTAATTAATCAACTATTTCTTGAGGAAAGAAACCGCAACCACTCGTGCCATTGATCAGAACCCAGGGTAAAACGCAGCAGCGTTACCCAAAAAAACAATGTCTTTGTGTGCCTCCCGTAGGCGGTCACGCCGACCCACAAGGTCGTGTCGCGACCCCTGGGGGCGGCCGGGCGGATATAGCGGGTTTTGCGGACCACCTCTGCAGAATGTGTGTTTTGCAGGTGATAGTTGATAAATAGATCACAGAGGAGTGGGTGAAACAACACCAACGACGCCACACGAGGAACAAATGGAGCGTTGGGGGACACGAATGTTGCAGCGAGATAAGAGGAGCAAGAAAGGAAAGAGAGAAAAGAAGTGCATAGAAATAAATAGATAACATAATACTGCTCTGTTTAGAGGTGAGAGGAGGAGAGCTCTGAGCTGCTCGGCTAAGCATGAAAGTATGCTGTGTGTGTGTGTGTGTGTGTGTGTGTGTGTGTGTGTGTGTGTGTGTGTGTGTGTGTGTGTGTGTGTGTGTGTGTGTGAGACACACACATGCACGCACGCACGCACACACACACACACACACACACACACACTGTGTGCGTGCGTGCGTGTGTTCAGAGCTACAGTACAATATTGTTTTGCGCCCTCTCTCCCGAGTTCCGAGAAGTCGGACATGCACGTGATGGTGTGCACGTGAGGCACAGAAACGTACTCAACCTCGACTCCTATAGTGTATGGTATAGAACTCCTTGGCGGGTGTTCCCCAGTTGGTTGTATACTTGGTTGTCTCCTTTTCCTCCCCTCTAAACCTGATTTCGTTGTGCTTTATCGGCTGTTTTTGCTGAATGTTCACCTATTATGACATGCCCAGGAAGAGGATGCCGGGGTTCATGTAGAGTTCTATTGCGTTCTATAGTTTTTTACTTTTGTCTCACTTCAGTTGTTCTTTCAACAAAGTTATAGAAAGAAATAACGACGTAATAATACAGTGAAGATACTGTACATGGACAAATAACTCGGAAGTAAGCAGAGAACCACAATCACCCCAATAACATTGAAGTTGAATCTGGCTCTGACCCTGCATGGTCTCTGAGCATCAATATCTAAAGGAATCTTCGTTTTTGAGACCATTTGCCTTTAAATCTTGGACACTCATAAAGTCAAATTCAATCACAATTTTCTGAAACTGTACACGTTGCTGTAATACCCTTTTGTGCCCATTGTTTGAATATTGGATCATATCCCCCCAGGCTATTAATGTCTATAGCCCGAATTAGCCTAGTAGCCAAAAAATGAACCTGGACATGTTGGTCCCCCCAGCATGCCGGATGCTAACTTGCAAATGTTGAGCAATTTTCATAATTGGCATAATATGTGACCATACCATTAACAACCTATAGAAGGCAAAATATTCAAAATGTCATCATGCTTTATCTAGCATGTGACATGGTCACCTGCCCAGGCTCTGGACAGGGCCCCTGCCCTGCCCAGGCTGTGGACAGGGCCCCTGCCCAGGCTGTGGACAGGGCCCCTGCCCTGCCCAGGCTGTGGACAGGGCCCCTGCCCTGCCCAGGCTGTGGACAGGGCCCCTGCCCTGCCCAGGCTGTGGACAGGGCCCCTGCCCTGCCCAGGCTGTGGACAGGGCCCCTGCCCTGCCCAGGCTGTGGACAGGGCCTCTGCCCTGCCCAGGCTGTGGACAGGGCCTCTGCCCTGCCCAGGCTGTGGACAGGGCCCCTGCCCAGGCTCTGGACAGGGCCCCTGCCCAGGCTCCAAGTGGAGCTGGCCTGTTCTGGCATTGTTCTGCATAGACTCCATATTTGGGCATGCCTGACAAAGAACTACATCTATGGGCATAAAAGGGACACAGACATAATAACTGGGTGCATGCATTTTCCAACTTGCATCGTTCCAAGTAGGTCGCCAGGGCCCAATGGGCACCGCTCTAGTCTACATGTCTATATGTTATTGATGCCCTGCGCGTCATCACTCTTTCTTATTGCTTAACAATAATAATGTAGGTCACAGATTTCTATGCAAAACCCGTCAGTGATTTCGTCAGTGACTCCGTCACGCCACCATATTATGGCCGCCAGTCCGTCACGCCTCATGACACGCTCCATATATGGCCGTCATCCATTATATGAAAATCACGACACTGACCTCATCAAACCCGGGTTAGCCATACATGGAGAAGACTGGATCATCACCTAGATCTGCATATATGGGGTTGGCCAGCAACTCTACATCTGACCTCAAACTTCAAACCCTTAGATCTCCATATATGGAGCTGACCTGTTCTGACATTCAATTTGTTGATCATTCCCCATCCAACCTTCCTCTTCGATGTCTCCCTTTTGACTGATACCTGTCCATTCAAACTCTAGACGGACCCGCCCCAAAGTTATTAGTGCAGCCACGCCCGGCAGCCGGCGAAAACTAGTTCTCAACAGGCCTGAAAATTAAGGCCCGGCCCTACCTGGGGCCTCATCAAACCCTGTACACTCAAGATACTGCCGCGCTGCCACCCTTAGATCTCTATATATGGCGCTGACCTGTTCTGACATTCCATATGTTGATCTGACCTCATCAAACCCTGTACATGCTCCATATATGGCCAGTACATAATTCATTCAGATGTTCATTCATTCATTCATCAGATGTTAATCTGACCCCCCATTCCAAAGCGCCAGCGCTCGCCCCAGTCTGCTGTCACCCAGGCGGATGCGTGCACTGCAAGCCCTCAGGGCGTGTTACTGGTAATAATAACTTCAGCAGACAAAGTAAAGAGAGTACAGTAGGAGAAAGCAAACACTTGAACTTTTCTTCAACTGAATCTTATTAGACAGGTTTCCATTTATCTTAATCCTTGCTGTTGGCACATGATAGATCATTTTAATTCATCAAATTGCATTTTCATCTAACCCAAATCTCTTTCTTCATATAAAAACTATCAATCAGCACTTGTCTGCATCCAAACGAACTACAACTAATTGTCATGTGCTCTCTAATAAATCCAGGGTAATCTTCAATGATCAGGTCTGCTAAAAAGTCTCACATATTCTGTAGTGTAAATGATTGAGAAACATAGCTTGTAGCGTGTTTAAATTCTGTATCTCACCAACAAGTTGCATGGTGAGTGAGTTAAGAAAACTTGTTATTGTGTCCATCAGCTGACGGGTGTTTGTAATAACGTTCTTTCTACTGTATCTCACCTGGCTCGCTTATTAGCAGTTAGCACTATTACAGGTTCCACATCCCATTATCAGTCTTCTACACACCTTTTTGCCAGTTGTTGGCAATAAGTACGTGTGAATTCCAGAGTAAAGAACCTCTGACTTTTATGGAGAACTGGCTAAGAGTGGTACGGCTGAAGGGAGGATGTTATTATCAGATTGTCTAGTATTATAATCATGAACTTGAGAGTTGGTCTTAAAATATTCTTTGAAGGGTGTAGGAAGCATATTTGGAAGGTAAGTGCATTTATAGATGAAAGAACAGGACTGTATATGATAATGTCATAGATAGACAGAGCAACAACAACTGTGTTACTGTGATTGAACCAACAATAGCACATCGGAAACGAACGCAAACAACGGGCGCGAGGTTGTCACAGAGAAACATACACAAAAATAAAGAAAATTAAAAAAACGGGACAGATGCACAACGGAGAGCGCTTGTTTCACCTGGCAGTTAATGATACGTGAGTCCTTCTTGTTTAATCTCTTTCCAAATGTTCCACATTTGCCTTATTAGGCCCACATGATCTATTGTCAAGCTGATCGCACTGTAATCCGGTACATCTGCCACCTTAATGTTATACTATGACCCTGTGGACGTTCACCAGTACTAATTAACAAGCAGTGAATTCTAGAGTAGACAGCATGAGGTGCATGAGGTGCAGATCTACAAGCTCATAGCGCGCCACCGAGTGGCACGCTACGAGCTTGTAGGTCTGCTATTTTTGAAAAATCGAAGAACGACTGACATTTTTAGAATCTGATCTCAGGTCAAAATGGGTTAATCAGACCAGTGTGTGTCCAGTGGAAACCTCGTATGAATCTGATCTCAGGTCAGAATGGGTTAAAAAGTCCCTTTCTAGAGCGTGAAGTTCTCTCCAAACTTCAATTAGTCCGTTTTCCTGCACTGATGCATGAATAAACTTGGTCAGATGTTTTTTGTGCTGAGGCCGTTGTATTCAAAATGATGATTGACAGCCAAATAAAAGTCCACTCCATATATTAAACTATACTCTCAATCTCTGAGGCAATAATGTCAAAGAGTTTAAAAATAATAATAATAAATAAATTGGTATTGGGGGAATACAATATGTACATTGTTGAGTGTTATCACTTTGTTTACAAGCTTATCTTTAATGAATACAACTACAGCTGATACATACTTTCCCCATTTGTCTTGAACTTATTTATGGAATTCAAATGAGACGGCAGGACAGCAACAGCATCTCCTGCATGGCTAGGTTTTTATTTATTTATCATTTTGTTGCCTACTACAGAGTCACACACAGGTATCAAACGTACAGTAGCAGATCCACAAACTTGTAGATCTGCTTACCGTTGCTATTTCTGTCCACACGACAAAGACAATTCCACCCTTGAAACCAAGATTCTGCATCTCAAGAGGGCTTAGCCTCTAGTTAAATTTCAATATAAATTATATAAACAAAAGCAATGCATTTTAATTTCCCATGCTCTTGTTGAGGCAGATGGCTTTCATGCAAGAATAACACTTTTTAACACTTTTCTTGCTTTCCAACCTTGCTCCTCTTAACTGCATTATTCATTCCATTTCCATTAAGTGATCTACCAATTTTATGTTGTTGTGGCATTTAAAATGTAAACCTCCGGACAACATAAAACTACAATGGCCTGAACATCTGGACAATGAGTGCTAAATCAGAGACTCCCAAACCTTTCCATCAAGAACATATAGTGATATAGCTATATAGGTTACTTCACTAGAACATAGTGATATAGGTCACTTCACTAGAACATAGTGATATAGGTTACTTCAATAGAACATAGTGATATAGGTTACTTCACTAGAACATACAGTAGTGATATAGTTCACTTCACTAGAACATAGTGATATAGGTTACTTCACTAGAACATAGTGATATAGGCAACTTCACTAGAACATAGTGATATAGGCCACTTCACTAGAACATAGTGATATAGGTCACTTCACTAGAACATAGTGATATAGGTTACTTCAATAGAACATAGTGATATAGGTTACTTCACTAGAACATACAGTAGTGATATAGTTCACTTCACTAGAACATAGTGATATAGGTTACTTCACTAGAACATAGTGATATAGGTTACTTCACTAGAACATAGTGATATAGGCCACTTCACTAGAACATAGTGATATAGGCCACTTCACTAGAACATAGTGATATAGGCCACTTCACTAGAACATAGTGATATAGGCCACTTCACTAGAACATAGTGATTTAGGTCACTTCACTAGAACATAGTGATATAGGCCACTTCACTAGAACATAGTGATATAGGTTACTTCACTAGAACATAGTGATATAGGTTACTTCACTAGAACATAGTGATATAGGTTACTTCACTAGAACATAGTGATATAGGTTACTTCAATAGAACATAGTGATATAGGTCACTTCACTAGAACATAGTGATATAGGTCACTTCACTAGAACATAGTGATATAGGTTACTTCACTAGAACATACAGTAGTGATATAGTTCACTTCACTAGAACATAGTGATATAGGTTACTTCACTAGAACATAGTGATATAGGCCACTTCACTAGAACATAGTGATATAGGTTACTTCACTAGAACATAGTGATATAGGTCACTTCACTAGAACATAGTGATATAGGTCACTTCACTAGAACATAGTGATATAGGTTACTTCACTAGAACATAGTGATATAGGCCACTTCACTAGAAAATAGTGATATAGGCCACTTCACTAGAACATAGTGATATAGGTCACTTCACTAGAACATAGTGATATAGGCCACTTCACTAGAACATAGTGATATAGGCCACTTCACTAGAACATAGTGATATAGGTTACTTCACTAGAACATAGTGATATAGGCCACTTCACTAGAAAATAGTGATATAGGCCACTTCACTAGAACATAGTGATATAGGTCACTTCACTAGAACATAGTGATATAGGCCACTTCACTAGAACATAGTGATATAGGCCACTTCACTAGAACACAGTGATATAGGCCACTTCACTAGAACATAGTGATATAGGCCACTTCACTAGAACATAGTGATATAGGCCACTTCACTAGAACACAGTGATATAGGCCACTTCACTAGAACATAGTGATATAGGCCACTTCACTAGAACATAGTGATATAGGTTACTTCACTAGAACATAGTGATATAGACCACTTCACTAGAACATAGTGATATAGGCCACTTCACTAGAACATAGTGATATAGGTCACTTCACTAGAACATAGTGATATAGGTCACTTCACTAGAACATAGTGATTTAGGTCACTTCACTAGAACATAGTGATATAGGTCACTTCACTAGAACATAGTGATATAGGTTACTTCACTAGAACATAGTGATATAGGCCACTTCACTAGAAAATAGTGATATAGGCCACTTCACTAGAACATAGTGATATAGTTCACTTCACTAGAACATAGTGATATAGGTTACTTCACTAGAACATAGTGATATAGGCCACTTCACTAGAACATAGTGATATAGGTTACTTCACTAGAACATAGTGATATAGGTCACTTCACTAGAACATAGTGATATAGGTCACTTCACTAGAACATAGTGATATAGGTTACTTCACTAGAACATAGTGATATAGGCCACTTCACTAGAAAATAGTGATATAGGCCACTTCACTAGAACATAGTGATATAGGTCACTTCACTATAACATAGTGATATAGGCCACTTCACTAGAACATAGTGATATAGGCCACTTCACTAGAACATAGTGATATAGGTTACTTCACTAGAACATAGTGATATAGGCCACTTCACTAGAAAATAGTGATATAGGCCACTTCACTAGAACATAGTGATATAGGTCACTTCACTAGAACATAGTGATATAGGCCACTTCACTAGAACATAGTGATATAGGCCACTTCACTAGAACACAGTGATATAGGCCACTTCACTAGAACATAGTGATATAGGCCACTTCACTAGAACATAGTGATATAGGCCACTTCACTAGAACACAGTGATATAGGCCACTTCACTAGAACATAGTGATATAGGCCACTTCACTAGAACATAGTGATATAGGTTACTTCACTAGAACATAGTGATATAGACCACTTCACTAGAACATAGTGATATAGGCCACTTCACTAGAACATAGTGATATAGGTCACTTCACTAGAACATAGTGATATAGGCCACTTCACTAGAACATAGTGATATAGGTCACTTCACTAGAACATAGTGATATAGGCCACTTCACTAGAACATAGTGATATAGGTCACTTCACTAGAACATAGTGATATAGGTCACTTCACTAGAACACAGTGATATAGGTCACTTCACTAGAACACAGTGATATAGGTCACTTCACTAGAACATAGTGATATAGGTCACTTCACTAGAACACAGTGATATAGGTCACTTCACTAGAACATAGTGATATAGCTAGGTCACTTCACTACCAGTCTGTCCAGTAAACCCAAAAGTTAACTTGTGCGAAGTGAGTGGCGCCATTTTGATGATGAGAACGTCATCAGCCAATCAAAGTCATCGATTATGCATGCTCATACAAACGGACAGACAGACAGACAGACACACAAAGCTGTGAATTGGAGGTGCTCAATAATATGACAAGAAATGCAGCATCCTCTCATCCTCATCATGTTGCAGTAAACCAAATAAAGAACATTCCTACAAATATATGGAGCGTTTATATTGACTTAGATGTTCCATTTCAGTTTAAAAACTACAGCAGATTAAAAACATGGCAGGCTAGCAAGCAACACAGCTGCAGCTAATAAAATCCACAGCGTTGGTTCAGACAGAAGCAAAAACAAACACACACATACCAACCTACACACATACAGAGGGGAACACAGACGTGTGTGCATGTGAGTGTGCATGCACAAAACACATGGAAAAACACACCCACACAGTGATGGGCAAATGGAAAAAGAACGCGTGTGCAGTCTATGCACATATTGTAGCATAATGTGTACCCCACACACACACACACACACACACACACACACACACACACACACACACACACACACACACACACACACACACACACACACACACACACACACACACACACACACACACACACACACACACACACACACACACACACACACACAAATATACAATAACAAATGCATGTACAGCACTGAAATCAAATTCAGGGTTCATCTTGCAATCCGAGCCTCGCAAACCTCTCCACTGTCTAGTCGTCCTTTTCCATGCGGACGAATGGGGTCAGTATCGTCGCACGCACGCACACGCACACACACACACACACACACACACACACACACACACACACACACACACACACACACACACACACACACACACACACACACACACACACACACACACACACACACACACTCTGAGTGAATGGATGCTGAGTACTGGTGCATATCTATACAGGGATGGCAAGGGCACCACGGAGAGAAAATCAATAGCATATCTCTGCACTAAGCACAATCCCTTGGAAAGCAGCTGGAGTTTGCACGTTGGCCCATAAACTGGACAGCTTCATCTGGCCCGCCTCCCCCGGTGTCCAAGTACATTTACTCAACTATTGTACTTAAGCACAGTTTTAAGGTACTTTTACTTTACCAGAGTATATTTCCAATTTTCAGTACTTCACTTCTAATGCACTACATCTCAGAGGCAAATATTGTACTTAGATGTAAATATCTGATCGCCATGCGTTGTGACTTGTGAGCTTGTACTGTATAGATTTGTGAAATGGGACACTCTGCAGACAGACAGACAGACAGACACACACAGAGACAGAGACAGACACACAGACAGACAGACAGACAGACGGAGGGACAAATAGTGTTGGAAGGAGAACAAGAGGAAGGGTCAGGCTCCACAAACACACAAATGCACACTCATGCAGACATGCACGCGTACACACACAAACACATGCGCACACACACACGCACGCACTGCTCACTCATGCACGTGCGCGTACACACACGCGCGCACGCACACACACACACACGCACGCACGCACAGACATGGGCCCTTGAAATACCTGCTCTAAAAATAGCAGGCGGGAAGCGGGGCTGAGGCTATTATTATTGCACACACGTCCCGACTAGACCCACCAAGGAAAGGAAAGAGACTAATGATTTTCCTGGTGCAAGCAATTAAAAAACTATTTGTCACCTGCCAGGCTGCGTATGACGTTAGGGGCCTTGGCAGAGGACCACAGAGCTACTCCACATGAAGACACACACACACACACACACACACACACACACACACACACACACACACACACACACACACACACACACACACACACACACACACACACACTTCAGGTAAGACAGAAGAAGGCATGGGAGGATGGAAGAGTGAGAGAGAGAGAGAGAGAGAGAGAGAGAGAGAGAGAGACAGAGTGAGTGAGTGACTGAGTGAGAGAGAGAGAGGGGGGGCAGTGTTGGGTGAGCTGCTGATTGCCAAAGCTGATTTATCTGGACAGGTTAATACCAACAACAGACGACACTGTCTGTCTGTCTGTCTGTCTGACAGACAGACAATATTCATATAGTCAATGCAGACCAGCGGGGGCTCCTGGCTAAAATAACAACACCCTCCCTTCTCCCCTCTATAGGACTAGCAGCCACCTCTCTCTCCCTCTCTCTCTCTCTCTCTGCCCACCCTCTCTCTCTCTGATTCATACACCAATCAGGCATGGCCACCCTGTTTCAACTGATCTGTTGCCTCGTGACAAAAAAACAAAAAAAACAGTACTAGAAAAGAAATCACATTTCACGGCAAATTACAATTTTAATATATCTCCCCAATTTGTCTGTTGCTACAGCAACCTGGCTCTTGTGAACATGAGTAAACGTGCACGGGGAAGGCTACAGAGGAGGTGATATGAGTGGCAGCCAATCAGATGACAGATACTACGCAGGGGAGGTCATGGTGGCTTGCAGCATCACTTCACCTGTTAGACAGACAGGGGTCATGGGGCTCTATCCGTGGGGTCCGTGTGTGTGTGTGCGTGTGTGCGTGTGATGGGAGGGAGGGGAGGCTGACTATTAAACATCAGCCATTCTAAGAAAAAGGTAGTCAATTCCACACTGGGGGGGGGGGGGGGGGGGGGCATTACTTGTCTCTGGAGCCTTGTCACGCACACACGTGTGTTAAGGTGTCACGCACAAAGCGGGGGTGCCAGGTTGGAGGGGGACATTAAATTAATGTTGTAGCATTATGTCTCTCTCAAGCCTCTCGCACGCACACACGCGCATGCGCACGCACACGCAGGTTTGTATTACTATACTTGTACTTGTACAGAAAAAAGTGTAGGAGGCATGGAAAATTGCTGAAAACAATATAGTCACACTGCGATGCAAGGATGCATGCGTCAGCTTGTAGATTTATTTATTTCAGTGAGCCTATCTCTAAAAATATGTTTTAAGCATAAAACAAACATTGTGAGGACCATGGTGTTCACAAAGTCTATTTCTCAAATTCAACTGGGGATGTTTGGTCCTCACAGTGTAGTAAAACACACACACACACACACACACACACACACACACACACACACACACACACACACACACACACACACACACACACACACACACACACACACACACACACACACACACACACACACACACAGAGGCGCTGCGGTAATTTACGAGGCAGCTCGTTAACGCCGGGTGATTTGCGCTGCTCGTTTGTGCCCGCTGATCTCCACCCAGTGATATCATCCTCCATCTCTAATCTTCTGGCTCTAATCCCTCACTAGCGCCCCCCCCCCCCCACCTCCTCCCTACACTGCTCCTCCTCTCTCCTGTGGGACTCCTCACGTCTGCGTGGGCGAGTTTGGGATGGAAGAGAGAGAGAGAGAGAGAAAGAGAGAGACCTTTAAACCAATTAGGCCTGACGTCGAAATAAAAAAAACGTTCGCTCTGAAAGAATATATACCTATTCAAAGACGATTTTTCAAAAATAGCAGATCTACAAGCTCATATGCTTGAAACACCAAAAGGGGTTCCCGCCCAAAATGGGTTAAAAGCACCTTTATTAAAACTCTGCAGTACATAAAATATGTCACTTCAAAATTGCAGTTAGCTCATATGAAGACTAGATATAAAAGAAAATGACAACATCTCTTTTTTCAAAAAGAAAGGCACAATTCTCCGTCCTGCATGCACCACACACAGCCCAGAAAAGGCTAAAAGCCTCTAAATTGTCCACTAGTTTGTGGTAGGCAAACTCCACCCTAAGGCGTGCTGCCACCAGTCGAGCACCTGTACTGGGTCTGTGTTCCCTCTGTTTTGTTCTTCCGAGACAGCCATACTGTATAAAGCCATTTTTACTGTGCCAGAAATACAATTAATCATGGTATGTATACAACCTTTTTCTGGAATGAGTATTTTGGCCCAAACACAAAGAGTTCATTCGAGAATACTTCCCCCAGGCCTTGAAACCAATGACTCAACCTGTTGAATAAGTCCCTCAGCCTTGAACACTGAATGAATAGATGTGCCACTGTTTCAGTCTGTGAACAAAACAGGCATCCCTCCCCTATGCTATAGGATCCAGGTGTGCCTTGTGTCTGTTTGTAGCTATAGCACCATGTGCACAATCCTCCACTGAAGGTCGCCAGCCCTTTCCTCAATGGGAGGCTTCAGGGACCGCCAGCAGCCTTTCGGGCCATTGTCCTGGCCCAACAACTCAGTCCACCTCCAGAGAGAGAGAGTAGGTATAGGACTATAGGTTGTGTGTTCAGCATGACTTCTATACGGGCTGTGGAAAGAGAAAGACTATTTTTCTTTGGGTGCCCTTGTAGGCCTGGCCTATAGTTACTTTTTCAAGAACCTCCCACTCTCTCCGGTGACTGATAACACAGTCAGAAAAACCTTAACAATGTACAGACTCAGTGAGCACAGCCTGGCCATCGAGAAAGGCCATTATAGACAAACCTGGCTGCCCAGAGAGGACAGGCTGTGTTCTCACTATAGTCAAGGAGTGGTGGAGACAGAGCTCCACTTCTTGACTGCATGTGACACATAATGAACACATTAGAGAAGAATACTACCCTAAATTCACAGAAATAACAAAAACATGATACAGTTTGACTCTATCCAGGCAATCCCCTTGTGCCGCCCATCCATCGCACGAGATTCAGAATACTTTTTACTGCTGTTTATTCAACACCATGTTCTTAAAACACCATGCTGTAAAACACAGTGGAACTGACATACAAAACATGACAACAAACAAACATTAACTTGGACGTTCATACAATTACATTCATTCGACTTTCACAATAAGGCTTACAAACAAACAATACTGACCACTTTGGCTGCTTGCACATGGGGGGGGGTCTTGGATCCTTCAGTCTTTCTTGAAAAACCTTTTTGTTTTCTCTTCTTTTCTCTATTTTTACTTTACCTAATTTTGTGTACTTAACTTAACTTTCTTCTGCTTTACATTTTATAGTTTACTTTACTTCGTTCACTTTACTTCTCCTAGTTTACTTTACTTCTTCTGGTCTACTTTGCTTTCTTCCTTCCAACTGCTTTCTTTCCTCTGCACAGAGCTCTCTCTCTCTCAGTGATCTGCACAGCCCACTCTCCTTCAATGTAATGAAACTTCTGCCCTCTCTCACTCACTAACAGGTGAAACCAACAAGCTTAATTACCAGAAGCACAGATGCAACAAAGACACATAATTGAGAACCCTCAACACATAGAACACACTAGAGCGCCCCCAAAAGAACAAATACAGAAAAATGAAAACCTTGACATGGCTGCAGTAACACCCCTAATTATTATGTGAAAAAGCTGAATGTTCCAGGTTGGCAGCAACATATGTATCAGCCTGCCACAAAATGAGGGACAATGGGTGAGTACTATAAGTCTACTACAATTATTAGACCAATGTCATTTTGCTTATGTTTTTCCATGTCTTGTTTATATTATATTGTTCTGATTCTGAATATGTTTTGGCAATATAAGAATAAGAGAGAGAGAGAGAGAGAGAGAGAGAGAGAGAGAGAGAGAGAGAGAGAGAGAGAGAGAGAGCCTCCTGGCTGTGTGTGACAACTCTGTAAATCTAACACCGATGTTGAATTGTTGTCACAAAACCATGAGAAGTCCATGTTTACATTGATTCAGCCAAGCCATTTGTATTTTGTGTGAGAGAGAGAGAGAGAGAGAGAGAGAGAGAGAGAGAGAGAGGGAGAGAGAGAGAGAGAGAGGGAGAGAGAGAGAGAGAGAGAGAGAGAGAGAGAGAGAGAGAGAGAGAGAGGGATCACATGAACATGGACACCGTGTTAAAAAGGAATATTATTGACAATCGGAAAACAAATGACATAATAAGAAAAGACCCCTGTGCCTCCCGGTTCGTCACTATTCATTAACTCCAGATTAACTCACCCCCCCCCCCCCCCACCGAGGCCCGGTTAGTCTTTGTCCACAGCCAGTCCCAGCTGGCGTGATCACCCTGAACCCACAGAGAAATCAGCCATCGCCACACCAGATGTGGGCAGACCGGCCGCCTCCGATTGAGACGGATTCTCTCACAATGAAATTGCCAATTATAGAAAATCTCGATCAGAGCTTTTTTTTGTATGTATGCGCCTGGTATGTTGATGAGTGGAGAGCTTGTTAAAGGGGGGCGGAGGGATCAATAATTGACTGAATGGAGAGTGAATGACCCTGGCCTTCACGACTCCCACCTCGCTCCCTACGTCCAACACTGAACCATTCCTCCTGCTACATACAGTACCATAACCACAACACTGAACCATTCCTCCTGCTACATACATACAGTACAATAACCACAACACTGAACCATTCCTCCTGCTACATACAGTACAATAACCACAACACTGAACCATTCCTCCTGCTACATACAGTACAATAACCACAACACTGAACCATTCCTCCTGCTACATACAGTACAATAACCACAACACTGAACCATTCCTCCTGCTACATACAGTACCATAACCACAAAACTGAACCATTCCTCCTGCTACATACAGTACCATAACCACAAAACTGAACCATTCCTCCTCCTACATACAGTACAATAACCACAACACTGAACCATTCCTCCTGCTACATACAGTACCATAACCACAAAACTGAACCATTCCTCCTCCTACATACAGTACAATAACCACAACACTGAACCATTCCTCCTGCTACATACAGTACAATAACCACAACACTGAACCATTCCTCCTGCTACATACAGTACCATAACCACAACACTGAACCATTCCTCCTGCTACATACATACAGTACCATAACCACAACACTGAACCATTCCTCCTGCTACATACAGTACCATAACCACAACACTGAACCATTCCTCCTGCTACATACATACAGTACAATAACCACAACACTGAACCATTCCTCCTGCTACATACATACAGTACCATAACCACAACACTGAACCATTCCTCCTGCTACATACAGTACCATAACCACAACACTGAACCATTCCTCCTGCTACATACATACAGTACAATAACCACAACACTGAACCATTCCTCCTGCTACATACAGTACAATAACCACAACACTGAACCATTCCTCCTGCTACATACAGTACAATAACCACAACACTGAACCATTCCTCCTGCTACATACAGTACAATAACCACAACACTGAACCATTCCTCCTGCTACATACAGTACCATAACCACAAAACTGAACCATTCCTCCTCCTACATACAGTACAATAACCACAACACTGAACCATTCCTCCTGCTACATACAGTACAATAACCACAACACTGAACCATTCCTCCTGCTACATACAGTACCATAACCACAACACTGAACCATTCCTCCTGCTACATACATACAGTACCATAACCACAACACTGAACCATTCCTCCTGCTACATACAGTACAATAACCACAACACTGAACCATTCCTCCTGCTACATACATACAGTACAATAACCACAACACTGAACCATTCCTCCTGCTACATACATACAGTACAATAACCACAACACTGAACCATTCCTCCTGCTACATACAGTACAATAACCACAACACTGAACCATTCCTCCTGCTACATACAGTACAATAACCACAACACTGAACCATTCCTCCTGCTACATACATACAGTACAATAACCACAACACTGAACCATTCCTCCTGCTACATACAGTACAATAACCACAACACTGAACCATTCCTCCTGCTACATACAGTACAATAACCACAACACTGAACCATTCCTCCTGCTACATACATACAGTACAATAACCACAACACTGAACCATTCCTGCTGCATGCATACAGTAAATGCAGGTGCATAAATATAGTGCCTTTATCCAAGGCGCTTTACAGAGATTGTGCATTACATTCACGCATTCACACACACATTCATACACCGATGGCGGCGGAAACCATGCAAGGCACCAACCAGCACATCAGGAGCAATTAGGGGTTCAGTGTCTTGCTCAAGGACACTAACTCTGGGGGAGCCCGGGTTCGAACTGGCAACCTTGCGGTTACTATCCAGCCACTCTCCCTGAGGCACCACCGTCATGCATACCATGACCACAACGCCGATGTCAGGCACAGAACATTTCCTTTCTTCTGCTGTTACAGTTGTAAAAAAATGACAAATAAAGCCTATCTATCTCCTTTTAATGTCATTTATTTATTTATAAATTAATGCCCCATAGTAGCACACGGCTACAAGAGAAAACCTACGAGCTCACAGTCTGCTATTTTCAATGTTATATGATCAATATTGAAGAAGTACCGTCATGAGCAAATACAAAAACAATAGTCGCACAGCAGCTCACTAAGCACCATGCAAAAGAGTGCTCTTTTATATTATTAATTTTGTTTATAGATACAACCAACGTTTTAACAGATGTTTTCCTCAGGGTTTGTTTTAAATAAAGTATTAAGTAATAAAAAATCCCCTGAATTTCCTGAAAGTAGGTTTTGCACTGATAGGCTTTAACCCATTCTGAACGGGAACCCATTATGGTGTT
Organism: Protomyctophum bolini; assembly: GCF_963924005.1. Taxonomy (NCBI): domain Eukaryota; kingdom Metazoa; phylum Chordata; class Actinopteri; order Myctophiformes; family Myctophidae; genus Protomyctophum; species Protomyctophum bolini. The sequence goes on from NC_137866.1 coordinate 40,161,648, forward strand.
AGCATCATGTTATGCTTTAGCTATTGAAAAATAGCAGATCTACAAGCTCGTAGCGCGCCACCGAGTGGCGCGCTACGAGCTTGTAGGTCTCAGTGTGTGTCCAGTGTGTGTCCATAGTGGAAACCTCGTATGAATCTGATCTCAGGTCAGAATGGGTTAATCCCCCCCCCCCCCCCCCACATCAAAAGCGTCTGACACGTCCACAGCGTCTGGATGTCAGCCTGTAAGACACGTCCATAACGCAGAGTCTGTCTGGATGTCAGACTCATCCACAGCTAATTGGAGCTCAGAGGAGTAATCAGCACAGGACAAATGGGACAGTTCTGGTCATTAGCCGTGACCAGTGTTCTCTATAGGCTGACATGCGCGCGCCCTGTGGTACTCACATGGTTTTCCTTTAATTAAGTAAAAAGTAGCAATATACTATGGTATGAAAATATACTTGAGTAAAAGTACGAAAGTATTGGCATCAAAAATAATTATATTGACAAATTTAAAAAAAGTACCAAATAAAACCCTTTTTTAAAATAGCTAGTCTGCAAGCTCAGAAATCATCAATATGATTGTTGATAAGCTCATAGTATAAGCTATGTTTTTTTTTTGTACAAAATAGGGCTACATTGGTTAATGTGTGTTATACATAATATTAAATTAATCTAATAACATTTTCCTCTGAGATTAAGTGGAAATAAATGGAATTATTCACGTCAAGTAAAAGTATCTCAATGTGTATTTAAATACAGTACTAAAAAAACCACTTTCCTCTCCACTGCCCGGGGCCTCGCACGCACACTGACACGGGCAGACCCACAGCGTGACATGGTCGGCTGGGCGGGTGGCTGGGTAGGATTTGTGGACACGGCGTCGTGTGGGGTCAAAAGACTGGGCGAGGTGCCAGCATGGTCTCAGTGGGGTGGGAGATGGGGGGGATGGGGGGGGGGGGTGGGGCATTGATCGCCTCTGCTCTCTGACTGGCGTATAGACAGGAAGTAAACACGAGTCGGCGTGGTTGACATGAGACACTGTACATGGGACTCTCTCACAGATCCAATCAGAGTCGAGTTACTCAACAAGCAGGCCTTACATTAGCCTGATGCACAATCTATACATCCTGATACATACAACGCCATCACATGGAATCACAAGTCAGTCTCCTCCCCTGAGAGGCGTTTCTATTTTGGTCTTCTGACTGGTGGTGAACCTGTGCACGCATGTGTGTGTGTGTGAGAGAGAGAGAGAGAGAGAGAGACTAACAGGATAAGACATAAATCTCCATTGCAATAACGATCTGGAGGACATGATGTGTCCACACGCACGCACGCACGCACGCACGGCGGTAGAGTCCTGCACTGACTGGAACCAGGTGAATGTCAGTTTGCCTCGTTGGTACAGCCATAACCTTTCAGGAAAGCTGAATAATTTAAGCACCGCCTCCCAACGCCAGGCCTCTGTCCGTCTGCTCTCTCTCTCACTGGCACGCTCGCCCTTCCGAGCCGCCGCCGGAGTGAAAATGGCAAGACGAATGCGGCGGAGGGTTTGTGATAATTGGCCGTATATAGCGGCGGGCCAGGGGCGGAGGGGGGGTGGGGGGGGGGGCGCCAGGGGCGGAGGGCCTGGAGGAAAGGTTGCGTGCAGGCGCATGCACGCAGGGGGGGGGGGGGGTGAGGCAAAGGACCCTTCCCTCCCTCTGTCTGTCTCCTCCCTAACCTCTCTGCAGGGGAAATACAGCAAGACATTGGCGACTTATACCTTAATTATATACTGTAGGGGTCTAATTCTTGGCCCAATCTGTCCCCTTCTACAGTACACCATGTGCTATGTCTTGCCTATCTTCCCTTACCCCTTAACTTATTATGCCATTCTTACTATTTTGGAAAACATTTCAATACTTCAAATAGCCGATCTACACAACGTGTCGATGTGGATCGGCCAGTGGAACTGTTTCTAAATGTTTTCAAAGACAGTCAAATGTGGCAAAGAAGTTTAGGGATAGAGGGTAAGAAAGGGCCACATATCTCTTTTTTTGGCGAGCTCAAAGCGGCTACGGATAATATATAGTTACATATGTAGCCGTCTGACCTTCAACTTGTATTAGAGGTCAGCGGAACCCCAGTGTTCGCTGTTTTGGGGAACTTTCTGTTCCTATTAGTTTTTTACCTGAAAGTGGAAAAGAAACTGACAGCAGCACAAAGGAGGGAGGAGGAGGTGTGTGAATGTCTGTGGGCGTGCACACAGTATGGATCATGGAGGAGGAGAGGGAGATAATGGCCACGGTGACAGCATGGCACACACACACACACACACACACACACACACACACACACACACACACACACACAGCTGTTCTCCTCATGGTGGAGAGCATAGGGTCTCTGCCAGGAGCATCACGCTGCAGACAGCGGCGTGATCTCCCACCGCAAGGCTGAGACATGACCACAGTGGCCTGGACACACGCGCACACACACACACACACGCATGCATACGCACAGGCACGCACACACACGCACGCACGCACACGCACACACCACACACACACACACACACACACACACACACACACACACACACAACACACACAGACACACACACACACACACACACACACACACACACACACACACACCTTACACTGACATATACTGTATCCACCCACATTCTATGCTGTTGTGTGAGTAGATTGGTGTTTAACAGCATGTCAAGCCTGCAGAGTCAGATCCATATTATACATCTGATATCATATACACAGCAGAACTTTGCTGCATTCTCTATTCGATTCAAACAACAAGCCTGCATCGCTGAGGGCAATTATATCTCTACTGCTCTCCATTTGCCGAGGTTGTAGACAGCCAGTCAAACAAACCCTGGCCAGGCTTCGCTGTTTCTCGCTTGGCTTTTCTGCTGCTAAATCAACGGAACAGTATAGCCGGCTCCTCATCCATGATTTATCGGGGTGAAATATTCATTACAGAAGGGCATGCATACAGTACAGTCGGGGGGGGTGTATTGTATATCTGACGCGAATGTGGACCTGACAGCCGTTGGCTCCATCATCAACGCACATCGCACTGGGACAGCTCGTTGGCTCTGGCACCTGTCTCCCCGGCGCTCAACCGCAGCGCAAACTAAACCTGATTGGAATGAATAGGAGAACTGTGGCAGACATGAAGGATCCATCTGTCTCCTGTAGCCTCCAGGCATGTCCGAGCTCCGCCTTTATACATCCACCCACGGAGGTACAACCACGGCAGAGAAGGGAGCGGTGCAACTATTCGCCTTCAATTAGCCGTGGAGCAGTCGAAGCCTATCCCCCTCGCCGGGAACCGGCGTGTGGAGGCTTGATGAGGAGTACATACATGGTGTTGGAACCGGGCCTGTGATCCGTTTGACAGGATTAGAGAGGTGTATATTGATCTGTCCATTGTGAGATGTGGGCTTGTTATGACTGCTGAATGGTGGGGCGAGTTCAAAGCTGAGGGAAGGTTGCTTGATGGAACCACTCAACTAACACCCCCCCCCCCCCCATCTCTCTCTCTCTCTCACACACACACACACAACACACACACACACACACACACACAAACACACAATGGAAAACTAACAAAAGTCTCTTTGATGTGACAATAAAGGAGCCTGCACCATGGACAGAGCCACATAGCAGTGCACAACACAAATCTAAGATTTGACCCAAAATAAATTGCAATAGGTAATTGTTCAAGGTTTTTTTACGATCCTCAGGGTCATCCACATAACATAATAAACTTTATTATTATATACATTGTGGATCATGGTAAATTTAGCGGTTGAATGTTGGGGTACCATTGAAAACAAAAAAAGGCTAAACAATCTCATTTGAATTATGCTTTAAGTAGCATGTGACGTGTCAAACTAGGGGTAGTCATGATTCTGAACACATTCCAAGCATTCGTTTTGTACGAAAAACACTCCTTGGGCTAAATTCGGCCATAGCAACATAGTTTGTTTTTAGTTCAATGTTTGTTTTAAAAACGCCAAGGGAAATTTACATCATCTTGTCCCTAACACAAACATCAAACGCCATTAACAATAAAGATAATTTACTGTGTGTTTTGATCACCATTAGGCCTGCATCACCTAATCATAGCAACATGAGTTAGAGTCTTTAATATTATCAGCGCCCCTCACTTCACATGGGTGTGATTTTTAATATGTTATTTGGATGACCCTAAGGATCATAAAAACCTTGAACCATTACTATTGCAATTTATTTTGGGTTACCTCCTAGGTGTGCTTAGTACGCTAGTACCAACGCTAGTACACAGCATTTCAGAACCATGGACAGAGCATGGTGGCTACACAACACTTCAGAACCATGGACAGAGCATGGTGGCTACGCAACACTTCAGAACCATGGACAGAGCATGGTGGCTACACAACACTTCAGAACCATGGACAGAGCATGGTGGCTACGCAACACTTCAGAACCATGGACAGAGCATGGTGGCTACGCAACACTTCAGAACATGGACAGAGCATGGTGGCTACGCAACACTTCAGAACCATGGACAGAGCATGGTGGCTACACAACACTTCAGAACCATGGACAGAGCATGGTGGCTACACAACACTTCAGAACCATGGACAGAGCATGGTGGCTACACAACACTTCAGAACCATGGACAGAGCATGGTGCGCTACGCAACACTTCAGAACCATGGACAGAGCATGGTGGCTACACAACACTTCAGAACCATGGACAGAGCATGGTGGCTACACAACACTTCAGAACTATGGACAGAGAATGGTGTGCTACGCAACCCTTCAGAACCATGGACAGAGCATGGTGCGCTACGCAACACTTCTGAACCATGGACAGACAGAGCATTGTGACTGACACAGCACTTCAGGACCATGGACAGAGGCACACATAACTGCACAAGGTTTCAGAACCATGGACAGAGCAGCATAGCACTACCCTCTCACTATTTTTTTTTTTTTTGCAATATCCTGCCCCATATGCGTGTGGTGAATTAAACTTCATCACCTGTAAAATCAGCACGTTCATGTTCGGTGTAATATGGCCGCATTGTAAGTACGCCGAAAGACTGTACACAGAAGCCCATGTAAAGTTGCGCCATCTCTCTAAGTCTGATGGCTTTCCGCTGATAGTAATCTCGTAGGGAAATTGCTCCACCCTTTCCTGCAGGAAATTAATAAGGGTTATTAATAATGTGTTGTGAATCATCGCAAGTTGTCATGTATTCAGATTAAACTGAGACTAACTGACCAGTTGCCTAAGTGGGCGATCCAAAGAGAGAGAGAGAGAGAGAGAGAGAGGGATGGGGGGGGGGGAGAAATGAGTGAAGTGAAGAAACAAGGTTGTCAGCCGCCTCTCCACCTTGCTGTTCATTTCATTATCTCATCCCTCTCTCTCTCCTCCTCTATAACATTATCTAATCCCTCTCTCCTCTCCTCCTCTATAACATTATCTCATCCCTCTCTCCTTCCTCCTCTATAACATTATCTCATCCCTCTCTCCTCTCCTCCTCTATAACATTATCTCATCCCTCTCTCCTCTCCTCCTCTATAACATTATCTCATCCTCTCTCCTCTCCTCCTCTATAACATTATCTCATCCCTCTCTCCTCTCCTCCTCTATAACATTATCTCATCCCTCTCTCCTCTCCTCCTCTATAACATTATCTCATCCCTCTCTCCTCTCCTCCTCTATAACATTATCTCATCCCTCTCTCCTCTCCTCCTCTATAAAGGATCTCATCCCTTACTTAAGTAAATCTACTTAGTTATACTTTGCACAACTGCCTGCGCTCCCCACCCCAACCCCCCCCCCCCCCCCCCCCCCCCGGTATTAATATCACAATTATCCCCCAACTCTGTAGCCGCGCCTGCGGCCAACGCGCTGCCGTGTGATTTGATGGAGAGGCGCGTGGTGGAATTACATTCGATTAGCACTAAACAAGAGATGGGGAACGCGCCGCGGCCCCATCGATCAGCGGGCCACGCAGAGATCCAACCAGTGTCCAGATCAGCCGCTTTGTTTGGGCACGTGCGTGCGCAAGGTCGTGCTCGTGAGTGCATATATATATAGGTGTGTGTGTGTGTGTGTGTGTGTGTGTGTGTGTGTGTGTGTGTGCACTCAGGAGCATTCAGAGCGTCTGCTGAGATGTATGATGACACTGTTCAACACAAACATTCCTCAGAGGGTCATTGTGTGTCTCTGTGTCTTGGAGGGAGAACTTGGTTGTTGTTCAGAGTGACAAATAACAAAGCCTGTTCTAGGCTTATGTCTCTCTGTCTCTCTCATCTCTCTTTCTCTATGAATTTTTATTTCACGTTCTCTCTTTTTT
>NC_137866.1:40168191-40205691 GCF_963924005.1 Protomyctophum bolini
CGAGGACCTCCCTATTGACCTTATGCAGACCGTGGCCATCTTCCCAGCAAGGTGCTAACTAGGTGAAACTTCCCATTGAGCCCATTCATCCAAACAGAAAAGTCCTATCTAATTGTATTAGACAACATCAAACTCACCAACATTGCATCTGTACCAATTATATACGAAAAGCGAATTATCCGTGGTTTAATACAATTAGATGGGACTTTTCTATTTGGATGTATGGGCTGTCAATGGGAAGTTCCACCTAGTTAGCACCTTGCTGACTAGATGGCCGTGGTCTGCATAAGGTCAATAGTGAGACGCTCGAGAGGCATTCTAACCAGATGCCCAAATCACCCAAGGTGACACTGACACCCTGACACACAATACACTGACATGAAATAAAGCATTAATCTTTAAAAAAAAAGAGAAGAAAATGAGAAGAAATAAAATAAAGGATGCGAAGCAAGCCATCGTGCGACCATTGGCGCTAGACGTTATCCGCCGCTGTCATACACACAGGAGGGCCAAAACGAGGACAACTCTCTGGCAAATTCATGACAATGACAAGCCGCTCTGACAGAGCGGTGGAGCTGCCGCCGCGGCCGGCGCATGGAGAGATGGAGCGACTAGATGAGTCATTATGTTTAACATAATAGCGTATTGACCTTGGTCCCTCCGGCAAGACAAATCGACTGGAACCGTATCTGAAAAAAAAACGCACTTCAACACGGTCGCAGGGAGCACGGCGTGACAGCGAGACGAGGGGCCCTTAGCCGCTCCCACACCACGAACTGTGCTCGTACTGTACATGTACATTAATGCATACAAGTGTGTGGTTGACACATTGACATAATGTACAGTATATAATGTACGGGCATATATATATATATATATATATATATATATATATATATATATATATAGTGGACAGCAGTGCAGTGCTGTGATAATGAGGCTTATCAGGAGCAGAAAAAGGGGCCTCTGTCATTCTTGTTAAGAGTGTAAAAGTGCTTAGTGGCATAGCGCTGCTCAGCTTAATAACATCATAACACCAGCTGGAACTAGAACCATCATTCTAGACCAGTGTTTTTGCTCTGCCTCCACGGCAAGCCTAACCCAGCCTGTATAAGAGTATGACAACTTGTGGTTCCTGTGCCATCGTATAAGGCATTTACACGTTTCACACAGCGTGCATAAAGGTCTTTATGGTCAGGGATGCCAAGCCCAGTGCTTATTGTGTGTGTGTGTGTGTGTGTGTGTGTGTGTGTGTGTGTGTGTTTTTACAGAGTACCGGGTCTGTTTGTTGTGCGAGAGGGCGGGAGAGTCGTATTGGATGTTTATTAGGCCCAGAGTCTGGCCAGGCCTGAGCGGCCTGCAGTAAAACAGAGAGGCACACATCAGCGGCCATGCAGCGGTGCCAGTCAACTGGGCAGCAGCTGCCCAGTTTAATATATATTGAATAATATATTGAATATTTATAGAATATATACTCAATATACTTCAAAATGTACCTCGAGTAAAAGTACAAAAGTATCGGCATCAAAATGTAGTTAACCCATTCTGGACGGGAATGCCTTTTGGGTGTTTTTATTATGTTATACTTTAGCTATTGAAACAAATCGTGAAAGTGTGGCGCAAATCTTTGAATGTATATTCTTTCAGAGCGAACATTTTTAACTCAAATATTTGCTTCTGGGAGGTCCCTGGAGGAATATAATTTCAGATGGGGGTCGGTGGCCAATCACATACATGATGACATGAAAATGTTTGAGAACGACTGCCATAGAAACATGGGTTTTTGAGAAAACTGTCATGATTTAGAAGGCATTTGTAGAATCGTCCTCAGGTCTAAATGGGTTAAAATGCCAAAAGTAAAAAGTACTCACTATAACATGGCCCATTTCAAGTTTTAAAATGTATGAAAATATTTTGAAATAGCAGATCTACAAGCTTGTAGACTGGCTATTTTCAAATGGCCGAAATGTATATAGGGCTGAAGTGCATGGTTACTGTAGGCCTATATGCTTTGTAATAACAATCCAAGTAACTAGTTTCATATAATTGTAGTGGAGTAAAAGTAGGCCTACAATATTTGTCTCTGAGACGTAGTAAAAAATATGTAAAGGTATTCAAGTTGGCCTTCCGCTGCATTTGAGCCAGACTTCTCAAAGACCACCACCAGCAAATGACAAATCAGACACAGCTTTTTACCAACTGCACGTGATATTCTTCTTGTAAACAAAAACAAACAGTGGGCCACAAGGTACACATACATACTGGTTGCTGTGAGCACGGTACAGTAGACAGCAACGCCTGAGTTATTATTATTTAACCACGTCGCTATTCTGGGCACAGTGCTATTTTTCACCCAAAAGATTTGGGTGTCGGCTAGAGACTATAGACAGAGTGTAGAGAAGACCCCTGGGGGACCCTGCATGCAGGTCAACAAACTATACTGGCTTTAAGATAGTAAATAATTGAGGTGTGGCGTATAAGCCGTTTAATGTGGCATTTCAAATGTTACATTTATCACGACATTGTAACCTTAAACCATATGTGATCAATACCCAATGTTACAAACCAGAATGCATTTGAACGTGGGAAAGCTGGAGTATAGCGAGAGTCAGATAGAACTCTGTTCTGCAGGCTCTTCTCGCTTATTTATTTTGGGCCTCTTCAATATTTTAGAGGGAGACCAGGAAGTACAGGCCAGAAGCACTTTGGAGACCACTAGAGTAGCCAAAACAAGAGACACACACACACACACACACACACACACACACACACACACACACACACACACACACAGCCAGCAGTAGGGTGAAGGACTAGGTGTTTAAGATCTGATGGACGCCCGCCGTCGCATTCTCATCGATCGCTCCCTCAGACCATTTAGCACCTCTGCTACTCTGGGGGGGGGGGGGGGTTCTGGACACAGTCCACTGTGTGTGTGTGTGTGTGTGTGTGTGTGTGTGCATTGTGCGTGCACGTGTCCACAAAAAGCCATCACTGCCCTCCTCGTTGCTTTCATGCAGGCTGAGAGACAAATTGCCAGACATGAAGAAGAGGAGCCGTTGGTGGAGCGTCTGGGCTGCATGGGTGGCTGGGGGGGGGGGGTGTGGGTGGGGGGTGGGTGGGTGGGGGGTGGGTGGCTGGGTGGGGGGTGTGGGTGGGTTGGGGGTGGCTGGATGGGTGGGGGTGTTGGTGATGGGGGGGGGGGGGTGGCTGGGTGGGGGGTGTGGGTGGGTTGGGGGTGGCTGGATGGGTGGGGGTTGTGGGGATCGGGGGGAACCGGAGACGTCCATCTTTATGGCCCTTAAAAAATCTCCATTTCTACTTCGTTGTCGCACGCTGAACACAGCCGACATGCTAGCTCACATGCTGCATGGCTATTCCTTGGCACGTGCGTGACGGCCCTGGCAACGCGGCAGGCGGATCAGTCATTAGTCAGAGCGGTGCAAGCCGGGGTGGAGATCAATGATCTTTGAGTGTTTGAGCATCGACTGCCATCCCCCCCCCCCCCCCCCTCACCCCCCCCTAACCGACCACCCCTCACCCCCCCCCCCCCCCCCCCCCCCTCCCACCCTAATGTTACATTTAATGAGCCAATTAGTCCTCGACGTACGCCGGCATGGCCGGCGCGCATTCTTAAACTGTTGTTTACACTGCATTCATTATTAATATCTCATAGTTAAGGTATGAATAAAATTAAAAGGAGCGGCGAGACCATTAGCTCCCCACGGTGGATGCTTATCCAGATAGGATGCTTTGTTATCGCGGGCGATGGGTGGGGGGGGAGGGGAGGGGGAGGGGGGGGGTGGTGGTGGGTAATTGTTCGCGGTGGTGGGCTAAGATCTGCTGGTTCAGTATAGAGGGGGAGAAGAGCGTGTGTGATTTATACAAGCCTTAGCGATGTGGCGTGCGCGCGTGCGTGTGTTATTGGAGATGGAGTGGGGCGGTTTGCTGTAATGTCTGGGACAACAGCCTGCATCCAATGGCTTCAGATGGTGCTTTAGCACTCCCTTTCCTCTCTCTCTCTCTCTCTCTCTCTCGCTCTCTCTCTAAAACCTCAAGCCTTGTCTAAATTCTTTCCCTCTCTCTTTCCACCCCTCCAACATATACCTCTAGAAGGGGTATATGCAAATGAGCCCCTATCTCTCCCGCTATCTCTCCCTTCCTCTTATCTTATATGCATGTTCGTTTTAATGCACTTCTGAATCATTCACGATGGGCCGGCTTGTATTCATTCATTCATTCATTCAGACCAACTGCTCCTCGATTTATAAAGGAGAGACTGAGAGAGGTAGAGAGGTATGCAGGAAAGGGCTGAAAGGTTTCATATGATCCTGTTGGTATACTGGAGCCGGCTGGTTCAGAATGCAAACCGTGTCAATGCCACATCTGGTATAAACCCTATTAATTAAATAATGCATAAATTATGCAATCCACTGTTCTGGTTTTGTGTATACGGTATACAGTATTGCAGGACATCCTTATGACCTCAGATATTGAGGTTGGGGCAACTGAATACAAACACGACAATCTGTCTTGACAATTTTGGAGATCGATTACTGTAGCAATTCATTTCTCATTCCATTTTACGCAACGTCCACTTTTAGACTTGTTCAGCGCTAAGTATGTCTGTCAGCTCACCAACTGAATTGATTTTCAAGTTTCGTATCGATTTCATGTCAAAGAAATCCATCAAAACAGTGAATGAAGAAATGCTTTGCGTGGTAAAAGTGTTACAGTAGAAAATACTTTATGACGTGGGTATTTGTGGTTGCGGCCGAGTCCGCCATTGTTTCTTGTAAACAACTGAGGTATCAGCATTTAGTTTGTGAGATAGATCGTGTATTATACAGTGATCGTTCACTGGCCACGCTGAGGCAGCGGTGGCCGAGTGGATTGCGGAGCGGTCTAGATACCGGAAGGTCGCCAGTTCGAATCAGCGATCCGACACGTTAAAATTACCACCGTTGAAGTGCCCTTGGACAAGGCATTGAACCTCTACCATGAAATGCTCCATGTGGGCCTTGCTGTAAACAAGTATCTGATGCTTAGTCGAGTTACCCTTGGTAAACTTGATTTACCAGAACGCATTTCTTCTTCTTCTCCTATAGCCCAGAACTGTGCCTTAAGTATATTGTAGTGCAGGGACCTGCAAAATGAAAAGTTAACACAGGATGTCCGAGGTTCGATTCCAATGCCTCCCTGCTTGACGCTCAGCATCAACGGTTGGATTGGGGATAAGTCCCTGAGACATACTAGCGTCATGTCCATGGGGTATACTTGTACGTCATGTCCATGTACCACATCACGAGGGATGTACTGGTCGGCCTACATCAAGCCGCATCACTGTACTAGAGGCGTAACTATCAAGAATGCCATGAATCACGTTATGTTCTACATGTGTACTTTCATTTCGTCAGTGGTGGAAAGTAACTAAGTACATTTACTCAAGTGCTGTACAATTTTGAAGTATTTGTACTTAGTGGAGTAGTTTCAAATTTCAGTCATTTACATTGGACTACGGTCCACTACAGACAGTGTGGTGGAGTGTATAGTCCACTCGCTTGTAGATCTGCTATTTTTGAAAACTTGAAATGGGACACTGCATAATGACTATTCTTTGTACCTTTGGTACATCAAGTACATTTTGATACCAATGCTTTTGTACTTTTACTCAAATACATTCCGGACTTTTTTTCAACCTTTGATTTCTACATTATAGTAGGCCTATTGATCATTTTACTTAAGTAACAAATGTGACTACTTCTTCAAACACTGGTGTTTCATATTTTTGGTGGATTGAGTCATTTCTGAATCCTTCACACAGATGTCAGTATGGTTCCCATAAGAAACATGTCTCTGTTGTCTGCCGACAATGACTCTGGCTTTTGTAGATCAATTCTAGAGACAGTCTTTGGCTGCAAGAGGCAGCCTGTCATTCTCAATTCATCTTTTTGTGCCTGCCATGGCACTCGCAATCTAAGTTTCTTATCTTGTCCATTTCTTTTGTGCAGTCGGTGCGGTCCACTGTTAAAGTATCAACTGCTCTTAAAAGCATTTCGATGCCCACAGCGTTGGAAACTGAAAATAAACACGCCTGCATGCATGCCATGCTGTGTATGAGTTACTGGTATCGCCGAAATTCGAAAACAATACCTAGTGAAACCAAAGATGCTAATCGATCACCCCCCAAAAAAAGAATGCACTCAAACCAAAATAACAAGACATTTTATATGTTGTGATGTATTTGTGTTATATTATTAATACCACATGAGCCCTAGCGTTTCTATTCTGGGCATGTCATGATGGCTGACAAACTCCAGAAATAGGTGAACATTTGGGGTTATTGGAAATAACCCATCTACGTTGCAAACTCATAGATTGGCTATTTTCAGCGAAGACATTGGGTGTAGAGAGGACAGAGCACAGCCCCTGGGGGACCCCCTGGTAGATGAAATACGTACCGCGTTTAACTGGTTAAACTAGTATGTGTACAAAAAAGACAAACGAGCAAACAAAACAAAATGCATTTCAAATCCCCACCACCATTTTAGTCGAGCTCTATGCTGCCGAAACATTTGTGGCACTGCATTTCCATCACGTCTTTATGGAATAAATAAATAAATGAACAAAAAACAAACATGCACTGTTTATTTGTTTGTGAAGCATCTTTTAGAGCATGTATCGCTAGCTTAAGACTGTCTGTCTGTCTGTCTGTCTGTCTGTCTGGCATTCAAACACGGATCAAGGCACCGCCTCTGTCTGCCTCCTCCGTCTGCACAAGGAGCCATGGGTGTGTGTGTGTGTGTGTGTGTGTGTGTGTGTGTGTGTGTGTGTGTGTGTGGATGTGGGTGTGTGTGTGTGTGTGTGTGTGTGTGTGTGTGTGTGTGTGTGTGTGTGTGTGTGTGTGTGTGTGGGTGTGTGTGTGTGTGTGTGGGGGGGGGGGCATGGGGTGCTGCCTTGTTTTTCACGACGTAGACAAAGTGTGAGAGTGTATATATATGGAGGCTGGGGCAGAAAAAATAAATCAAAAAATCAATAAAACATTAAAATCGCTCCAGTCAACAGAGCAGGACCTCCTCCCAGACACATCCTCTGATGGAGCCGGCTCCCCAATATTCAGCTGGAATATCTCTGTGTAAAGGTGTGCGTGTGCTTGTGAGTGTGTGCTTGTGCTTGTGTGAGTGCGTGCGCACAATATTAGATCTGGCAGGCAGAGAGAGAGAGAGAGAGAGAGAGAGAGAGAGAGAGAGAGAGAGTCACTATGGACATCAGTGGGGGGGGGAGAAAAAATATATTGCTGACCTATTTGGATATGTTATACGTAGGTTATAGGCCCATGGCGAGCGAATTATTACAACCAATCAGTAAAATTCGTTCCAGGGAGTCGTGAAAATTAAACGACTGAAATTAAATGAGGAGTGAGCCAATTCTGATCCCCCGACTTCGGCCCCAAGGCTAAAGGACCGCCTTGACGGATAGGGCCTGACAGCGACGGCCATTAAATTATGACAGCGATCACAGTGTGTTTAAGGCAATATTACACAGACTAACAAATGGCCGTGTTCGTCCTGTGAAGGCCAGGCTTTATTCAGGGGGAAATAAAATAAGACTCCGTTCCGATCTAAAAGTCCTCTCTCCCATCTCCCCCCTCGTCCCTGACATCACTATCCCTCTCTTCTGTTCCACGTTCAAACTTTTTCTGTATCCGCAATATTGAGGAAAAAATGGGCCCATGTGCCCAGAATAGGGATGGAGGGTTAATGTGGCCAACATCCATTTTTAATTACACTAGGGGTTCGTATAGAGTTCGGGCCCTCAGACCTACATCGCACCACTGATCTGACAAGAGTCACAGTGGTCGGACCATTCCATGTTAATAGAGTGATTGATTTGATGTTATCAAAGTTAAATAATATCCAGTTGCTGTCTGGAAGAAACTATCCTAACTCCACTTTTGAGGTTTTAGATTTTCTTTTAAATCACACCCATGTGAAGTGAGGGGCGCTCTTATCATCTGTACATCATCATGACTTAACGTGTCGATTTGCTCGTCCACTTATGACGTAAATTCTCCATTCAAATAAAGTTTTCAATCAATCCATTGGACCCTCAAACTATCTGCCAAAACCACTCGATATATATATATACACACACACACACACACACACACACACACACACACACACACAGTATATTTTTTCATCGGTGCTATTGAACACCACTAGTCTGTGTGGTGGTTGAAAATATATTGAACCAATGGAAAGTATAAAAAAATAACTTGAGGGAGGGGGAGGGGGGGGGGGGGGGGGGGGAACGTATCAATAACAGAGGCATGAATCAACCCCCCAAACCAGCTAAAGGAACCCTGGTTCCCCAACGCTTCCTCCACTCATCCCTGTTCATCTTCCAGTTGGAGAAGCAACAGGCGTAAAGCGCGTCCTCAGGCAGCTCCAGCGCTGCTGCTTGGCCTGCGACAACGCGCCACATAATAACTCATAGCTAACGTCGCGGTGGAGCGCGCCAGAAATTGCTTTCAAGCCCCCCACTTAAAATAGTCCCGGTGACAGGCCCTGCTGCTTTAAATAAGCACCTCAGCTCTGTCTAGAGAGCCTCCTTAATCCCAGCGGTGAGAGACACTCCAACTGGAAGATACCGCGGCGAAGAGAGGGAGGGGGGGAGGGGGGGAAATAAAACAAGGAGCAGGAGGAAAAAGGGGGGAAAAAAGCCAGGACAAGTCCTCCACGAGGGAGAGAGGGCTGGGGGACAATTTACGACAGGTGACTCTGGGAAGAGAGAGAGAGAGAGAGAGAGAGAGAGAGAGAGAGAGAGAGAGAGAGAGAGAGAGAGAGAGAGAGAGAGAGAGAGAGAGAGAATGAATGAATAAGAAGAGGGAGAGAGATGGCATGTATGGGTTGAGGTGTAGGGGGGGGGTGGCCCTCGCCCACACATAATGCTTCCTTTAGGGCAGTTTTCCCCAAACATTGTGTCGGTTTTCATGGGTCGTGAATAATAAACCTTTTGTTTTCTACCTTTTCTACCCTAAAAAAGTATTTTTTTTGTTTATTTTTTGCATTTTCGAATATATAAAAATAAAATGCTATACATGCTCTCTGGACTGATACAAATATATATATGCAGAGGAAAAAGCTATTTCACTTAGGGGACCATAGGGGGCGCCACAGATGTGAAAGAAAATTCTCTGCGAAACAAGACATTTTGCAAGACCAATCTTCACCGAATTAGATTAGATTCATACGTCAGTGTCAAACTCACTTTCGTCATTATATCGTTTGGCTGTAATGGACAGGTATGGACAGGTATGGGGACAGGTATGGACAGGTATGGACAGGTATGGGGACAGGTATGGACAGGTATGGACAGGTATGGGGACAGGTATGGACAGGTATGGGGACAGGTATGGACAGGTATGGACAGGTATGGGGACAGGTATGGACAGGTATGGGGACAGGTATGGACAGGTATGGACAGGTATGGGGACAGGTATGGGGACAGGTATGGACAGGTATGGACATGGACAGGTATGGACCAGTATGGGGACAGGTATGGACAGGTATGGACCAGTATGGGGACAGGTATGGACAGGTATGGACCAGTATGGGGACAGGTATGGACAGGTATGGCCCAGTATGGGGACAGGTATGGACAGGTATGGACCAGTGTGGGGACAGGTATGGACATGTATGGAGACAGACAGGTATGGAGATACTGTAGGTATGGACAGGTATGGACAGGTATGGACAGGTATGGACACAGGTATGGGGGTCACTGTCATTTACAGTACATTACCATCCTGATTTGTGTTCCCATGCAGTCTGGCTCAAACATATAATTGACACTATTATAGTAACCCCCCCCCCCCCCCCCATTAGCCTGGGCCTTTTCACACACACACGCAGCATCACATGCACCAAACAGACAACAGCATAGGAAGGAAGGTGCTTCCTGGCGGAGATTTGTTTGAAAATAAATCCAATTAAACTGGAATGACAGAAAGGCTACAACGAGGCCGCTACAGAGCTGGCCAGATGCTAGAATGGCAAAGTGAGGCTTAACAGCAATGATCTTGTCCAATGATTAGCATGATTTACAATTTATAGTTTCTTGTGCGGTGGTGTCGCAATGCATTGTGAGTTTGTATAGTGGCCATTTTGAGCTCACAGCACCGTATGAAAGATGACACGATTAAGTCTCCTGCTATGACTGATGACCATCAAATTATGGGCTCAGGAATGCAAGAAAAACAAAACGAACTAAAGATATCCATGAATTCAAAGCTTCATGCGGTGTCTAAATGATACAAAGATAAGTCTTTTTTTAAACACAGTATTAGCTTAGCCTGGTTATCATGTCACAACCGAGCGAGCATGAATGTATTATCAAAACCCAAACGTGATTCATGATGGATAGTGTAGGGCGATCAGGCTCACTCCTCTATTAGAGGACATGAGTAGTAGCTTTTTGGCAAGCAACGCCATCATCGTACAACAGGAGTATACATTTGCTGGGTGTTTTTATCTCTCTCTCTCTCTCTCTCTCTCTCTCCCTCTCTGGACGCTCCACTAGACACTCCACCTCCCTGGCCAGCAGTGTGTGAGCCGTACGTGTCATAGCTATAGGTGATGTAATCCCTGGGCCAGGCGAGCGAGGGACCATGACGTCATCCAGTGCCTCTCCTCCCCCCTCCAGCTCCGCTGTGAGAACAGTGTGTCCAGTACACAGCGGGAACGCAAGCGCTTTGGCTTGTCCTCCCTCTCTCTATCTCTCCCTTTACCTCTCTCTCTCTCTCTCTCTCACTGGCTCTCTGTCCTTCCCCTCTCTCTCTCTCTCTCTCTCTCTCTCTCTCTCTCCATATCACTTCCGTCCTCCCCTCGCTCTTTTTCCCACACTTTTTTGCACGCACACAAGCCCGCTCGCTCCCTTCCTCACTCGCTCGCCCCTATACCTGGGGCTCTTGTTCTTTTATAGCAAATTGAACCTTTCACTCTGAAAGAAATAATTACTCTCTGGAGAGAAAGGGGGGACTGCCGTGGAATGCTGATATGACATACAATGTCACCTTGCCACTCAGGAACTCTGCCTGCACCGCCAGCTATAGTGCTGGGGGAGAGAGAGAGAGAGAGAGAGAGAGAGAGAGAGAGAGAGAGAGAGAGAGAGAGAGAGAGACTCCAGGCAGGCACGAAACAGAGGACAGGGAGGTAGAGTGGGTAATAAGCAAAAGGAAACGACAAAAGGGGTGACAAAAAACATGTGGTGAAATGAGAAACGAGAGGGAGGCATGAATGAGAGAGGGGAGAGAATAGCAAAGGAGACGAGAGGTCATAAGCATGGAAGGCAAGAGAGAGAGAGAGACAGAGACAGGCCAGGGTTTAGGTGAGAGAGAGAGAGAGGGTCGAGAGGCATTGACCTTAAGGGAGGTCACCCCCAGGGGGAGGATCCTCCATCTTGCTGGCATTTGTGAGCCGGGGGCAGGAAGAGCCGTGTGGAGTGGATCACTGCCATTTCCAATTATTACCCATCATGCCTTTCAGCTGAGTGCTCGTGCAGTCATGCTCCGGCCCCCTCGGCCGCTAAATGGCCCTCTGCGGGCCAAAGGGTCTGTGGGGGCCGTGGGGGGGTTCCAGGGGAGATGGGAATGAGAGAGGTTGGGCATGGTGCCTTGAGGGTTGCAGACCCCCATAATGCCTTTTCGCACTGAGCCCCGCAGAGCCCCGGATCACCAGCGCGTCCCTGGCAGCCCGAGCTAAAGCTATAGCCCATAGGCTGCCATGGAGCTCCTGCTGTGACCTCATATCCTGTCATACGACAGAGCGCTTCATCAACCCGTGGCCACTGGCCACAGGGGTGGCCGTGGCTCAGGGCTCGAGTGGCCGCTAGAGCAGCTGGATGGGACGGGAACCGTGAGGTTCTAGAGCAGCTGGATGGGACGGGAACCGTGAGGTTCTAGAGCAGCTGGATGGGACGGGAACCGTGAGGTTCCAGGTTCAATCCTGGGCTCCCCCAGGGATATAGTGTCAAAGTGTCCTTGAGCAAGAGTGCAGGTTGGTGGTCATATACTGTACTGTAGGTGGTGGTAGCAAAACAATGTTTGTGTTTACACAAACCCTCAAAGCTGGACATAGGAGTGGCTCGCTTCCCTCAAATAAACAAATAAATAAATCACACCCGTGTGAAGTGAGGGGCGCTCTTATATACACCATGTTTGTTTATTTATTTGGTTCGGCCCAATACAATGAATCCTTTTTTTTATATCGTTGAACCTGCCACAACTCTACCAAATGTAATGCGTCCATAAGTGAAGAAACAAAATGAAAACACAAAATAAATCAGTATACATGCATGCACACACATGTATATACTTTAAACACACTCACACACCAAAGTCCCTATACTGTGGACCAAAGGTTCTAATGCCACATCCAATCTACAAGCATCTACAATTATCTGGCAGGTATAGTGTGTCATTCTCTCTGCAGCACATTGGATCGGACACTTTGTCGAAGGTACTGTAGCTCTGACGTGATATATTATATTAACCCCTGAATCCTAGGCCTATATATACTTCAGCATATGCTGAATTGCAAAAATAGGTAACCAACCAAATAGGTAACACATTGATATTTAGGGCGGCTCACATGGTGGAGCCAACGTGATTTTGAAGGAAGGTGGAAAGTAACTAAGTACATTTACTCAAGTACTGTACAGTACAATTGTGAGGTACGGAGTATAGTACACATTTCCATACTTTTACTTCTACTCCACTACATCACAGTGGGGCAAATATTATACGTTTTTACTCCGCTACAATCATTTGACAACTTTAGTTACTATAGTTACTCAGTAGATTTGGATTATTATTGCAAGACATATAGCCTTCAGCCCTATTTAAACATTGGCTTTTTGAAAATAGCAGATCTACAAGTTCACAACATACTCTCTCCCCATGGCTTCGGCCTGGTGGAGACAATTATGTCTAGACATAATTAGCCTATGTCTTAAATGTAAACACAGAGAGAGGGAGAGAGAAAGCAGCAAAACACTCCATGAGACTCGCCACTACTGCGGTGGATGGTTGAAAGACCACTAGTTTCCACACTGCATGGTGTTCATGTTGGTAAAAATATCACTAGTGTCCATACTGCATGGTGTTCATGTTGGTAAAAAGGTTCATATGTAATCCATTCATTCAGCACAGCTTTGATTTGATTGACCAAAGAGTAGGAAGTAACTAACTAACTAAGACTTCCTGAAGTGGCCCTTCAAAATAAGACTCACTTAATAGTATCAGAAGAGTGGTTAATCAAGCATGGTTACTCAACATATAGGTTTTATTTTGAAGTTCATGGCAAGTTCCTTTCTTTCTCTTATTTGCAGTTGTCAAAGAAAAAACAAAACGAATCCATGCCGTTCTCAATAAGTTAATTAAATAATGAATGCATTTGTGCAACGCAGAGCAATATATCACTGAACCAAATTGCATAGCCAATACTGTACCTCTGAGAGTGTACAAATGTAACCAAATGGTCCCATATGGTGCATCTGGTTACATTTATTTCGAACAACAATAAAGTGCTGATTTTCTAGCTGGTTACGGCACTCCATCTTTAAGTAAAAAAAAATACAGACACAATTATGCCCAGCAAAATGCCCAGAAAATAACAACATATTGAAATTATTGCAACTATTGCAACTATAACAGCTGCAGGGGGCCTATCCATTTCATTTGTGTATTTATTTATGTATTTGTTTGTTTGGGGCAATACAATTAATCCTTGATTTCTACATCCTTTTAGCCAGCCACTACTCTACTGAACATACTCCTCACTTCACTATGTGAAGAAACAAAACGCATTCACAGTACACACATACACACAGTAAACGCCCTCATACTGCTCACACACACACACACACACACACACACACACACACACACACACACACACACACACACACACACACACACACACACACACACACACACACACACACACACACACACACACACACACTCGCCGTGGCTTGTGAAATGAGGGCTATTTTTAATATCTGCTCGGGTGCCTTCTGAATAATGGGCAAATATTCCTCAAGGTCACAACTCATTTGTCAGGCTGTGAGTTGAAGGAACGGCCCGGTGCACTAAGGCTAACATTCAGCTTTTATTCCGCTGATAAAACCCACAGCCACTTTATGAGTACAAGCAGTTAAAAAAATGGAAGAATAACAGACGCTGCATGGTGAGACAAAAGGTATGATGGAGAAACAGAGAGAGAGAGGGAGGGAGAGGGAGAGAGAGACAGAGATGGAGACAGAGTGAGAGAAAGAGAGAGAGAGAGAGAGACAGAGATGGAGACAGAGTGAGAGAAAGAGAGAGAGAGAGAGAGAGAGAGAGAGAGAGAGAGATGGAGACAGAGTGAGAGAAAGAGAGAGAAAGGAGAGAGAGAGAGAGAGAGAGAGAGAGAGAGATGGAGACAGAGTGAGAGAAAGAAAGAGAGAGAGCACACAGAGTAAGTTCTGTGCAGTTAACGTCCCTCCTCGTGCACGTGCACTGACTCTCGCATAATACTGTATGGGTTTGTGCTCGGGACTAAATTGGCAAAAATTCCATCAGCTTATTGCCTGGTGATGCTATAACAGAATGCCAGAGGTGGCAGGAAGGAGTGGCCGTGTGGATGAATCACACACTGCCTCTCGCTCTAGTGACAGCCACAAGACAATGACGTCCGCTCAGGGCCTGGAGACTATCAAACAGCAGGCCGTGATGACTTCATCCAAAATGTCATCCGTCGTATCCCACTACAAACGGCCCCCGCGTCCCTCCGAGCGAGCATTATTCCATCCTCCGGGACTCGTCGGTGACGGGTCAGCGCGCGACAACTGATCTCATACTGTGGGAGACGGTGAATGACAAGGTGCAGTTCGGCGTAGCGTATCTATAATGCATGGAATAGTAAAACAGATCGGTAACACTGAAGCGGCTGCCGCTAAGTCCTGCCTCACAGCCATATTATTAATCATAAGAGAGCAAGGTTTATTATCATACAACTGTAAACCATTATGGGGGCTGCTCTACCTCGGAGCGCCCCACGGCCCCACAACCCCTGGTCTAGGTTATTAAATCCTACAGCCCCCAGCGTGCATCTCTCCAGCTAAGACGCTTCCTCCCCGGCCAAAGACTTTTATCTTCCTCCCCAGCACAGCCATGACATCTCCGTGATGCTTTCAATTTTCTGCTCTGTGCCTCCGTGTTTTATGGGGCCTGCGCTGTGCCGGTTCCAGACTGGCTGGCTTGGACTGACCCGGACTCTGCGTGTGTGTGGCCTGGCTCGGGGGTAGGGTGGGGTCGGAGGGGTGGGGGTGACATCAAGGCCACCGGCCAACCAGGGGACGGAGCCATGCAGCGGTGTCAGCCAACCACAGCATGGCCAGGCTCGTCCGCGAGAAAACGTCATGCGCCGCACATGTTGGTGACACATGCAGTGTTCTCTCCTACGGACGGTATTTACAGCACGTGATATAGCGGCTTGTGACCACGGCGTGGCTTTAGGGCCTAAATATTCTGCTTCTCTTGTCCTTTGCTCTGAACCGAAGGCACATTTTCTAGTTAGGGGAGGTCTGAGCCGTTTGAGACCCGGGGCCGAGTCTCTTTGTTTATTTGTCCTGGTATACCTACAGTTCACATTGGCCACAAAGGTAAATGGAAAATTAAATGATATTCCTAATCAATCTTATAACAAGTACAGTGGTTTTCATGTGTGCCTTGAGCTTTTTTCTGGGCCTAAGGCACACCAAAAGTCAAAATCTCAAAGCATACCTGTATTCATGGCATTTATATCACTCATCATATCATCATGCCAAATAACAGAAAATACCACTTTCATACTTCGGCCCCTATGGTCAAAATTCTATAAATAACAATTACAACAATGTTCACTTGTAATGACATCCCCAAAATAGAGAAGCCAAGTTGTTAATATTACCATGTGCATGTGCATGTGCATGTGCATATGCATACGCATTATGTGAATACGCATATGTGCATAATATCATGGATTGGGAAATGAGTACTCTTAAAATCCCAAACCACACCTGGACTTGTCTCACAGCACACTGGTGTGCCTCGGCACCCACTTCCAATGAATATCAACCGATAATCACCAATATGTTCCTTATCAGACCATGCAATGGAGAAATATGGACATTTCCTACATACTACCTATACCGTAGTAGGCGACTAGGAAACAGAAGTGAAACGACGCCGAAGCAAAAACAAAACAACTTCGCTTTATGTTTACTTACGTGGCGGGTTAAGACTGAGGTTAGCGTTAGAGTTAGTGTTATTAATAGGGTTCGTAGTCAGACAACGCGACCAACGCCACGTCGGACAATGGCTGACAACAAACGTAGGAAATGTCCATATTGGCCCCATTGCAACATGGTCTTGATAAGGGCTGCCTGATGATGGAGATTAAATCATCTGATGACTTCCGAAATCGCTAGCCTCGGTACACTGTCTGGAAACTGCTGTGTGGTATCTCAACACGGTACAGTAGATGGACACACTGTATACAGTCAGAGAGATAGAGGCACGTTGGTCTGCTTTTATGCTAAACAGTTGGAAGGTAAAAGGCCACATCCTTCTTCCTCAATGCCCTCTCCCGCCGCCCTGCATGTATGCATGGCATGCATTGATTAAGTTGCACCATAGCCCTGCAGCTCCAAATGGCTACTTAACGCATCGATGAGTTATCAATGGTGTATGAGATGAGATGGTGGTCAGGGCCTTCGGTGTGACCAGTCTCCTCTGACACCCACCTCATATACGAAGCAATAGAATGATTGCAATCAGCCCCAAACGAGATTCTTCTCAACACATACACTGTACAGTAAGAGAACGTAAATCAGTGGGACATATAGGGTTTGTCATTAACCACATGGCTATAGCGGCCCTATTCTCTGGCGAACATTCGGGCGAAAAAAGACGATCTACAAGCTCACAATGTATTGTGAGCTTGTAGATCGGTCATCCTTGGCAAAGACATTTAGTGTAGAGCAAAAACAGGAGGGTCCCTAGTGTAGAGCCCTGGGGGACTCCAGTCAACTATATAAGTATAGGTAAAATAATTGAAAACAGCCGTATAGTCTCGATAGCCTCCAAATGAGATTTATCCTCTCAGCACATAACAGTAAGAGGCTCTTTGAGAAGAGAGCGTTACAGTAAATCTCAGCGGTGGGACATTGAACAAGTTTGCCATTAAGGGTGGGGGAGTAAACCTCCTTCCAGGGTTCCCACGACCCCGCACTCCCCCCCTGGCTGCCCCACACACCCCCCTGGCTACCCCAAACCCCCCTGGCTGCCCCACACACCCCCCTGGCTGCAGTCTCAGTGGTTTGCACCGTCTCTTGGCACTCCAACGGATGCTGGAGTCAAATCATTACTTGGACGGAAAGCCTCCTATATAGTTGTCTTTTTTCAGGTGTAAATGCAAGGTTGATGGGAAGGTAACTCGATAAGGAGGATTTAAATCCAGTGGGCGAGGACGCAGGCCTGATGGGACACGGTCCAACACTGAGGCAGCAAGCTGTGGCACAGCACAGGGACCTCTAGGTGTCTCTCCTCCCCCCGATGTGTAAGGCCCAGCGTGCTGATTCTAACCCTGGGCATGCAGGGATCAGGACCACTGCCCAAGCCCCCCTCACGCCCCAGAGCTTCTCACACTATTACATCTAAATCCCATGTGCGATATGAGGAAAAGGGTTAGAGGGGTCCGGCCGCCCCCGACCGAGCGGGGCTGGAATAGTGAGCAGAGGTTTTTCCTGCGTGATGCATTACATCCCTCCACCCGGCACCCAGAGCCCACCGCTTAGCTGAACTTTGAAAGATATTGCTTATAAAAGAGATGTCTCCCGGCGACGGCCCAAGTTCTGTAGTTTTATTATACCTTGGGGCTACGGCGGCCTGTCTTCGGAGAGATAAGGTTGTACCCTTTTCATTTTGTATCCTCCGGCCGATATTTTAAGCCGGCTTGTTAAGGGCAGTGCTAGCCGAGCACTGGAACAGAGTTTGATGCATGGCTTTACAACAGCAGTCGGGCCCATAACGCTCAAAGGCCGATCATTACTGACCTTAATAGCCCAGTCTTCATCTGGGCTTGATTGATCGTGCCTAGCAGGTTGTGAAATGCGCCATCTGGAAGGAAGGAAGGAAGGTGCGATGGGCAAGCGGGGAGGGGGGAGCCAGACAGCATCAGCCGAGCACGGAGGCACAGAGGAAAGGAGAGAAACCCCCCACTAACCTAGCCGATGTTGCATCTGAATTGATGGCCATAGTGGGATACTGTCGGACCTTAACTGCTCTAAGAGGCCCACCAAGCACCATAAACAGCGTCCGTGACATAAACAACCACACTTAGCCAGTCTAGGCATATACAATATTCATTTGAGGGGCTGCTGCTTGCTAACTCTTGTTTACTTGCTTGATGTGCTTGGATGAAGTCAGCACAGCAGAGGTGAGAGCGCCCGATGGTATAGCGTGAAGTGAGTTGGGCCTATGTGAGTAACTGTGACTGTGACTGTGTGTGTGTGTGTGTGTGAGAGAGAGAGAGAGAGAGAGAGAGAGAGAGAGAGAGAGAGAGATAAGACAAGATAAGCCTTTATTGATCTGTGAGGGGAAATTCTGGTGCAAGCATAATCTGAATGCTTGAATGTATGTCAATTTCCAATTAATATGAATGTGCACACTATGACTATATCGATGTAAAGTATATGTACAGTGTCTGGGTATCTGGATAATATATTGTATAGTCTATCGATATTTGTTGCTGTACGGAAGAAACCACCTCTTTCTCTTTACGTCTGTGTATATTGCACCAATTCAAAGTATTAAAAAGTGCTTCGGCGAAAACCTCCTAACTCCATTGGATCGAAATTGGATTGAATATTAATATACTGTATTGTATATTTAGAAAATTGTAGTGTATACATTTTGCTAACCCTCAGTGTCAGTCCAAGTGAAGATGCCTCGGTCAGATTTGAAGTCTACTTAATTTAATGATGAAAAAAAAAAAATCTGTATTACTTTATTAGTTTAAATATGTGCTTGTCATTTTTGACCTGTGCCTATCCTGTGTTTCATGCTCACTGCTGTTACTGCTACAGTATACAACACCAGAAGTTCTGTCTGTCTGTCTGGCTGTCTTCCTTCTACTGTACTACAATGGTGCCCAGATACGTTCCACCTCGCAACTGAATCCCAGTCTGTCTGTCTGTCTGTCTGTCTGTTTGTCTGTCTGTCACATACACACAGCGACTGAAAGCCGCTGTGACACAGAGTTACACAGACAGCAAACTGCAACTTACATGAAAGTATTTTGTACAGTGGTTAGTCCAGTTGGACTATAGCAGCAGCAGCGGTGGCTGCCTGCCGTACAACTTGAATAGCGCTGTCAGCCGGAGTGATGCAAACATGACAGGTGGAGAGTTCTCCATATGCCCGTACTGTACCTATAAATATTTAGGTTGGCAGCACACCGCACACACACCGACCAGATGAGGGCTGAAGCTCCCGGGGGCTCATCAAGGCCCCTCTATTCTCCATTACCGGTATCTGGTTTCCCTGTCAGCGTGTAAGCCTGGGTGTGGGATCCAGGCGCCGTGCACTAATGCGTAGCCGCTTGTAACAAAAAGGCCTCTGACAGATTCCGTTCTGCACTTCATTAGCCCAATTCTATGGCTTGCTGAACCATCGGACCCAGCTTGAATCAACTGAGAGATGATGTTGTGCTATTCGAAGGGGGGCCCACTAGGGGGAGCCAGGGAGGCTAAATGGGTTTTTTCCCCCCTTCTTCTTCAATTGGGGGGAGTGGGTATATTTGAAAAGTTTGGAAAACATGGCTATCTGGGGGGCTTGGCATATTGAAAAGTTTGGGAAACACTGACACAGAGCATTAAGGATGCATGCGTCTATGCGTCGCCACACCACAATGCGCTGTGTGCCCCTGTGCAAGTTGCACTGCGCAAAAAGCATGGAATACGGATGTGTATATTACAGGAAAACCGTTAAACTTTCCAACAAACTCCGGTAAACTCCCGAATTGTACCATCACACCTCTATATTACCGTATATCACTGTATATGTACCATCACACCTGTATATTACCGTATATTAACTGTATATGCTGCTAAACTTGAGGTTTACGGGCAAAATACAGTGCCCATAACTGCCCGTTAACTCCTCGCTTTACGCCGATATCCCCGTTATGATGCGTGTCACAAAAACCATGTGCAGGAAGTGTTGCAGAAGCAGATTTGGGCTATGCTGCAAATCAGCACCACCACCTTCTCAAAATGGTCTTTAGGGCCAAAAGTCTTCATGTGAGAAGATGAAACATCTGTTATCAGAGTTTAGGTTAATATGGGGGGGGGGGGGGGGGGAGAGAGAGAGGTGGAAGTGAAAACTAGCAATGATTCAGTACTGTGTGTGCGCGTGCGTGCGTGTATGTGTGTATGTGAGAGAGATACAGAGAGAGGGAACAAGTATAGCCTACATATATGCAGTGTGTGTGAGAGAGAAGGTACAGCATATGCATGCATGAACACTCAAAAGTGTTCGCATGCACTTGTGAGTGTACACTACAGTGTGTGTGTGTGTGTGTGTGTGTGTGTGTGACTGTGTGTGCGTGACTGTGTGTGTGTGTGTGTGTGTGTGTGTGTGTGTGTGTGTGTGTGTGTGTGTGCGTGACTGTGTGTGTGTGTGTGTGTGTGTGTGTGTGCGTGCGCACGTGCGTGTGCGTGCGTCTGTGTGTGAAAGGGGAACGGGATGACAGAGGGCCAGGTGGAACGGAGACTTCTGTCGCTGACTCAACACCTTTCTCATTTTATTACCAAATCATCCGTGACAAACAGCTCTGGCGTTTGGCGAAGGTGAGGCAGGCGAGTGGTGGAAGGAGGGGGGGGGGGGGGGTCACTCCGATGCTGCAGAGATTGCGTCGGTATTAATGCAACGCGACTGTGTCACTCCCCCATGGCACCTCTTACACCATGTCGTCATCCATGTGTCATTTTTAGAAGCGCCTGGGGTGACAGTGATGGCCCTTTACTTCCTACAGAGTCCCCGGCGCCGTGGCACAAAAACAGCGCACCAGACGACCGAAAGAAATCGTGCCGGCTCGCTCGCTCGCTCGCCGACGACAGAAAACAAATGCTCGGTGACAACACGATCGATGGCGGCGGGAAAAGAACAAAGCGTTCCCTCGTCAAGCACCGGCCGTTTATTTTAGAAATATTTCCCACTATACCACGATGACAGAGCTATCTGTTCTTTGAAGGAAGTGTGGGGGGAAAAAAACACCTTTATTGATTGTACAATCACCACAAAACGGTGTAAAAAAACCTCGAAACCATCCACTGTTGTTCCTCTGAACCAGTGAAAGCTATATCCCTCATTTGAGATTCTCCACACATCCAAACAAACACAGCCAGATTGCTTCTTCTGACCCTAATGTAAGTCCTGCGTTAGGCCCTAACAGATGTCGACCGGAGCGTCCGCCCGTGGCTCAGAGAAGTGTACAAATGGAACCAAATGGACCCGCACGGGTTCATTTGGTTCCATTTGTACACTTCTCTGAGTTAAATTAACACTGAGGTTTTTTTCAGTTTTTGGTCTTGCCGGCGCGGTGCCCGCGGAGCACTATTTGGAGAGGGCCCTGGCACCGTCGTCGCACTTTGATGTCAACAGGAAAAGCCAAAAAGCCTCCTTTCCACGGCTGTACGCGAGAGCCGCGGAGCAGATTAGCCTGATTGACAGCTATAAGATGTTAAGGACGTTCCCTGGAAGCATGGCGAGTCAGAGCGCCCGAGTGGAATGGAGTTCATTCATGAGTTACGAGTCTGTTTCAGTGATGCAGTAAAACAGAAATAAATCTCTTCCCCAACAGCCTGTGAAAAGGACGGTGGTAGGAAAGGGTGTACAACCTGGCACGGCTTTTGATTCGGGACTCGCACGAAACCCTAGGCGGGATAGTGACACTGCTGGCATGCAGGTGACACATGTTGTACAGTATACAGAACTTCGCGCGTCATGCCGTCGGCAAGACAGTGGATTGTCAGTAAATTGTCAGCTGACACTGACAGTGAGAACGGAGCGCATTTGCAAAGGTGTTGTTATGTAAATGCTCCTCCGAATCTTTTGTTGTGTGTCGAAAAGTGATCACTTGTTTTCAGTAACAAAAGAGAAGAATTAGCAAGGCTAAGCCGTGAAAAGAACCTTTGGGGAAAACAAGAATGTCTGTGTTGTTACGGCACATCTGTAGGTACAGTACACTAACACTACAGCATGATGTGGATCTGTACTGAAGTTCAAAGGGATCAATTAAAAAAGTCAATACTGTATACCAGGGGTTTTCAACTGATTGTGAACGAGGGACCACCACCCTGACTTAGAATCAACGTGGGGACCACTGTTGCGTTGGGTGGGCATATGGCCTAAGATTAGTGCTTTTGTAACAAGCTATGCATCCCATGTGTATAGATCACACTGTTTCTCAACCAATGGTGCATTGACTACTAATAATTTCCTGACAATGACGACTCAACCAGACAATCCGGTGCACTTCCCCACTTCAAATTTATTGACCTCCAACTTTCAGTAAATGACAAGTTGGACGGTCATCGTAGGTCACCAGGTCATTCAGTTCACTGCTTCTCAACTATTGGAAATATATATTTTTTAAATCAACAAATCCTATTACTAAATGAATGGTCACCGGGTCTCATGCAATACTTCCACGGATCATCAGTGGTCCACGGACCACCTGTTGAAAACTCCTACTATATACAGATGCCCCTACTTGAAAACCCTATGCTGGCAATATCAGCATTGGTTAATAATCGGATATATCAGCCAAAATTTCAATATTGTGCATCGCCAGAAAAACACAAAAAAACAAAACAGCCAATGCCACCTCAAAGTACAGCACTTCGTCCTGACATTGGTGTGGTATACCCGTGGTCAAAAGAACCATGCCCTGACCAGTGTGCAACGAGCCCTGAGGAACTCCTCACTCACCTTCGTCAAGTTCGTTTTTGTCAAGGAGATGTTCCCGACTACTTAAGGGGCTTCTGGGGAGTCAAAGTAAAGTCGCAGACGGATGAGAAGTGCCCGCAGCGATATAAATAAAACGCGCCTCAGAGCCCTCCTGTCCCTCGCCAGGGCCCAGACCCATGCGAGGACAAATGACCGTTCCCAGCGCTGTCCCAGAGTCCCCCGTGCTAAAGCAGGCCGGGTTAAGGTTAAGAGGACCGCGGCCCACCAACCGCAACCAGCCTGCACTAATTAGAATGTCAAAGCCTCCCCCTCTCCGTCTCCAAGAATGCCTTTAAACCAGTGAATAACATTTAAACATTTAGCGGCAGTGTTGTTTGTTGTTGTTGTTGTTCTGATCTTTGAACCTATTTTCACCAAATGTTCCCCTATATTATGACTGGTCCGGAACAGGGACGATAGGGTTGTGGAGTTTGTCATTGAAAAACGTTTCCTGAGATCTTGATTATTCGTCTTACTGAAGATTCAAATTGACAGAATCGAAATGCCATAAAAGAATGCATATTGTTATCAAGTTATCAAGTTTAAAAAACATGTCATCATCATCAAGTATCATTAATGTCGTCATTTTATCAAGCAGCCTTTTGCCATTTTTGTAAAGAGGTTCAGCTACGTATTAGAGTATCCCTCCCCTACTTCACCCCTGAGTGTCACACAAAAGTAATGAAAAATAGCAGATCCACAAGCTCACAGCATGTTGTGATGTGGCACGTTGTGAGCTTGCGCATCGGGTACAGTACTATACTAACAGTTTGGCCCATACAAGGTTTCTATAGTATTATGTGGACACGGTATTAAGAGACAGGCTATGATGAGGAACATTACAGAGCGTGTGAAGACGCCTGGAGGACATGGTTTCAACACATGCCTGGCACGTATACGACTCAGCCAGGCATCCTTCCTTCCCCACCAGGGGAAATAAAGAGAAGGTAAGAGGAAGAAAAAAACCCTCCATGGCTCCGGGCTACTGTTACCTGGCAGCAGCAGTCACAGGAATTCAAAATATAATTCTGCCGCCGCATAATAATAATATTCCAGATCTCTGCGAGACTGCACTCACATTCTCGTTCACAAAAACGCATGCACGCACACGCACGCACGAACACACACGCAAACACGCACACGCACACACACACACACACACACACACACACACACACACACACACACACACACACACACACACACAGTACGTCAAAGCTCCAGCAGTACACTATAGTGAGGAGGAGCAGTAGACTCCAACAGGCCCCTACAGGCAGTAAGAGGACTAGAGGAGGAAGCTTTTGTTTTGGACATCGCCGTTGATGTCTGTGGAAAAGAAGAATGGGGAAAAAAATTATGATGTTGTATTGTTTGTGTGCGCATGTGTGTGTGTGTGTGTGTGTGTGTGTGTGCGTGCGCGTGCGTTTTCTCTCCTCTTCTGGCTGTCACCCAGGCTTGTCCCTTTGACTCGCAGCCATTTGCATACAGTAGGCAGCGCTATGTTTCCTCCCAAGAAATATGGGACAGCTTTAAGAAAACTACACTTATAGGAGGGGCGTGCGTGTGTGCGTGTGTGTATACTGTATATGTGGGGGGGGGGGGGGGCAGGAGCGGAGGAGAGTAAGTGATAGTGATGGACGGTGCGATATAAATAGAAGTGGCGATGGCAGGATAATGCATGGCTCTTTCTGCCCGGGCCGAGGTTCAGGCCTGTCACTGAGACATGGGGAAGAGAGGCCGGGGGAGGGGGGGCGGGGCAGGGAAAAAGAGGTCTAGGTGTCTTTTCCAGGTCAACGCAGGCTCCTAGAGGTGCAAAGGAAGAAGAGCCCACCTTGATTAATTATGATCATTATCATCATCATCCCAGCCGGGGGCATTAATCACAGCCATGTCAGAGCCAGGACAGGATGCGGGACAGGGGGCACGGGGAGGGCGATGTGAGGGGGTTGGGCGGGGGGGGGGGGGATATAGCAGGCAACGTAACGGACGTGGTGGAGAGGCTTGGCATGTTAGATCTGCGACCCGCAGCCCCCTCTCCCCGCCCCGCCTGCCCGCACACGTCATGTCCATATGTGCGCTGTCAGCCCAGCATCCAGGCAGGGAGGGCCGTTGTCAATCCCGCTGGCGCGCCTCTTCGCTGCCCGTGAAACAGCAGAGTGGAATATGCTGTGATCAATGATAGCTCTTTACTTGAACCGCGCGCCAATAGCGGACCGGACCGGCTGTGAATTGACTGCAGCGTTACTTGACAGCCGGCCAGCTATAGCCCGGGTGAACACGTTGTTTGTCAGCAGAGCATTGGTCGTTAAATCGCATAATGAGCAGTTATGACAAGTCGCGTTAGTGCCTTGCGAGGTCTCGTAAGAAAACGATTCGTCCTGAACGAGCGCATGGGTTCAAGTACTGTCTTCACAAATCATTTCTTGTATATGTTCACGCAAGCTCAGGGAAACGGATCCCCGCATATTGATCACCTTTGGCACGTCGGCTTCCTTTATCACCACTCCCTCACCCCTATTTATATATATATTAATCTGCCATTTTTCAACCCTGCACCGTTCCGTTTGGTCTGCGATAGATGGCGCACAGCAGCGCGGCCGTGAGACTACAGCTCCCGCAAAAGCCATCAACGCCGGATCGCGTCTGCAGGCTATGTACGGAGAACGACCCTCTGACTTTTATGAATACATGTACACTACACAGCGCTGTGGATTTGTCTTTATAAATCCGGTAGTGACACATCTGCCCCCGTCGCCCGTCCCCCCCCACTTCATTTATTCCACTTGCGTAGATTAAGGCTGGCATTACAAGTAAGGTCACACCATGCATCATTGTTACCTCGACACCGCTCTGCCGTCGCAGAGAACGCGCCGGGCCGTCGCTGCATGCCGCTCCTCCTCGAGGCCTCTCTCCCGACGGAGGGGACATTTCCATCAATTTGTCTTTTGTACATTTTCCTCTCCTTTCTCCCCATAACTACAGTACACCCCCCTCCCCCCGCCACCGGAAGATTCCCTCGTCCTGATCCCTCAGTGTTCATCCATCCCGGGCCGACCAGTATACAGGTGTGAACACGGCGAGACAGGGTTACGTCAAATAGAGCGCCCCGTGTACACACTCTGTCACAAGCGGGTGGGTGGGTGGGTGGGTGGGTGGAGGCAGGTGTGAGATGAAGCCTCACATCGTGAGCGTAGCTGTCAACATGCCACCCCCCCACCCCACACACACACACACACACACACACACTCACAGAGACATCCCTTCACCCCCACTTCTGTGATGACATGTTAATCCCCCTGCAACGCTGTGTGTGTGTCTCAACGGGGATTTTCTCCTCCAGCAGCAGTCACCGTGCATCAGAGAGGATCTGTCTGTCTGTCTGTCTGTCTGTCTGTCAAACTGCAGTGAGAGGCGTTAAGTAACAAAGGTCTTTGATGGAACTTTTTTCTATCAGCGTCTTTATTTGTGGCTAAGCAACATTCAACTATACCTATAATGATATCTTCCACATTCAACTATACCTATAATCAATGATATCTTCAACATTCAACTATGATATCTTCAACATTCAACTATGATATCTTCAACATTCAACTATACCTATAGTGATATCTTCAACATTCAACTATACCTATAATGATATCTTCAACATTCAACTATACCTATAATCAATGATATCTTCAACATTCAACTATGATATCTTCAACATTCAACTATACCTATAATGATATCTTCAACATTCAACTATACCTATAATGATATCTTCTGAAACTATTTTCATGTGAGTATATATATATATATACATTACACATTGAGTATCAGACTGTGTGTCACACACACCAGCAACACCATCATGTTCATCCACTGTCTGTGGGAGCGTAAACACTGCAGCTTCTTGCCAGAATGCTCTCTCTCTCTCTCTCTCCTTGTCACATTGTGTTCCTCACGCTCCTGCCTCCTCTCAGTTTGTGTTTGGGGCTTTGCTGGATCATGGTGCAACGCACGCACGCACACGCACACACACACACGCACACACACACACACACACACACACACACACACACACACACACACACACACACACACACACACACACACACACACACACACACACACACACACACACACACACACACACACACACACACACACACACACACACACACACACACACACACACACACACACACACACACACACACACACACACACACGCCACAGTGTCAGGGCTCATAGCCACCCACTGTGCACCCCAGTATGGGAAAAATTAAAAAATATATAATTTATATATACTTTATATATAGCACATACGTTTGTACAAAACAGGAACGAAAGGCCCTAATCCTATATGGCAACCAGGTGGCCCGTTTTTGCAAATTGCATCAGATGCTTTTATTTTTGTCCTCGCTTGGCACTAAACGTTGGCTCACGCATGTTAAGGTTTCTCAGCCGGGTTCCCTCCGAGTTCAGCCCTTAAAGCAAACAGCCAGACACTATTATTATCACCTCCGTCATCGCTGACGCGCTCGCCTTATCAGTATCAGCATACAGCCATTATGAAGAGAGAGAGAAGACGTGACTCCATCTCAGCTATTTGGAAACTAAAAGACGTGTCCCTTATTGAACTGATAAGGGACACACTTTGTTCCTTATTCTTTGGAAATCAATCAATGACACCAAATCTTATACAAGTTCAAACAACTCATATACATAATCGGTTGCAACTATACTTTAATCTCTTTGGCCGATGTTCGCCCGATGTTGCTGGGGTTCAAGTGGTGGTGGTTAATAATATCATACAAAAGCTGTACATACATACATATATATATATATACACAGTGAGACTTTATCTTATATTTCTAAGAAATAAGCAAGCCTAATCTCAGCCGTACAGTAGACACACCCTGTGGATTTACTGCTGTGTTACCTGAGCGGCCGTCGTTCCATAATGCTTTATGATCCAGAGCCGTTTATACGTCGACACCATGAAATTAAACCTTTCTGTCACCAGCGCTGAAACACAAGGACGTCTGCTGTGATGGAGCTTCAAGCACGCACGCACACACACACGCGCGCACGCACACACACACGCGCGCGCCGCACACGCGCACACACACACACACACACACACACACACACACACACACACACACACACACACACACACACACCTCTGTGTGTGCAATCACACAATCACACATCTGAATAACACCAGTGAATGCGAAAGGAAATCTATGAATGAAATATATCAGAGGAGATGAGATGATTAAATGTATATTTCATTGGACCGGGTCTATGTTGGTCGATGCCCCCCCCCCCCCCTCTACACCAACTAACCAGAACCCAAACTCTCCTTACAAAAACATTATCAATCAATGTTTAATGTTTTTCATGAATCGAGTATACGTGAGGAGGACACCAATATGAGCCGGAAGGCTTTTCTGGTTTCATCCTTTTTAGCAGACCTTGTATTGTACTGTACTTCCCATGCCTGTCCATGCAAACTGTTAATACAGTATTCAATCAGTCAACAAGCACACAACGCATATGATCGGCTATATTCTCACCAAATGCCCCATGTCCAATCCATAAATGTGCTCAACGTCAAAAGTCTGAATATCTTCGGTTATATCTGTTGATAGGACAGGGACAGGAAATGGAGAGAGAGATGGGGAGTGATACGCAGCAAAGGTCGTCTGGATCGGGTTTCGAACCAACGACACACTGTCAGGCCGGACCACCACGCCGGGCCAGAATGGTTTTAACTTGAAATTTAAGACGCGATCTGGCACTCATAGATGTGTGTGCAGATGTTTGAACATTTTCACAATACTGTTTATGATTTCCCTCTCCTTCCCAATTGGCCCCTTGGCGCCCCCTGCCGTCCCCCAAGTGTAAATCCTGCGTTCTTGAGCTAGCCACTCTGAGCTTGTAGTCTTTTCTCGTTGCCGCGAGAGCTTTAGTGTTATGATATCCGTGTCCATAGAGCATCTCCCTTTCTTTTTTTAAAGCCCTCCTTTGCAACGTAGAATAGCAGCAGAGACGGCTGACCTCCCCCATGATGGCTTCAGGTTTGTAAGGACAGTTGGGTTTAAGCGGTGGAGTGAGTCATTGAAATGGGTCAGATAGTGGCCCCATTCCCCCCCCCCCCCCCCTCCCCCTCTCCACATGAGAACAGAAGGTGGACGTCAGTCACAGCGGGAGTGCCCGGAGAGGCGCAGCACCCCTCGGGAGCTGTCCCCCAGTAAAGAATCGCTGAAGCAGGGAATTCAGCGGTCCAAGACTTCAACCGCTAACACAAAGGACTGTCCTCCCGCTCTGGGCTCACAGGGGACGCAGTCAGCAAAGTGCCTCTTACAGCCAAGACCAGAGCACTGGCTTCATTGTGTGTCTTTTGTGCTCTAACGCCTCTGCCCCCTTTGCTTTCCTTTTTTTCCCTCTCCTTTCTCCTCTGCCAGACACTTGAGAGGTGCTAGTGAGGGATGACATCCGTTTATGGGTGTCTGACACAGCATCTTACAATTGCCCATTAAAAGATCATGATTGGCCTAAAAGAAAAGTCTGATGTCTGGTTCTGGCGCAGTGGGTAGACGACTTTTTCTCTCTCGAAAGCAAAAGAAAAAAAGGTGACAAAAAAGTTTTGCCCCCGCGTGACTTTGAGGCCGTCTGAAATGAAAGGATCTCCGCTCCGCCCGAGGTCGGTCTATATCCAACCCCATCATGGGGAAGTGTTCGGCGTTGGACAATTAGATAACGCACTCTAGAACGGGAGATGGCGGCTCACTCGCGGCAGACACGTGATGTGATGCAGTTTCATGTGTCGTGTTTATGTCCCCTTCCAGCGTCCTGATAGCCGTCAGGATGGTGGAAAGGGTCGGTTCTGGATCCATCTTGTTGGGGCTAGCACACGCGGCTAACTGGTTAGCAGTGTCGTCGTCTGAATCTCCGCCAGTAGAAATAGTTGGACTGGAGGTTTAATTTGAGTTAACTTCTGGTGTGGTAAGGTTTCCCTTTGTTGGTCTGCTTCTCTAGGTTGCTCTTAGT
This sequence comes from Protomyctophum bolini, assembly GCF_963924005.1. Taxonomy (NCBI): domain Eukaryota; kingdom Metazoa; phylum Chordata; class Actinopteri; order Myctophiformes; family Myctophidae; genus Protomyctophum; species Protomyctophum bolini. The sequence continues at coordinate 40,198,334 of NC_137866.1, forward strand.
TTAGTGAGGAATGGACAGAGCTACACAGAAACGCATCTACTCCATGATACGCTCACTAGCGCCCCCCCCCCCCCGCAGTTTCATGTGGACAGATGATAGATCCCACCTGACCAGAAGGACCTCATAAGTTCTGGGTCTGGGAGCTAGCCACCATGATCATCATAACCAACTATGACCACTACATGACCTGGAACTCTGTTTCATGCTTATTGCAGTGCTGATATGACAACTGAGTTAGCCTGAGGATTAATAAGGAGCCATCCGTGAGAATGCTTGTACACCGGTCACTCTGCACACAGTAAAGTAAATGGTGCATTTACAGTATGTAACACCTTTATCCAAGGCGCTTTACATAGATTGTGCATTACATTCACACACACATTCACACACCGATGGCGCGGGAAACCATGAAAGGCACCGACCTGCACATCAAGAACAATTAGGGGTTCAGTGTCTTGCACACTTGACACTTGGACACTAACTCTGGGGGAGCCCAGGATCGAACTGGGAACCTCACGGTTTCCATCCGGCCCCTGTGTGTGGCTGTACAGTGGTCCTGTAGATGTAACTCGAAAGAATGTACACTACAAAGGGAACCAAATGGACCCGTCAAGGTCCATTCGTATACTTTCTGTGGAGTTGAATTGGTGTAACTGTGACACACTAGATTTGACCTCTGCAGCTGTCAGTGCCACTATGCATGCATCCTCTACATACGGACGGATGCACTTAAAAGTGTGCATAATGCACACACTGACCCACATGGAGCACGGACACACACGCCTCACGGACACACACGCCTCACGGACACACACGTCACACGGACACACACGCCTCACACACACGCCACACGGACACACACGCCTCACACGGACACACACGCCTCACACACACGCCACACGGACACACGTGAAGCTCGGAGCCGGATGGGTGGGGCGGTGGAGTGCGTTCGCAGGGATTCTGTAGTGAGCTTACACCCCTTCACAGCGTCGGCTGGTCCATGAAATATTAAGCGCGGCTGTCTCCCCCCTGAATAAGCCAATCGAGTGGTAACGGCGGAGCTCTGTCTCCTACCATGTTTAATGCATGGCCCTCCGGGCCGAGACTTTGTCTGAGAAATAGGGGGCCCTTTCCTCCGGCTCACACACACACACACACACACACACACACACACACACACACACACCCTCCCTTTATTTTTTATTTTATTTTATTATTTTGTTTGCTCCATCTCTTTATGTCGTTCTGTCCGTCTATCGTTCAAACTTTTCTTGTCTCTTACTTTCTCAATTGTTTTTATATCTATTTTCAGCCGGTCGTGTCTCTGCTTCTCTCGGCTGCTGGAGGGGAGAGAGAGAGACAGAGAGAGAGAGAGAGAGAGAGACAGAGAGAGAGAGAGAGAGAGAGAGAGAAAGAGACAGAGAGAGAGAGAGCTACCGAGACAGACAGAGAGAGAGAGAGCTCTAGGTATGGCGAGAGGTGGACTTCAGTGGGCTACGGGTCCAGATGGTCAGTGTGTTTGGCTCGTCCACCCCGGCCTGTTCCCTGTCCTCTAGCAGTGTTTTTCACAACGTGCTCGGAGGAAATGGCTCTGCTATGCCTGCTCTGTTTTATGAGGCATATACAGACGCTTCCTCATCTGTTCACTGGTGGTACTCTCTGTTCTTTTTTTTTTCCTTCTCACCCACTGTCGTCACGAAGTTTACCTCCCACCGCAACACAACAGCGGACCACCCTTAAAAGAGGTGGCAATTACAAAATATGACAGAGAGCATGAATAAATTAAGCAGATGTTCCGCTATCTCGGAGGACTTTTCTTTTTTTACGGGTTGTACAGTATCAGCGTGGTATTTATTCATTTCCCCGGCATCGGGACCGAGCCCATGATAGATGCTGACTTCCACCCACCGTATACAGTATACGGGTCCGAAGAGCCGACACGCTGGGGGGAGTGTGCAGGGGATGGGTGGGGGGGGGGGGGGGGGGTCAGGCTGACACTGAAGCTCTCTCTAGTCAGTTACTGTACTTCTTAATCCACAACCCATCTGGATGTAATTGATTGAGCCTCCGTCTCCGTCTCGGGCGTTTCGCCGTTCCGCGCGTTCACACGCCACCCCCGATCATGGGGGGGAAACCGTTCCAGTTTAATTAAAGTGAAAGGATATCATTAGGGTCCTTAATGATGATTAATGCATAAATAATAATAACATTTGGGTATTAGGATCGGAGCGGGACGTGTAATCATTCTCTCTGTTCAGGTATAGCTCGCGCGGCGCTATAACAAATAGCGCTCGTCATTACTCATACCATCGGCGCCACCAGTTAGAACCCACCGGTCCACATTGGTAATCCATTTCATCTTCAGGGTTTATATAAGTGCTCCGTTTGAATTTGCCCTCCGCTTTTCAAACGCAGGACGAGCGCCCGTCGGCTCGGCTGACAACAGACGGTACATGTAGTCCCGTCCCCCCCCCAGCTCCCTTTGACTCACTTTCTTATTTCTCTTCCTTTCTTGTTGTGACAAAATGGCAACGGCATGAAATTCTCAGAAAAAAAAAAAGAAAAGAAAAAAGTGCTGAAAAAGTTTGACATTTAGCTTTAAATGGAAGGTGGAACGGGCCGCAGGGATGCAGGCCGTAACGAGGCGGGAGAGACCAGGCCTTCCTTCCTCGTCTCTCCCGCTAAAACAAGATTTATGGCCTCGCGGATCCCATCATATTTTAGGGGCCGATGTGCACGGCGGGTGGTTTATCTGGGATTGAGGGCTTTGGCTGTTGAGCCCATCACTTCAGGGCCTGTGTGACTTACAGCGCTGACATGCAACAAGGAGAGACCACTGTAATAGAAGGACCGTCGCTACACTGTGACTGGGAACCAACTGCCTCCTCTACACCACTGGAATCATCGCATTCTTCTTCCTCTCTCTCTCTCTCTGGTATTATACAGTTGCTCCTACTACTGTACGAGCTGTACGTACTGTAACATGTCATACTGTATGTGTTCTCCAGACGCTAATGTTCATACCAAGTCCCTGACATTCACTGGAGAGCTCTTATAGCTCAAATCTCTGTGCAACACTATATGAAAGAAAAGTGTGCGTGTGTGCTCGTGTGTGCGGGTGTGGCGAGGGGAAGGGGAAGGGGGGTTGTTCGGGCGGGGGAAGTGTCTATACTGTCTACTGTCAAGATAAACTTAAAGTCAACTTTGGTGCTTTTTATTAGAGCGTACAGTACGTGCAGTGCACACAGCGAGCGATAGAGCAGAGAGATGATAGATCTCATCTTCCCCTCTGCCTCCCCCCCCCTCCTCCTCCTCCTCCTCCTAATCCTCCTCCTCACCTTGCTCCTCCGGTGTGTAATTTACAGACTTCGGCAGTTAAGACCTCCGACTGCTCTTTCTTCATTTGGAGACACTTTGTCGGTTTTAATCAGAGCTCTAATTGGCAGGCTGGCAGTGGGTGAGTGGCACCCAGAGTCCCGGTGGCGTACAGGGGACCGTGACTTTGCCAAGACTGTGGACGTCCGTCCGTGCGTCTTTGTGTGTATCTCCTAGCTGCTCTATCTCTATGTATCTCCTAGCTGCACCTATAAGCCCTATTTAATACTTTAGCAAAAACACTGACACTTAGCAGATCTATAAGCTCCTCGCGTGGTAGCTCTGCTATTTTCACTATTTCTGAAATGTTTCGCCCATAATGACACGCACACATATCGGGACCGCGCCGCGCAGGGTTAATAATGCTACTGTTTAGACGGAGGCGTGTGCACGTGTCACGTGCATGCGTACTGTATGTCCTTCCACATATCCGTAATAACCTGGTGAAAACACTGCTATAACGCACATACAATAACCTGGTGAAAACACTGCTATAACGCACATACAATAACCTGGTGAAAACACTGCTATAACGCACATACAATAACCTGGTGAAAACACTGCTATAACGCACATACAATAACCTGGTGAAAACACTGCTATAACGCACATACAATAACCTGGTGAAAACACTGCTATAACGCACATGTAATAACCTGGTGAAAACACTGCTATAACGCACATACAATAACCTGGTGAAAACACTGCTATAACGCACATACAATAACCTGGTGAAAACACTGCTATAACGCACATATCCGTAATAACCTGGTGAAAACACTGCTATAACACACATACAATAACCTGGTGAAAACACTGCTATAACGCACATACAATAACCTGGTGAAAACACTGCTATAACGCACATATCCGTAATAACCTGGTGAAAACACTGCTATAACGCACATGCCGTCACCCTCGCTGGGGATTAGAAAGAACACTGTGTGCCGCTGATGTCAAACGTGGCACAGCAAAAACAACAGCACATCTTGTTATCCTGAATATAGTGCGTGCGTGCGTGCATGCGTGTGTGTGTATGCGTGACTGTGTTTGGGTGCGTGTGTGCCTGCGTGCATGCATGCGTGCGTGCGTGCGTGCGTGCGTGCGTGCATGCATGCGTGAGTGTGTGTTCATTTGTGTGAAACTTTGTGGGAGGGAAAGCATTGTGTATTTAGTTCTGTATCAGTTGGGCTGGTTGGAGTCCTATATACATTTTTAATAGCTTGCAGGACGGGCCAGCATGCACTGTGCTCTCCAGGAAAGAGTCCTGCCAACGCTGAAACTAGGACACCAGGATTCCTGTCTATGAGTTCTCTCTCCCGCTGAGGGGCGAGCAATACCAGGGGACAAGCTTGAGCAGATTGAAAAAGAGTGAAAAATAGGTAGAGGCAGATTGGGTGAGACAGAGGAGTATAGAGAGAGAGGTTGAATAAACAGAATTTGTCCCAGAATCCTTTGTTGTCCCAAAGCCCCGCTTCGTCTCTTTTTTTGGGGTTAACGTGACAAAGCCCTGAATTGTCTGTCATTTTGATGAGCTGACAGTGTTGGTTTAGTCCCCGTGTGTGTATAGACTTTGTGTATTTTCTCGCTTGGTCGTTGCCGGGTTCAGGCGGCGACTGAGAAAAAAGAAAAAAAGAGCCCCCTTATAATCAACAAGCGTCCTGTGTATTCGCCAGGCCAATTAAGAGTCATTCATTTGCTAATGAAGGCTCTGTCGAGGTCTAAACTGCTCCTGGGGGCACAGAGACGTGCAGACACGCAGTCAGCACACGCGCAGCCCTGAGCAGAAGAACAGCTCAGCGCCACCAACGCAGTCATCAGTCCTGTGCCCGTTGCCGTGGCCGCGCCCCGCGCTCGCTTGCCCACTCAGCACATCTCACCCAGCAGCCCCTCAACACTAAAAAGTATAATTGAATTCATTATTCCCTGTTTTATGACTTGTTCCGCTGTGGTTTTAATTTGTCCTGTAAAAGACGAGGCAGGCAGGCAGGGCAGGGCAGTTCCTCTGACTCCCCTCCAGTCTCTCCCAGACTCCCCGGTTCTCCACACCCAGGCTTGGGGGGGTTTTACGAGCCCAGTGGTGACGGTGGGTTCTCGTGTACCGTGGGAGCCGTCTCCACCGCTAATCAACTCCTCAAGGTTGCGACCACCCGTGTCGCGCGGGGAGAGGTGCAGACGGGTTTGCCAAATAGCACGCCTAGCTAGCTCTTTAATGGGCTAAGTGCTTGACCTTCAGGAGGACTTCCATCCTAACTCGGCTCTGAAGAGATGCGCCCCCCCGCGCCGCGCCGCATATTGATCTAGTCATGAGAATATAATCTGGAAAACATTTCTGTCGATATTTCCTCGCCGGCTTCGGCATCCCGAGGAGGGGAGGGAGGCGGGACCGAGTGCAAGGTTATCAGCGGCCATCGCTGTATACTCATCGGAGACATGTCTTTTTTCTGTGATTTAAACACTCCTTATTTCGGAGTTTTCTTGGAGACACAGCAGCCTTGGCAGCGCTCTGCTCCAGACAGCGCCTCCGGGCTCTCCGCCTTGGCCCAGAACTCGGAGCAGCACCAAAGACTGGAGAACACTGCCTGCCTTACCTCCACCGCCTCCACCACCACCCCAACACCCCAGCCTGCCTGCCTTACCCCCACCGCCTCCACCACCACCCCAGCCTGTCTGCCTTACCTCCACCGCCTCCATCCCTCCACCCCAACACCCCAGCCTGCCTGCCTTACCTCCACCCCAACACCCCAACACCCCAGCCTGCCTGCCTTACCTCCACCCCAACACCCCTCCACCCCAACACCCCTCCACCCCAGGCTCTAGAGACAGCCTCTCCTCTCTGCTGGATGGGTGATAGCATGTCTCTCGGACTCTCAGTCCACCACACATAAGCCGGCGACACACCAGCAGACACACACTGAGGGCAGCACAGACTTACATATTAATACCTTTAAATAACTCAAGCTGATTCTGATAAACGCCATAACCTGACCTGTGCACGCGTAGAAAGAGAGGGGCTGTACTGACGTTGTTTACTTCATCTTCTTGCAGTAATCCAGACGTTTTCTGATGATTAAGCGCCCATTAACACGCTGCAATTAGCACTTTTGTGAGACCTTGGGTATATGATTAAACTCCTATAATTATTCCTAATCTCTCCGAGTGCAGATCTCAGGCTACACTTGATTTGGCTCGACTTTACACCTTTATTATTGTTTTTTTAATCAATATGGTCTCCAAGCTTCTTTGATGTGAGTTGTTATGCGGCGGTGATTGACAGCACAGGGGCAGACGTATACGGCTGCTCAATATATTGAATTCTCCAACATGTCATGTTTTAACGAACAAGATGGAACATTACAATGTCTAGAATATATTAAAAAAAAGAAGAAATACAAAAAAGAATATAATAATAAATTAAATAAAACGGTTTATAAACCTCAGAGTTAGAGCACTACTGGGGCCTAATCAGTCACTCTATGCAGCTCTACCACGAGGTTATCACTCCCCGTGCCCTCGGCCCGCCGTGTTCTCTAGACAACTTAACTGAACCCGAGGGGGCTCCGACTGGCTGGCAGGTTCGCCTCGGGCAGAACCCGGCCATTGAGGAAGTTACAGGCGGGGTCGTTTTCTCTGGCTGCTCGGATATGTTTTCATAAGGCCTTCAAATTCATCAAGGGACGGCTTATTTTATGGCGGTCATAAAACTTGCCGCGATAAACACAGCGCCTCTGGTCAGAGGGCTGTGTAGTGGCGGCACCTGTGGCGAGGCTGGGGACGGAACAGGGCCAGCTTATGGTAATCACTCCCCCTCCCCCCCCTTTGAGAGGGACGGCGGTTCCAGAGACTCAAACACAGTCCGCAAGAAAAGCAACGTTAGATTCCTTCTTATAGAGACACCGCATCACCAGACAGACTCATTCATTTCATACAGAGACACTGCATCACCAGACAGACTCACTCATTTCATACAGAGACACTGCATC
>NC_137866.1:40210691-40249108 GCF_963924005.1 Protomyctophum bolini
GGGAAACGCTCCTCTCCTCTCCTCTCCTCTCCTCTCCTCTCCTCTCCTCTCCCCTCCCCTCCCCTCCCCTCCCCTCCCCTCTCCTCTCCTCTCCTCTCCTCTCCTCTCCCCTACCCTCCCCTACCCTACCCTCCTCTCCCCTCCCCTCCCCTCCCCTCCCCTCCCCTCCCCTCCCCTCCCCTCCCCTCCCCTCCTCCTCTCCTCTCCAATTTACAATTTAGGCATTTAGCAGACGCTCTTAATCCAGAGCGATTTACAGTAAGCAAGAACAACACATGGTAATACATCAAATACAGTCTCCTCTCCTCTCCTCTCCTCTCCATTCTTTGTTTCACATTTTAGGCTGCTGTATAGCCTATGTCTGACTGTACCTTGTGCCGTTTACATTTCTGATAACAAAGTATTCAATCAATCAATCGATCAAGTATCTTCTCTCTCTCTCTCTCTCTCTCTCTCTCTCTCTCTCCTGTGCTCTTTGTCACCACCAGGTGCTGCTATGAAATAAGGAGAGAGGCAGCGGAGGCAGTCAGCCGTGCACATATACTGTAGCTTGACATTTAGCCATCTCCCCGTAGACACATAAGTGAGTGGGTGGATGTGTGCATGTCCCTATGTGTGACCCTGTGATCGTGTACAGTATGCTCACAGTGTGTGTGTGTGTGTGTGTTAGTGCTGCACGATTCTTGTTCAAATATGAATCTCGGTTTTCCTCTATACAAGAATTGAGCTCACGATTCTCACACGATTAAATTATTTCTCCCTTTATTGTCTTTCATCTGTAGTTGCTGAACATTACTGTATACATTTAAAATGTGGCACCTTAAACATCAAAAAGCGTGCGCATGTGCGTGTGCACGTGTCCTTGGCATTCATGTGGCCACATGAATGCAGGGCTGACACAGCGTCCTGTGCAAATAGTATATAGGCCTACATAATACAATGCATTACACTGCATAATGGAGCATAATACCCTATGTGTATTTGAAAACAACTTGGTGCTATTGTGATGAAATATGGAAGTGTTTCTGCAGAACTCACTCTGTAAGCACTTTGCCGGGTGTAAGAGGTTTTGTAAGCACTAGCCTAACACGGACGAGAGCGGTGAATAACAGGTCTCAATAAAGAATAAGGATAATGTTGTCGAGTGATAAAAGTCCGGCAGTATCTTAAGAGAGGAGATACAGAAAATGGACAGTTGGATTTCGCCAGGCTCTGCTGGGGGACATCAGAGGGCTGAGATCGTTGCAGGTTTCCTCCACTTTAAAAGCAATTTCTTCCCTTTTCAAGCCAAAAAAGCCTCACACCCTCGCCAACTCCCCGATCCCCTTGTGTGCTTGACTCGATTGTCACCCGGCTGACTTGAGGCTGCGTTATGTTGTTACAGCCCCTGGATATGGTAATCTGTGGGCTGCTCTGACCTTGGGAGAGTGAGTTTGGAGGGTGTTAGCCCCCCCTAATTCATCAGAGACAGGCCATTAGCTGGCTATCCAGCCACACAAACACACAATGGAAGCGGCACCAAAAGTTCTGAGGGAAACAGCGCCAGCCCCCGTTCCTGAGATATCATTAGTTACTGCCTTTCAAAACTGCTGAATTGGGACACTTACGTGACTTGCCCCATTTTTTGGCGCCACGAGAGCCAAGATGTTGATGAATGGTTGTGAGAGACTGTCACCGCACGTGGAAATGGAGTGAACAGGGTTAAGGACACATCCTCACCCAAACTGCTCAACATAATGCAGGAAAAAGGAACCATTGCGCAACTATATCCCACTATTCCTCTCCCGAGGATTTAACATCTTTTCCCCTCTTTTATTCGGTAAAACGAATAGCGGCTCCGACGTCCCACCAGGATAGATTCATAACCGCACCTCAGATACATTCTCTGTATGCACAGTTAAATTCTGATTACCTCCCAGGAAGGATTAGCGAATGAAGAATAGCACATGCAAATTGAGCGTTTTGTAGCGATTTCAAAGATGGCTAAGGCCTGCCACATGAGGTCAGCGCCTGTGAGCGGCCCTCATACATCCAGATGCCAAGTTGAGATGGAATAGTAATTACTTCTGTGAATCTCGGCACGGGCAAACAGAGCCTCTATCTTGTAAAGCGGCAATGATTGACAGCCTCAATAAGAGACTAACCCTTCGCCCACGCAGCCCCCCCCCCCCTGATAGAGCCGGTCAAACCCCATCATCCGCGCCCCTCCAAACAGCCCTCTCCCGGGGCGGGGCGCGGGTGACACGCCCTGCAGATCATCTCGTCCGTCACATCCATCATGCCACCCTGGTCACCCCCATGAGAGAGCTAGGGCACAAACGAGGGAATCTAATCAGGCTGGTCTAATTTAGGCGCGGGGCCAGCCAGCGCCCGGGCTACGAGGCCGGCTCCGACCCAAGCTATAGAGAGAGGAGACGTCAATAACACTCGACGGGTGTCGATTCATCAGCGCTCCTTAATGTCATTAGCCTTGAGAGGCCTCTCTCTCTCTCCCCAACCCTCCGATATATCCATCTCATTCTCCCCATGTATGCCTCAAACTCTCTCTCTCTCTTTCTCTAACGCTCTCACTCTGCTTTCTCTGTCTCTAAATCTATCCATCTCTTTTTTTCTCATTACCTCTTCTCTCTCTCTCTCTCTGTCGCTAATCTCACCATAGGCAATAACACGGGCCCCGCGCATAACGAGCAGCGAGCACAACAGGCCTGCATGGGCCAACGCTAACCGTCTGTTTTGCGGCGGGGCTATTTGCGTTCACGCGTGCTCGCTTTCCGCCGTCACCAGACGCCACAGCCCAACCCGCCACCCGCCCACCCACTCACCCACCCACTCGCGCCTCCTTCGACACCAGACAGACTGCCCCCCCTCCCCCATCCCTGGCCCACCTTCATCTTTCCCAATATGTTCGCCTGCGTTCCCTCCAACAACATGTGGCACGCATTCCAGCTGTTTATTAAACAACGCCAGAGCCTCCTCCACGCAGGTGATGAAGTCAATTACTCCACAATTACCCGGGTAATTATGCAGAGAGAGATGAAGAGGAGAGGAGACGTTGGCATTGGGGGCCCAGTATGGCGGCATGATGGGCAATTGAGACCTCGAGGTGACGTGCCAGACGGAATGCTGTAGACTGCAGAGGACGTCCCATGCATTCAAGTGCTCACAAATGCCAAATGTGGGTGAAAATGCGCTCATGCGAACACTATATGCAAGGACGCATTCACGCACGCACTCACGCACGCATGCACGCACGCACACACGCACTGAGCTAAATGAATGGCTTCACCAACTCTTTGTCACAATGGCACCCTGATGCCTGCTATAGTGTACTGTATATATGCGTGTGACTTTTTCTCGAGTCTGCACAAATGGCAGAGCCCCGCTGGTTTTGTTTTGGACAATAACTATACAGTGTTTCTATGTTTTTCCACTCTGCCGTGGCTCCTCGACTCCCCAGACAATTAGATAGTCTTATACCCAAGAGGCAAGACAGAGGAGGGGAGAGGAGGGGAGAGGAGAGGAGTGATGTAGGGATACTGAAGAGAGAAACAAGGGAAAACAATGCAGAGCACATGCAGTAAGAGGATGATGAGTAGAAAAGCATAGGAAAAACGTCCTCGGAGGCTTCCACTTATTCCGTTGTGGCTTCACATGTGCTGATTAAATACGTGTTTCAGCACACTTTATTTATTTCCCGCTTTCCTCTCGTCCTGCCCCCTGTTCTGTTCTTATACACAAACACATTACCGAGCACTACGCAGGCATTTTTCTCCTTCTCTAACAACCGGCGCCGTCCGTCCAGCAAAGCAAGCTGCTTGGCCACATAAGCAAAGACAGGCAAACTGAAGCGTATACACTATACAGTCACTGGCTATTCTCAAAGGAAACGTCAGCGTGGTTTGTTGGAGTAAGGGCGTTTCGTCACCCGCCTGCCACACCATCTTTATGCACCGGGCTTGAATATCATTTCACTGCTAGAGTGAAATAGCAAATTGCTTAAGTGTCAGCTCATCACTTTGGGAGATGGCGGTGGGTGTAATGCTTCCCAGCTGCACCCAGGCTTCCACAAATGAAGACCCAAGCCAGCCAAACCCCTTCTGAAAGGAGCATATACAGTACAAGCCTTTTTTTATTTCTTATTTTTTTGATATTTTGACAGGATTTCATTCCTCAATCATGATATGAACATCAATATTCTGGGCATGCCATGCCATAATAGGTGAACATTGTGAAAATAGCAGATCTACAGCGCATCGCACATTCGCAATGTGATACGCTGTATATGCTTGTAGATCACGTAGATGGCATGTTGTATATCGATATTTTCTGCAAATGTTCGCCTATTATGACCTGGCCAGAACATGGGACCGCTATGGTTCAATATGGTTACGTTTTAAGAGGCATCAGAATTCAATATATTGGCGTATATTTATATCTATGACATAGTATGATGACAAAGGGCCCACAACTTGCCACAAGTCAATGCTGGCCTGGCATGGTCCTTGAACTCTGTCCAGCCTTCTGGTGTCCATCTTCAGCTACAGACTGCGGACACTGAGCGTACAGCTCTGCGAAATTCAACTCTTTATCTCATTGGTCTCTGTGAATTTCAACTCTTTATCTCATTGGTCTCTGTGAATTTCAACTCTTTATCTCATTGGACTGTGAAATTCAACTCTTTATCTCATTGGACTGTGAAATTCAACTCTTTATCTCATTGGGCTGTGAATTTGAACTCTTGCGTAGATCCCTATGAAGAAGGGCAGCTTACCAAACCAAAGTAAACATTACACAAAAAAAAGAATCAAAACCCTCTAAACTGCGACTGCGGCAGAATTTGACCAAACAGAGATGTGCATATATGCTGTGTTTTTGTCAAATGCTGAACATTCTGGAGTGATAACAATAACATGAAAAACATGATTTCTTTTCTCAGAAAAGCAAGATGTATCCTTGGGCAAAGCAATGTTCATTTTATTCTGTGAGTCTGTCCATCGCTTGTTGGTGCCTTTGCGTGCGAGATAGAGAGAATGTGCGTGTGTGTGTGTGTGTGTGTGTGTGTGTGTGTGTGTGTGTGTGTGTGTGTGCGCGTGCGTACGTGTCGGCTGGAGCAGAGCGTTAGGGCCTGTGGTCACGTGACCATCCCACGTTAGCGGAGAGACGGGCGCAAGGGGAATTACCTCACAGCTCCGTATCTTAAATCTGTGGGATTAGGCTCCATTAAACACGGAGCGCCAGCAAGGTTTATCTCGGGATTTCACTGCGAGACAGAGAGAGAGAGAGCGAGAGAGAGAGACAGAGAGAGAGAGAGAGAGAGAGACAGAGAGAGAGAGAGAGAGAGACAGAGAGAGAGAGAGAGCGAGCGCTGGGGGTTTAGGCTAGTGATTGCATGTGTGGTTGGTGTGTGTGTGTGTGTGTGTGTGTGTGTGTGTGTGTGTGTGAGAGAGAGAGAGAGGGGGGGTGCAGCGATGAAATGTCCTTCACCTTTATTGACCAAATGATATGAAAAAGGAAAGAAAGACAGACAAGAAAAATAGCTGGTCTCCTCCGTGGCAGGGAGGGCAAGAGGCCATGCGGCGCTGCCCGCTCCTCCTCCATGCGTGTCCACTCTGAAAGGAACCATGCACACAGCTGCGGCGGTGTGACCGCTGACGGCCACGGCTGCTGCTGGATACACGGTGTAAGAAAACAGGCCCCTCCCACGCGCTCAGCGCTCGCCTAATGAGGGGTGACCACTGCTGTGCCCACGCCGCGGCCTCTCCGCACTTACACAAAAGACCGACACCACGCACGCACGCACGCACGCACGTTAGCACCTTAGCATTGGCTTTGAATCACGAAATTAACTCAACACTGGGGGGGGCGATAGTTCAGCGACCGCCACCGTTCACCACCATTCTATTGGTTGTAGATTCTTCTACAACCAGTCTTTAGAAGCATTTATATTTCAGATGCGCGGTCACGGGGAGTTGCTATTGAGCCACTAAACACAGTCGCTTTATTTATCCAGCGCGATTTGAAATGGAACACTACTAGAAAGGCCTTGCTCTTTTATCAATGCATTGAGGCTGAAGGGGAAGCAATCGAACACGGGGCTGCCGCTCGACGAGAGCTTTGGATTAGCGCTAAGCCAACTTTGTACGTTTATCATTAAATAAACGCTAATTAACACGTTAAGGGCGTCGTTGGCGGTGCGGGATTCCATTAAAAAGGCGTTAAATAAGTCCTTAGCCTGGAATGAGTTTTAAGAACCACTGATTTAGAAGGCATAGAATCGGCCTCAGGTCCTGCTGGGTTAAGGGTCAAAAATGCGAACACTGCTTTAAGCTGCTGTTATAGTTAATTGTAAGGTATACAGCACATGTGTGAGATGTTATCTATAATAGTACCAGAGGATCATTACATCCTATAGATGGTGGATACCGATCCAGATATTCCCTCATTTGAATCATCAATAAGTCACATGGGTACACAGACACGGTACATATACATTATAGTATTGCCGGTACATTAACTTGTCAACGCCATGCATGCGGCATTTCAGCAGCGATCCCTCTTTCACTGCATTAATTGTATACTGTAAACCCCATCTTACACACGTGCACGAGCGTGCACACACGCTTCCAAAGTCTGGAAGCCATGGGGTGGTCTGGTGATGAACCACTGCTGCTCTGTCTCTCTCTTCATCTCTCTCTCTCTCTCTCTCTCTCTCTCTCTCTCTCTCTCTCTCTCTCTCTCTCTCTCTCTCTCTCTCTCTCTCTCCTCTCCTCTCGGCGGTTATTGATCGGATCTCGTCCGCTCTCGACTGGAGCCGTGATTCATGTTGTTCTGACCGGCCCTCAGTCACCGCACACCGACACAGTCCAGCCATGCTCTGCCCTATCAATCTGTCCATCTGGCTGCCTCTCTCTCTCTCTCTCTCTCTCTCTCTGCCCTCGGGCGGTGCAGCCTGCTGTCCACAGAGAGGGTCATCATGCTGGTCTCTGGTGGGTTCATAGAGGGCTTTATGTTTATTTACTATGTGCGCCAAAATATCTCCTGTTTTGGTACTGGATCAATAGGTTGATTCTCTGGCATAAGATGAGGGCTAATGAGAAATTACAAGGCTTGTTGTTTTGTTTCCCCGTCTGACATGTCAAGATGTGAATTTGTGATCGCCGCCATAGTGTGGAAGTCATGGTTATAATCTCCTGTCATTATATTCTTGGTTAATACCCAGATAATACACAGGAAATACCCATGGTAATACCCATGGTAATAAATAATGAAAACATATATTATGCTTAAACATGCACACTCGTACTGTATACTGCCAATGCAAAAGGTTTTATTGTGGACCTGGCCAGACAAACTGCCTTGAAGAAGGCAGTTTGTCTGTCCAAAACGTTCGTCTCATCTCTGTGTCCACAATAAACCTTCGGCCATTGGCATGCTGCGAGGAGTGTGCGGCTATATATTCTTCCATTATTGGTATTCTCCCTGTTGGCTGGCACCTCACAAGGACCGGTGTGCTGTGCACACCTAACAGGTTGAAAAGTATCTTTATAACAAAAAACTATAATGACTAATACCCCAACCCCCACATATCTTCTTTATTTTTGTTTCATATTCTCGTGTTTTTGCATACTAGGTATAGGCCTATCAGGTAGGTAATACTAATCAGGTGAGTCAAAGGGGACATCAACACTTTCAGGGCTTTAAATTAAAATATTCATTCTACCGAGGCTGCCAGGGTTGTTTTATTACCTTTGGAGCATACGCCAAAGTATTTGCGGCTTTGATCCATGAAATCCACCTGAAAATAGTTCCATGGCTTGTTGTCGAAGATTGCAGTTAGAACTATACCGTTAACTTGCATTGAACTAATTTTCCCAAAAGCCCTTGCAGCCCAGAGCACGGGTCGATTTCCGGTTTCGTCATCATGACGCGGCGGCCTCGTCACCAGGTCCGCGACAAATCTGCTATTTATTTTAAATGATTACAAAACGGCGAATTAAGCACATAAAACAAATAGCGAGTACAGCGTATTACGCACGGGAGAAACTTGGATTAAATAGCGTGTAAAACGGGTTATGCAGCTAAACCGTCTGGAAAGTCTGGAAAACCTCCATAATAGTATACAGTGGATGTCTGAAAGTGACTACTGTATGCTGTCGTTTGTCTTAAAGGGAGACAAGAATCATTGTCCGCCTTGAATATACATATATTTTTAATCTAACAAATCAAATAAATGTGTCACATGCCCAGGCTTTATCGTCCCTGGGTATGAGGCTGATAAAAGAATGGAGGAGATAACCGAACAATACAATTACTAATACAGTGCAAGCTAAAGTTCTGCCATGTACTGAACTGTCACCATGAGCAACCTCACTGCAAACATGAACCAACCTCTGGTGCCAAACACTATACTCTGGATGCTTTGATCAAATACAATTCACAGCATTGGAAGCTAATCACAGAGCGCCGGAAAACAAAATGTGTGCATACCAATAAATGAAAGGCTATCAGCAGAGTGTGTGTGTGTGTGTGTGTGTGTGTGTGTGTGTGTGTGTGTGTGTGTGTGTGTGTGTGCGTGTGCGTGCGTGCGTGCGTGCGTGCGTCACTTTGCACAGAGAATGGAACAATTCCAAGTCACTGTTGCAGATTCACTAGTAAGTCTCAGCACATAATTATAAGTAATATTGAGTGCTCAGGAGGGGACAAAGGCCAGCAGAACCATTCTCATGGACTATGAACCCAATTCTTTAAGTGCCGTTCATGAATTGTCCAATTTCCCTTGCCCTTAAGGGCAAGGACACATTGCAATCGGACCTTAAGACGGGGCAGATATAGCGGGTGCAAGTGATGCACAATTCATAAGGCAATCAGCGGCTACAATCCATGTGTGAATTCACCCCTGGGTGTTTATTAAGTGTTGAATGCTATTTTGTCTGGGCGTAGGTCTGCATAATGCAGACACCTTTGCCTCTTGCTGACAATCACAGTTGTCAAGTTTCAGTGGGACTCAAACTTGGTTCTTTCCAGTGGCAAATAATCAGAGCATGGCTTCCACAACACTCGTGTGTCCTTCGTGTGTGGTACAGCCTAATGTGTGCCGTTTTCACCACAATGTGCAATTTCCCTGTTTACTCAGGTTGCATACTTCTTGCATTCTTGTGCTCCAGTCCCATGCACTGTGTGTGTGTGTGTGTGTGTGTGTGTGTGTGTCTGTGTGTGCGTGTGCGTGCATGTGCGTGTGTGTGTGTGTGTGTGTGTGTGTGTGTGTGTGTGTGTGTGTGTGTGTGTGTCTGTCTGTCTCCCCAGGGAAGCAATAGAATGAGAGAGAGAGAGAGAGAGAGAGAGAGAGAGAGAGAGAGAGAGAGAGAGAGAGAGAGAAAACGCGGCACATAAAAGGCGGGCTGCAGCCGAGGCCGCTGCTCCAATGTGTAGAAATTAATTGAGTGAAAGAAATCTGCTGTTTAAGGTTGAAGTGGGTTATGGGAGGCGGAGTAACAATTGTTTTCTGTTCGCCGGGGGCTATATCATTCATTCTGGTGCTCTCTCTCTCTCTCTCTCTCCCCCCCCCCCCTCCCCCTCGGTCTCTCTCTCTGTCTCCCCCCACCCCTCCAATCGCTTTTCCTTTTTTCAGTCTACAGTTTTTGATTCATTTTTATCTTTCTCATTTTCATCTATCGTACGTGCATGGGAACTTTCCTGCTGTCTTTAAACGCGGATTCCTTGCAATAACAGGCTCGTTTATAAAATGAGATTTGTGCCATTCTTCCGTTTATGTGCAATGTATGTTGTGTGCATACTGTACACAGCATATCTATTTTTATGTATAATATACACAGTATGGTGTAGGCTGATATGCAATGGCATTTGTAATAATGAGTGTCTTCTTTCAAATGATACTGTATGTTCTTGCTTCAAATATAGCATACAAACATAGAACCAAAATAAGACCATAAATAAAAACCTTCTGCATTTTACTGAATGTGTGCGTCAATGACACGCGCACGCACACACACACACACACACACACACACACACACACACACACACACACACACACACACACACACACACACACACACACACACACACACACACACACACACACACACACACACACACACACACACACACACACACACACACTTCATATCTTCTGAGTACTCCCACTGAGCATTATAATTTGTTCCTCTACCCCTAAAAAAAGTCACTGGAAATCAAATCAATTGAAGAATAAAAGGACGGTCTATTCAGACAGGAGGGAATGCAAAGACAAAGAGCTACACGAGAAAGTAAAAAAAGGACAAGGACATCCCTGAACGAGCCAAAGGAGTGTTGTCTCTGCTTCTCTTCTGCACCACCAGGTGTTAAACCCGCCGTTTCCTCATTGTGTTAAAGGCCTCTTTAGCACCCTTTCATGTCAAATATCAATCCTTTCCGTGCATCAACAGGAGAGGAAAAGAGGTTTTTTTTCAGCCCAGTGCGTAACACACTTTTAAATACAAACACTTTGTCATTCCCTTTGAACTCCCCAGTTCCCCTTATTATCCCCCCTCTTTGAAGAGCATTGATGTTAGAACACTGGTACGTTTCGATATAGCAGTTATTATTATTTAACATAACAGAGTGGAAAATTACTCCAATGCTGTTTTTTTATATTTAATATGTACAGTAGGCTACTGTATGTACGTACCATGTAGCCAGGGAGAATAAATACAGTTAAGAACAATGTAAACATATAGCTGGGGAGCAAGAAAGCACACACACGCACACGCACACGCACACACACACACACACACACACACACACACACACACACACACACACACACACACACAGAGAGAGAGACAAGACAAGATATGTCGCCTGCAGAGCATTAACAGATTCTTCTCACATGAAGATGTCAGTATGCAAACATTTCTGGAAGAGAGGGGAGGAGAGGGGGGCTTGCTTTGAAATTCGGGGGTCTGAGATGTGCAGTGTTGGTCTGCGATCTCAGCTCCGAGCCTTTCAAGCAAACGCAGCAATATATATACATATATATCTATATATATATATATATATCCTAAACACTGTTGCTGCACGGCGTTATCTGAACCAGATGAAAGGGATTGGAGCGTTCAGGGCCAGTAAGGGGGAAGAAGAGTGAGCCCTGCCTGGGCTGAAACACCAGCCTCGTATGGAAGAGCAGAGCTATGCATTATGCCTCAGTTATGCTACGCCGTTCCATGGCGTCGCACGCTGGAAATATAGCCAATCCCCATGAAGCTCACAGAGCGCCTAAGACTTCAACGAGGTGTGAGCTTGTGGATTGGCTATATTCGGCGCACGGCCACGTCAGACAGTACGACAACAGTACACATCAGGGCTTTAAAGGCGAGCCGGCGATCCTTCAGAGGGAGAATAGAGATACGAGAGAGAGAGAACGCGGGAGAGAGAGAGAGAGTGAGTAAGAGATTCACATATTCAGTATAAAGAGCATATCCCCAAGAGCGATCTATAAGGCATTTCAACGCTATCTATATATATATATCATGCATTTTACAGGTTCTTCGGTTCAAGCGAAATCTACTCTGTGATTCTGCTCAATAGTCTGACCTGGGCTGACCCGCTTGGTCGTGGCCCGTGGACATAAAGCTCTACAGCAACCATGAGCCTGAGAGCCGCGAGGCCGGAGCCAAAGGCCTGATGTGGATCATTAAAAAGAGGACTTGCTCTCTGACACGGGGGAGTGGAAGAGCTTAAGACCGAGGCTGAAATTACCTGCGCTCATGACCGTCCACTTTGAACTTTCTCCTTTCCTTATAGGTTTGGGTTTTGGCTATAGGCACAGGCGGGGTGAGGGTGAGGGTGCAGGGGTGGGGGTGGGGGGCGTGAATTCCATATTCAATCTCATGGAAACATTTGTTTCAAGGTCCCAGCGTTCGCCAGCTGGAGAATAATATTGTCCGTTAAAGCAGTTGGCACGGACACGGCGGCTGCAACCGCTGCCTTTCAGCACACGATCAGGGGAGAGGGTGGGGTTGGTTCTCATCAGAACAGTATAGGATCAGTGTGAGGGGAGAGGGTGGGGTTGGTTCTCATCAGAACAGTATAGGATCAGTGGTGAGGGGAGAGGGTGGGGTTGGTTCTCATCAGAACAGTATAGGATCAGTGTGAGGGGAGAGGGTGGGGTTGGTTCTCATCAGAACAGTATAGGATCAGTGGTGAGGGGAGAGGGTGGGGTTGGTTCTCATCAGAACAGTATAGGACCAGTGGTGAGGGTGGGGTTGGTTCTCATCGGAACAGTATAAGATCAGTGTGAGGGGAGAGGGTGGGGTTAGTTCTCATCAGAACAGTATAGGATCAGTGGCGAGGGGAGAGGGTGGGGTTGGTTCTCATCAGAACAGTATAGGATCAGTGGTGAGGGGAGAGGGTGGGGTTGGTTCTCATCAGAACAGTATAGGATCAGTGTGAGGGGAGAGGGTGGGGTTGGTTCTCATCAGAACAGTATAGGATCAGTGGCGAGGGGAGAGGGTGGGGTTGGTTCTCATCAGAACAGTATAGGATCAGTGGTGAGGGGAGAGGGTGGGGTTGGTTCTCATCAGAACAGTATAGGATCAGTGTGAGGGGAGAGGGTGGGGTTGGTTCTCATCAGAACAGTATAGGATCAGTGTGAGGGGAGAGGGTGGGGTTGGTTCTCATCAGAACAGTATAGGATCAGTGGTGAGGGGAGAGGGTGGGGTTAGTTCTCATCAGAACAGTATAGGATCAGTGGTGAGGGGAGAGGGTGGGGTTGGTTCTCATCAGAACAGTATAGGATCAGTGTGAGGGGAGAGGGTGGGGTTAGTTCTCATCAGAACAGTATAGGATCAGTGGTGAGGGGAGAGGGTGGGGTTGGTTCTCATCAGAACAGTATAGGATCAGTGGTGAGGGGAGAGGGTGGGGTTGGTTCTCATCAGAACAGTATAGGATCAGTGGTGAGGGGAGAGGGTGGGGTTGGTTCTCATCAGAACAGTATA
Organism: Protomyctophum bolini; assembly: GCF_963924005.1. Lineage (NCBI taxonomy): Eukaryota > Metazoa > Chordata > Actinopteri > Myctophiformes > Myctophidae > Protomyctophum > Protomyctophum bolini. Next base: position 40,223,687 of record NC_137866.1, read on the forward strand.
GGATCAGTGGTGAGGGGAGAGGGTGGGGTTAGTTCTCATCAGAACAGTATAGGATCAGTGGTGAGGGGAGAGGGTGGGGTTGGTTCTCATCAGAACAGTATAGGATCAGTGGTGAGGGGAGAGGGTGGGGTTGGTTCTCATCAGAACAGTATAGGATCAGTGTGAGGGGAGAGGGTGGGGTTAGTTCTCATCAGAACAGTATATACACTACAGTATGCATCTCCCAAGAAACTTTAGACACTTTGTGTCGGAGAGGAGGGGGCGGCGAGGCCCTGGAGATAGTCAAATATAGTTACAAAAACCTCTTATCTCCATATTCTAACTTTTTGCATTACTTTTCGTACATTAATGCCCTACTCGATTATCACACGCAAAAGCATCACATGTAGCAGATCTGCAAGCTATAGAAACGCAGAGTTGTGAGCTTGTCCATCTGCTGTCTTCGCAAACATGTTTACAGTAACATGTTTAAAGTAAGTCAGTACGTTTTGGACACTTCCACCCAACAGAGACAAAATGGATGGATCGTTTTGGATACATGACAACACCGGTGATTTTAATAATGTAAAAAAGAAACGTGCCAACAAATAATGAGAAAATTGGCACTGATCTTTGCGAGATAATAGCTCGGAACAAAAAAATACCCTCTTAAAGAGGCCTAGCAAAAAAAAAAAGAGAAAAGCTGTCGTAAAAAAAGAAAAGATCACGCGCTATGTGGAAGGCAGTGTGACGCATTGTGCCCGCCCTCCTCCTGCATATTCCATGTGTATAAATATGCATATATATCTGGTACTGTAGGTGTAATGCTCCGCTCTGCAGGGGGGCTGTATCTAAAGTGGGACAGCTTCCGTTGCTTTAGTGCGGCAGGCAGGCAGCAGCGATAACGGATGACGCCGCAGCGAGGGGGGGGCAGTTGGGTGAGGCGGGACCCTATACTATACTTACACGCTTCCACGATGAATACGCTCTGTGCCTATAGCTTCCTCCTCCTCCTCCTCCTCCTCCTCATCATCATCAACCCCAAGGAATCCACTATACAGACCCGGTGTAAATAGTAGCTAAAGTTTTTAAATAATTGCAATGGAGTAAAAGAAGAACATGCCTCTGTGATGTAGGCCTAGTAAAAGTATACCTAAAATTGGAAATAACAAAAAATCCCTCAATAGTGTATACTTATAAGTACAGTACTTAAATTGAGTTACTTTACACCACAGTGTGATTTATGGGGGATTATGGTCCAGCACTTTAGTGACTCATCTGTATTGTTTGAAACACGGGCAGCGTGTCAACATGTTCATTTTGACATTTGCATATTCATTTCTTACTTACGCCATACTACAGGGTCACGCAAAAGGGGAAAAAATAGCAGGTCAAGTGCTCAAAACGTGTTTGTATATAGATCTGCTGTTTCTACTATTTTTGACATTCAGTACGAGGTTTCCACCAGACATCAACGATGTCACCCACTTCTCACATCGGCAGCCTGTGACTCAGACTTAATCTCCTGAGTCATGTATACCTACCCCGCACGCACGCACACACACACGCACGCACGCACGCACGCACGCACGCACGCACGCCATCAACTCAAACCCCATATAACAGCAAGTCAGAGTCCTCATCCTGAGCGACAGATGAAGTGTTTCTCTGGCGGTTTCTTCCGGCTGGCATCACAATAGGGCAGCAGGGGGAACCCTATATGCGGAGATGACTCGCTGCGACAACGCGATAACACCCGGGCAACAAGTGGCAAATTAAATTAAGGGGAAGTGCCGATAATGCACGCTTTTGACAGGCCCTCTTATATGTACATTCAATGGCCGCCCTCTACAGCAACCGACCCCCTCAAAGAAAAACACAGCCCTCAAATCCCGCTGTCAGATTGAACCGACGATAATGTGTGTCTGTGTGTGTGTGTGTGTGTGTGTGGGGGGGGGGGGGGGTCGCAATGAAAGGAAAGAACAATGACTTAACTGTTACCGAATGGTTCAGAAATTGCGAGGAACAACAAGCGGGGGAAACTAATTACAGCGGGCATAAAAGGAAAATTGCGGCTGAACTGGACACTCCCAGCGCTGGCGGATAATACGTTCCATGCAGGCAGGCTAATAACAACATAACAGCCTCCATTAAAGCCATTTTGCAGCGTATAGAGAATCACTGCTTTAATCTACTATGCAGGATAAGTATCACGCAACAAATCAAGTGAATAGCTGGGATCTATCACACCTGCGCGTGGCACGCTGCACGGCGGAATAGCAGCGCTCTCTCTCCCCTATCTGTGTCTCGGTAATGTCTCTTATCAATGTCACCCTAATGAGTCCTCTGACATGCTCTGCGCTCATTAATTCGGCGAGGAAAAAGAAAGTTCTTTACATTCATGAGTCCATGTTGGCGGAATACATTATCCGGAAGACTAACAAGACAGGTAAAAAGAGGACAACGGTCTATTTTCTCCATGCCTACTACAGTATATATGCGACAGCAAACATTCAGTGACGATCACTCTTCTCGGATGGCAGAAGGTTATAGGAGTTATAACCATGGTAACCGCTTCGATAAAAATACCACAAACAGATTGGTCTCACTCGGAACTCCTCCACAGCCAGGTAATTCAAAGGGAAGGGAAGCACATTAGCAGAAGGAGGAAAACAATTATGAATAAATAAAAAAAGGATCCTTTGAGAGCAGTAAGAAGACGAGCAGATATTTACTGACGTCAAGCGCCAGCCTGCTGTTATAAAATGACCAAAAATAATAGGAACATGCAGATAACTTATCTACATCGCTGGCATCAGTAATCTGACCACAGCCATTAAACCCATATTGACGGGGGTCCCCCAGATAAGTATATTAGGAACCCTCTTTTTCCCCCCCATCTACAGCTCTTTGCTGCAAAAGAAACAATCTATATGAGCTCACGTGGTGCCACGATGATGTGTTGTGCGCTTGGCAGATGGACTATTCTTGCCGAATGTCTGCCTATTTTCACTGAATGACAGCCTATACTTTGACATGCCCAGAATAGGGATGCTAGGGTTCATGTGGTTAACCCATTCTGACCTGAGATCAGATTCATACGAGGTTTCCACTGGACACACACTGGTCTGATTAACCCATTCTGACCTGAGATCAGATTCTAAAAATGTCAGTCGTTCTTAGATTTTTCAAAAAATAGCAGACCTACAAGCTCGTAGCGCGCCACTCGGTGGCGCGCTATGAGCTTGTAGATCTGCTATTTTTCAATAGGTAAAGCATAACATGATGCTAACACCAAAATGGGTGCCCGGTCAGAATGGGTTAATGTCACAGTTGATTTGAGGGGGAGGGCCAGAGTGAAAGCATGCGTAGTGTCAGCTCCTCACAGTAGAGACAGGGCCTTGTTTTTTTGTGTCCCTTCTCATCTGGTAGCAACTATACGCAGTAAAACACTCAGTGATATGAGGATTTACTGTGTATTAACTGTGTAGCTACCACTACTGGTAAAGGGGGGGGGGGGACTAAAAAGACACTAGACCAGATTTGCAGCCCATGCACTTCCAGCTCACCACTTAAATACCCCCACTGCCGCTAAACAGGGAAATGTATCAACGCTCGCGACTCGCAAAAAAAAGAGGCAAATTCCTCGAGAACAAATCAAACGCAACACGCAGCTTTGCCACCGAATGTGTGATATTGGCTGATGAAATTATCTCGCAAAAAACACCCTTTATGATTCAAGAGCTGCCAAAGATGTCGTCTGTGCAACGGAGTGGTGCGGGGAGGGGGGGGGGGGGGGGGGGGGGGCGGATTGACCCTACTGCGAGCGCATACTTAAGGAAGCTACGTGTGAAGGTCATGTGACGCATGGTGGAAGGCGACACAACGTGGCATCCCAGAGTGCATCCACTAACAGCGTCCACTCCATTACGACATTAGCGCCCAACGTTTTGACATTTGTCTTCATTATTATCAATGAACAGGGGCGATTGAGCCACCAGCACGCTCCATTACCCTCCTTCATTGCACGCTCGCACGGCTGAAATCACGCATTAGGACGGATACAACACCAAACGACGAGTTAGAAGGGTCGAGGAGGCGCAGCCTAGTTATTTAGGGAGGCAAAGGGTGGAGGGGTGTGGCCTGGGTATAGGGGGGTCGGTTGATGCATACTGTAGGCAGTCGCATTGCTATTAAACCAACCATTAAGTAAGTAGCCTTGCCAAGCCGTAGGGCAGAAGCCCATCGCCTGTTTTTGTAGCGTGAGGCAGCTGGATGTACAACCCCTGGACATGACGCTATAGTACAGTATGTCGCAGGAACTTACCCCCAATCCAACCCTTCTGTGGAGACTATAACCCTGCCCATCAAGAGGAACAAGACCTCTCACATTTCCAGATGTTCCGAGTAGGGACACAGGACTGACTGTGAACGAACTTGATGTGGCAATGAGACAACAGAGACCAGTGGAAGCAGCTTGTGTCGCACATCTGGAGGGCACTCGAAGGATGATGATGACGAGCAAACCCTATTGTGTGTACATTTAGTTGCCCGGAGTCCCCCAGGGGTCTACAAGGCCACGCTCTCTCTGTTGGCCTCTGAATAGGGCAGAGTAGGAAGACAGTGACGCAGCTACAGCACACCTTGGGAAGAGAAGCTCATTTCAATCGGTATAATTAGCCCATGGTAATGGAATAAGTCAGTGGCGCTAACACCTTCACTTAAGAGAAGTCGATCTGAATTTGAGGGAGTTTATTAAAGCTTAGAAATAATGGGAAAGAGAGAGGTGGTTTTTTTTTGGGGGGGGGGGGGATCGTAAGGGATGGTGGGCGGGGGGGTTGAAGAGCTCAGCCTAAATTAACAGTTAATCAGGAGCATGCGTTGGAAGTTCGACTTGGAAGACTAGAAGCAGATTGTGAGATCAGTTGGAGCCGGTCAGAGAGCACATCTTTGCTCTCTCTCTTACTTCTACTCTGTGTGTGTGAGTGCTGTTTCATGGGTAGAAGCCAGGGGATGCTAGAGCTGTATGCTCTACGCCTCACTAAAGACCCACATGGTCTGAAGTCCTGCAGCCGACATCACTCTGTGAGGGGAATGGAGCCGGGCTCTAACCACGTTACCTGGTGAGACCCGATTAACCGCAGGTTGCCGGACGTCCTCATTAGAGCCGCTACGCTACGTGGGCTCGCTCCCCTCTGGAGGGTTTCGGCCGCGGCCAAACGCACTAAGATAACTACGGCTAGGAGAGGGGTGTGGTGAGGAGATAATCACAGACAGAGATCTCTCTCCGGGAGCACCCAAATGCATGCTGTGTACCGAGGGGGGCGGTGGGGATGATGTGTGTGCAGTGTCTGTGGGGTGGGGGGGGGGTCACTCATTTACCCAGCCGTCTGGCTGACTCACCTGGAGTGATGGGGGGGAAGAGACGTCAGGAAGGCAGGCTGCTATTTCACGGCCTGTTAAGCGCTAATGCTGCAACACGCCCCCGCGCACCAATTTTAGGGAACAGGGAGCATTACCACCGTCCGACTCAAGGTTCTGTCCGTCTGGACGGTGGACTTGGCGGCGAGGAGGGGTGTGTGTGTGTGAAAGGGGAGGACATTAGGGAGGAGGAGACGAAGGAAGTGTGAAGAAGAGGAGACAGACAGAGAGAGAGGGGGGGGGGGGGGGGGTGAGTTCAGAAAGAACGAGACAGTGAGAGGAATTAACAGACTGAGAAAGGAGAGGGAGACAGAGAGAGGGAGGGGGGAGAGAGCTGGCTCAGCAGCATGGAGCCAACAGGACAACACCAGTGGTGCAGGCTGACATCCACTCCCGCCACGCTAGGCTGCTTTTCCTGTCCTCTCGCTGGGCCCCCTGAAGGCCCCACAGTCCTGCCCTCAATGCCTCTCCTCTCCCCTCGCCGCGGAGACACTAAGCATGGCTCGCTCCCCCAACCTCCCACAACACTTGTCCTCTAATTCCCACCACAGTGGGTCGGCCGGGTCCCATTTGTGGGTCACTGACCCATTTTTATGGATCCCTTTATTTTTGTTGGTTTCCTACATCAATTTGTTTTGAATTATTGTTATTATTTCAAAACATTAAAAATACATTCCCAGGAAAAGCTTAATTTTCCAATTTACCTAAAAATACCGACGGGGAGTCTCTAATACCAAAAGGCACCGTCGGGACGGCCGGGGTGACGAGTCAGCGTGGCTGAACACCAGAAGGAATCTCCCAGCAACTGCGATAAGGTTCTGGCCGAGGCTTTGTTCCGACATGCTGCAGGCAAAACCCATTTATTTCTCAAATCTGATCTTATAGGACTGACCGTCCAGTAACACTTCATGTTATTCGTGTATTCAGTCATTGTCAACCTATATCTGCTTTGGTTACTGATAACGACGTACCGGTACATATAAAGGCATACAGGCGTGCGTGAGTAATGCTTAACTTATAGGCCTACTAGCCCATCAACTGGCTCAGCGTCACACTGCAAAACATTGAGAGCTTTGTATATCGGCAAAAACTATCCAGTGGTCGTAAAGGTAATCACATTGTTTTACTTTACATACTGCAATGTAGAAATACTGAATTTCGTGCAAGTACAGAAGTATCGGAATTAAAGATTTACTTGAGTAAAAGGTATCAAAATGTATGTATAAAAGTATATATTCATTATGTAGAATGTCCCATTTCACAAGTTTTCAAATGTATGAAATATATAAAAATGATTTGTTTGTTTTGTAATAATTAAGTAAGTAAGTGAGTGAGTGAGTGAGAAAGGCTTATTCAGCCAGGGTGGTGGAGTCTATCCCCGTTCCAATGCGCTAGACAACTTCAAGCCGTGCTCCTCATACGCTGAGTAAAGTAAAAGTACAAAAACTACAGTACTTGAGTAAATGTAACTAGTTACTTTCCACCACTGCAGCCATGTACCTGTCTAAATACTTCCTTAATGTTAACAAAGTCCACGCCCACAACACCAGAGGGAGTGCAACAAACCATGTACAACCCAGATTCGGCACAAACAAGGGACTAAATTATTTTTCACTCACAGTTAACAGTCTTTGTATTGAGTTTGTGCTTGAAATGTACTGTAATTCTGCAAACTGTTAATAAATATTTCAATCAATCAATCATTCAAAACCATCTTTAGAAATCAGGTTTCCGACGTGAGTGGATTCAGCCTCCGAAAGTGTCCAAAAGCTACTAACTATTATGCTGGTATACAGATGACCGTTAGAGCATGGTGTGCCCGCTGTGTCCCTCCTGAGCTGCAGGCAAAAGGTCAAGTCATTCACACGTGTTTACAGTAACCATGGCTGAACGTGACTGATGGCTCACACATCCCATTCTGGAAGCACCGACGTGATGGATCACCCCTCCCTTCTGCTCCCAGGATCCTGGGCCGTGTGTGTGTGTGTGTGTGTGTGTGTGTTGGGGGAAGGGGTTACTGTGTACAAGGAGGGGAGGAGGATGTTGCATACACTGTGAGCATGCAGGTCTCACATGGCTGAAAGGCAAACACAGACATGTGCACGTGCGTGCATGCACAAAAAACAGCACTGTCTCAGCAATGACCTGACATATTTTAGCCTGTGCGCTCACGCGTGCGTGCACGCGCACGCATGTGTGTGTGTGTGTGTGTGTATGTGTAAATGTAAATGATTTTAAGGTCCGAGTCGATGACATAGTATAATCTCTAGCAAAGAAGAGGTCACATATCTAGGATGTATCCTTGACAATAAACTGACAGCATGGCAACTGATAGCATGGCAACAAGGGCGAGCAAAAGAGTAAATCAAAGGACAAGATTGCAACTTTCCTGTTCATATAAAACAATTATGCAGCTTCAGGCTTGGAGTTACAGGGTTAGGACTAGGCATTTAGACGTTAAAGTTTAGGGGTTGGAGTTAGGCCTAATTCATGCTTGTGTCAAGTTGTGAGCAGTATAAAATATATACAATAAAGTAACACAGTAACTTCCTATACGTTTTAGGGTTTAATTTAAAAACTGGGGGTGAGAAAATGTGCGCTCGTCTGTGTGTGTGTGTGTGTGTGTGTCTAAGTGTACAGTACAGTACAGTACAGTACAGTACAGTACAGTACAGTACAGTACAGTACAGTACAGTACAGTACAGTACAGTACAGTACAGTACAGTACAGATCAAGGAGAAGTGAGCCACAGGGCTCACCGCTCCTCGTGTCCTTAATGGACAAAACGTTTGCTTTAATACCCACGCATTACTCAGCGCGTGTGTCAGTGTGTTTGACTTTAGGTGTCAAGGAAATCTAATTTCCCAGCACACCTCCCAGGGAGGGGGATATGGGACCTGTTGGAGGCAGCGTCGCTGCGTCATATTAATATTATTAAAGGCGGGCTGAGGGGAATAACTAAACTGTGACGGGACAAAATGCTTCAGCGGGACGTCCATGTTAGACGTACAGCCGAGTTATCGGAACACTGCGGGGCCGGAGACAAAACTGTGCGCCGAGCGAAAGGGAGAGGCCATTTTCTCTCCGAGTGACAAAATATGTGCGGCACAAACAGAGAACTGAGCTCCTGTCGGGAGAATGTCTGAGCTTTGTCTTTGTCACACTGAGCGACATCCACTCACAGCGCCACGTCCCAGACGCGCATGCCGCTTTGAGTGTGAGCATTATGTGTGCCTGCGTGTATGTGTGTGTGCGTGTATGTGTATGTGTATGTGTGTGTGTGTGTGTGTGTGTAAATGTGCGAGTGTGGACAGACACACAGAGGACGATAATATTTCTTGGTCCCACGTAGCCTACAGGTCAGGGTTTAAATGCTAGTGGCGTAGCCCGCAAAACCAACAAGTATAGGAGAATGTGGCCGTGTTGCCCGTTCTCATGTGGGGGAAGTTGGGGGTGCGGGGGAGAGGGGACGCTGTCGATAAATCAGCCAGGATGCCAGCCGTCGTCGAGGCAGCGCCAATTTCAGCTGCAGGCAAAAGGTGAAGCCGGGTGGGCCGTGATGTGCCCGGTGCCTTTACGGCGACTGGGCCGGTATGAGGGGAGACACGGAGCTCGTTCCGGCGGCACGGCTCTGAGCCGGGAAGATTAATGTAGGCTCTCTGGAGCAGAGGCAACATCCACTGCCTTAATAAGGTACAAACAATCGGTTCCACTCGGCTGCCTTCCCTGGGAAAACTATTGTTGTGCTGCATTGTTTCTCTGTGCCACTCCAGGGAGACAGCGAGCCCCGGCTTCAGCAAGTGACTGTCTCCATTACAGCCGGGGGACGGATCACCACCAGCAGACCGGGCGTTTGTTGCATGCCAGGGGCCCGGCGGGCTCCCTTTCCCTTCCACTCAGCACAACACAACACACCACACCACACCACACTTCCACTCACCTCCACTCCCTGCACTTTCAGCTTCATGTGATCCTCCCGCGTGGTTTTTCCGTCTTTCCTCTTCTTCCAGCAGTAGCCATCCTTTCTGTACTTCACCTTCTTCCTGTTGTACAATATCATGGACCCATTCTGTGGCCTGGAGAAGAGAAGAGAAGAGAAGAGAAGAGAAGAGAAGAGAAGAGAAGAGAAGAGAAGATAATCATTCCTTCAGTGCGGTACAGTGCATATAGGGAGTCATTTTAAATACAAAGAGACGTGACAGCGGTCTCCTGCAGACAGAAATGCACCAGTGACTTAGATGATAAGACTTCTTTATGGTGTTATGCAGCATTGCTATGCACAGTTTGACAAAGAACAAAGTGGCATCCTTCAGCATGCGTTGCTTCCAATGAGCAGCGTTTGTCTGCGTGTCGCTAAAGTGACACCAACGCTTCCCTTCTGTTGTTATTTTTCCTCTCTTCCCCCCTGAGTACATGATGTGAAGGCCGCTGTGTGAAGGCAAGCTTTGGCAGGGGAGGGCTTCGTCCTCCCTTCATCTCTCATCGTTCCCTGTTAACCACTTTAAACCTGAAGAGTCCTTATTTTGGACATGATAGGTGGGGGTAAATACAAATATGTGTACTCATTGATTTAATTATAACTAGAACAATTCCCTATGTGTGCAGCATGTCACGATGCAACAGGCTATAGCTTGTAGATTGTTCTGTAGCTTGCTCCCAGCCCCCGCCCCCCCTATCCGCTGTACAACAAAGTATAAAATATGCCTTATAAGTGGTTAAATGAGTTGTGGTTGTATAGGGAGTCCCTCGAGGGGGGGGGGGGGGGGGTGATTCCTTCCACACACTGTCCCATTCATAATTCATAATTCATTCTCCCTCCACCAGACCACAGCCTGTTGGCTCATAATGATAGAATGTAGCCTAACTATTTGATGATAATCTGCGTCTCTGTTTCCATTTGTTACACCATGCAGGAAGACTTAAACACCAACACTCAGCTCATCATAAAACATTTACCACTTGACCATTAAACGAGAAGTTGTTCAACATGGACCGCACACACGCACGCGCGCGCGTGTGTGTGTGTACTCCCACACGCATACTTGGCTGATTAAGTGTACTAATGAATCCACATACAGGCTCCACCCTGTACACATGAGACCACACTGACATTCTCATGTGTGCATCCGTATAATGTGCATATAATGACACACGCACGCATGCTCACACACACACACACACACACACACACACACGTGCACGCGTACACACACACACGTGCACGACTGCACATACACACGCACGCACGTCATACACAAAGCAACAAGCGCTGCCTCCGACCTCCAAAACCAAAACGGAGACAAACAACAATGCATGCTTGTTTTTCATTGTGTCTCTTATTGTTACATTGTATTGTTTTTGTTGTTTTATATCATTTATTTTCCTTCTTGCCTGGCTGTTTTATTTATAACGCCGCATGTATCATTTTGCAGGGCATGCTCAGAGGGGCCCGGGCCGTCTGTTTACCTAGGTATCGCTCATCAATCATTTCCCTTTGGCCGGATCTCAGGGGCCAACCGGGAGGGAGGGGAGGGGAGGGCGGGGTGAGGGGGTGGGGTCCCTGCAGTCCCCGCACCGTGGCCCCTGACAGCCCCCAATAATGAGAGACGCCACTCATACGCCGACACGCTCACTCTGCCCCTCTCTCTCTCTCTCTCTCTCTCTCTCATCTCACCGCCAGTCAGCTTGAATTGCATGCGTCCTGCAGGGAATGGTTTCCTCCTCCTCCTCTCCATCTCACACACTTGTTTCATTTGTCTCTCTAGGTCCCTCTCCTCTCCTCTCCTCTCCTCTCCTCTCCTCATCCCTCCTCCCTCTCCCCTCCCCTCCCCTCCCCTCCCCTCCCAGGGAGATACTAGACAGTACATTTAACGGTCTGTTTGAGAACTTGAGAACTGCTACAGCTGCTGTATATCCATTCCAGACTGTATACGGAGATGTTTACAACGTGCATGCATAATGTCAGCTGGTATCATTAGCGTATGACTCTAAGCCTATAGCCTATAGCTCCTATACAAAACATACAGCCTATCCCTAAACCTAAACCTAGAACCTTTAATACACTGTTTCACAAACACTGCAGGGTTTGTGGTCACAGACAAATTCTCAGGTTCAATGTGTGCATAATGCCCCTGAATTTCCTTAAATATTGAGAAATGGAAAACACTTTTTCTGGAAAGTCGTTTGAAGGTCTTTTGCACGTGTGATTTTGACGAAGTTTTATTTCAAACTTAATTTAACCAAGGCAAGTGATTAAAGAACACATTCTTATTCATGACGGTGGCCTATAGCAAAAGACAAATCCTCCCTTGGGAGGAGGAGGACGGGATGGATGAGGCCTGTTCGTTGTTATGCTGTGCCAGTTGAACATCCACCTCCAGATCCATGACACGGGGCTATCGTTTTGTCTCCTTAAATAGTAACAACAAAAAAAGCGACAAACAAAATACAGGGCACGTGCTTCTTAAAATGTAGTCCCAGCTTTGACAACAAAGATGGGCGCACAGATGAGATAAGGCACAAAATCAAATGACATGGAGGGGTTATCTGCCTCCCTCCAGAGCACTGGAAATTGGGGTGAGGCTTCGGTGTCAGAGGCTGCACGATGTATTTATCTGCCTCCTCGCGCCAAAACTTACTCGCTCAGCTATTTTCCCCCCTTCTTTTCTCTTTTACAGTATAGGGAGATATAATGCACTGTTACAGTATATATGGAGAGGAGATACTAATGCACTGATATATGGAGAGGACAAATCCTGAACATCTCACAGTAGGCAGTGATGGAACATGTATGTTAGGTGTGTTACAGGTAAACTTATGTTTTACTTATAAGTAAAAGTATCAATACAGCAATCTACAAATACTCTGTTACAAGCAAAATTTGAGAATTAAACATGTTTTGAAAATAGCATGTATATCTACGTACAAGCTCCTGCATGTGAGCTTGTAGATTGGCTGTTTCCAAGTAGCCAAAGTATAGGGCTGAAGTGGTTAATGGATACAAATAGTTTAAGAAACTACCGGTACTAAAGTTTTCACATGTAGTAAAAGTAAAATAATAGAGTAAATGGAGTAGAAGTAAAACTATTGAACATTGGAAATACTACAGCAAAGTAAAAAATGTGAGTGTTGCAACTCCGTGTGGGAGTTCCCGGGGGGGGGGGGGGTTCCAGACCCACATGAACACACTCAGGGTGCCGGCGAGCCGCCCCGCGTCCGAAACGGTTGAGAAATGACAGAGTTACCGTGTGCCGCTCCCTCTACTGTACCCTCTACTGTACTGTACTGTCACTGTACTGTACTTGCACACCCAAAATCATACAGTTAATATGTGCGTGCGTGTTAGGTTGCGCACAGGTGGTGAAAAACAACCATGCTGTTTTCGTGCTCATAGCCAGCCAGGCAGGCACCCAACCACCCAACCACCCAACCACCCAACCACCCAGCCAGCCAGCCAGCCAGCCAGCCAGCCAGCCAGCCAGCCAGCCACCCACACACATAACTCCGTAAGGAGTACTTGTACATGTTCATGTACTTTACAAGGTCTGTGAAGAACACACCAGTCAGAGAAGAAAACGTACTGGTATACGTTAAAGTAATGCATGCTCACCCATGCCCTCTCTCTCTCTCTCTCTCTGTGTCTCTGTCTGTCTCTCTCTCTCCCCCTCCCCCCTCCCCATAGCAGCTCTCTCTCTCTTGTCATCTCCCTACCTCTGTGTACTTAGGCCTTTCAATTAATCTTATCAGAATTATACACAACATTTATTAAGTGACGGTGGGCAAAGTGCTAACCGTGCTGTTATCAAAGATGCGTGACAGGAGGCTCTCTGTCTCACCGCCAGACCTTAAATGTGTCCGACGATTAATATGGAAATGCGGGCCTCTGACACGTGCCGCACGACCCCAACCCCAATCCCCCCCCCCCCACCCCGTTCCCATCTTCGGGGCCCTGTAGCGATAATAAGCTTTACCCTCAGCGTGGCGTTATATGTCTTGGCCGGTTCCTTAAGGAATCGTTCATTTACCCAGATAATGGCATTCGCTCAATCAGGTTTGTTCATTTTGAGAAAAGTGAGGGGGAGAGATATGAGGTCGGCGCTCTGATGAGAATCCACAATGAGAGGCGGAGGAGAGCGGCACGCTGCCCCTGTCTGGCCACGCAGCAGGGCTGGAAACAGTATCCTTTATACTTAAGTAGAAGTATCTGCCCCTGTCTGGCCACGCAGCAGGGCTGGAAACAGTATCATTTATACTTAAGTAGAAGTATCTGCCCCTGTCTGGCCACGCAGCAGGGCTGGAAGCAGTATCATTTATACTTAAGTAGAAGTATCTGCCCCTGTCTGGCCACGCAGCAGGGCTGGAAACAGTATCATTTATACTTAAGTAGAAGTATCTGCCCCTGTCTGGCCACGCAGCAGGGCTGGAAACAGTATCATTTATACTCTAGTAGAAGTATCAATACTGTCATTTAGAAATGCTCTGTTACACGTGAAAGTCTGGGATTAAAAACGTATACTAGTAAAAGTAGAAATGTATTGGAATTAAAATGAGCTGTAAGTGCCAAAAGTAGAAAGTACTCACTATGCATAATGCCCCTTTTCAAATTTTAAAATGTATAAAATATCTTTTGAAAATAGCCGATCTACAAGCTCACAATGCGTCGTGTCGCGACGCATTGTGAGCTTGTAGATCGACTATTTTCAAATGGCCAAGAGCTGAAGTGGCTAATGTATGTTTTGTAATAATAATCAAAGTAACTAAAGTACCGGTATTCAAATAAATGTAGTGGAGTAAAATACCATATTTGCCTCTGAGATGTTGTGGAGTACAAGCAAAAGTGTTGGAAATTGGAAATACTCAACTAAAGTACCTCAAATACCTCAAAATTGTACTACTTTAGTAAATAGTTAGTTAGTTAGTTTCCACCACTGCAGCTCCCAGGCTCAGCATGGCCCTGATGGGTCTATGGAAGAACAGAGAAATGAAACTACAGAGTCTATGGAACTACAGTCTATGGAACTACAGAGTCTATGGAACTACAGAGTATAGAGGAACTACAGAGTATATGGAACTACAGAGTATAGAGGAACTACAGAGTCTATGGAACTACAGACAGACAGACACAGACAGACAGACACTGTAGTGTAGACAGTCAGTCAGTCAGAGACAGAGTCATCAGTATAAGTCATCGGAAAAAAAGATAGAAAGTTCTTCTTATAAGTTTTAGGCATTTCAGCACATACACATTTACCCATGAGCGACTTTCATTTTGACAAGTGTGAAATGACAGTACATTACCCTTACAGCAGGGCATAAGCACAATGTAGTCAGGATTCTTTCTTTTTTAATCCCACGTGTGTCACGTTCCGTGACCTGTTCTGTCAACCTGCTGTGATTTCATACAGTATGTTCCTTGTTTCTTTTGGGTTTTACTTTTGTGTACCTTTTATTTTGTATAGTATCTAGTCTCTAGTGTCTCTTGGTTTCCTGTGTTGCTCATGTTTACCTGCCTTGTCTAACCTTGTGATTAGTGTAGTTTTCTCCACCTGTGTCCAGTTAGTCCTTGTCTATTTATATGCCCTTGTGTTTTCAGTTCTCTGTTGGTTCGTTGCATATTGTCACGGTGAGTAGTGAGTACTTTGTTCTTGACTCCTCGTTTGCCCAGTCTTCAGATCCCCCTAGTTTTCCCACTATAGTGTTTTCCCTTTGTTCTCCTTGTGTTCTGACTACCAGTATTTTGACCTTTGCCTGGCCTTTGATTACTGCCTACTCCTCCTGTTTGGTGAATAAATACTTTCATTTGAACTGAGCTGCCTCTACCTCTCATCTTGCGCTCTGTGACACCACGATTTTGTTCGATTCACCCGGTGCCAATTGCGCTACTCTCTCCCTCTGACGACGTGGGGAGAGCCCCGAACTGATATCATGATTCCTTTAATGCATGAGGAGTGAGAAGGCCGCTAGTTATCACCTGCCAGGGGGAAGTTTCCCAGGTAGGACGCAACGAGTGGAAGGAACACGTTATTCCAACCAGTTCCACACTGAAAGGCCCCTTCGCCAACCCCATATAGGGTATGGGCGCTGATGACGCGGAGGAGAGAACACACCCCCAGCGCCCACAGCGTCCCCAGCGGGAATCAAACCCGGGACCTTCTAGCTGTGAGACGACAGCGCTACCGACTACTCCACCTTGACCCCAATGTAGTCAAGGGATATTCCACCACGCCTTAAGCCCAAACCAGGCCGATCCGCTGCGTCTCAGGAGCGGACATGCACATAATATAACTGAAGGCACTGGAGCAACTAGGACGATCTGAGCCTTTTTATTAGGATAACAGGCTGCAGAAGAAACACTACGAGGTACACATTAAACCTAGCATCATGTCTAAAAAATGTGCTATCTAAACAACATTCTTAACATTTGTGGACAGGCACAGACTAAGCAACACATATCTCATAGTATAAGTGGGATCTAATGAGAAAGATGGGCTGAAAAGAAGCTTTCTTCTCTAGCTGTGCTCTTCTCTGCATGGTGAACTCTCTCTCTCACTGCTAAAATATTCAACAAACATCTATTGATCACAATGAGATCTTTTTTTTCCCTTTCTGTGTGAACATTATCATTAAGCAGAACAAAGGAATTGGATTAGTGCGCAATTGCATAGCCAGTGCCTTGGCAATCAATACTGTAGGCTATGTATTCATGGGGTAATAAGCAAAATCAAAGCCTGTCTCTTCATATATAAAACACAATGAACCTTAGAGCCTCTATAGTCTGGGCCGAATATTTGGCACAAATAGCAGATCTGCAAGTGTGCAGTACGTGTGAGCTTGTGATTTGGTGTATAGAGGGACAGAAAAGGAGGGGCAGAAATACGGACCCCCGGGGGACCCTGGTCAACTAAGAATGTAGGGTATTAGTGGTTGAAACGCACGTGGAACTGCTTCGCCTAATAAATCGTATACCAAGTGCGACGGCGATGTATAAATCCAGGCGCGAGACAAGTACACCGCACTTTAAATAGGCGCCCTGGCTTATAAAGCCAGGAATTCTGTGCTCCTGGATGTATTCTTGTCAATAGGGTTGCAGAAAATGAAATATTTCTGTGTTGGTGAACCAGAATAGCTGTAATAGCCGGGGCCCTATAAACCCCTCCTCCTCCCCCTGCCCACTCTACCCTATTCCCTACGACGCCCTGGCTTTGATTAATACCACACTGGCTGTTTTTCTCCTCAGCCCTCGACTATGGTTATGGAGCTGGGAGAGAGGAGAGGAGAGGAGAGGAGAGGAGAGGAGAGGAGAGGAGAGGAGAGGAGAGGAGAGGAGAGGAGAGGAGAGGAGAGGAGAGGAGAGGAGAGGAGAGGAGAGGAGAGGAGAGGAGAGGAGAGGAGAGGAGAGGAGAGGAGAGGGTGGAAGTAAACAAGTGGAGAAGAGATAAAAAGAGATGCGTGGGAGAAGGAGAATGCGTAGGAGGAGAGGGGGGTGCGTCGGAGGAGATGAAGGTATGAGTTGGAGAGGGCCTGAGCTGCCGTGGTCTTTGAAGATCAGGAGGGGTTGTACTGGTTTGTGGCCCGGAGTAGCCCAGGAGGGAGGTGCTATACCTGCCGCTCTCAATTACCCATCACAGCCCTCACGGAGTCTTGGTCTTAACCCCTCTGCGCACACGTGAGCACACGCGCGCACACACACACACACACACACACACACACACACACACACACAAATAAACCTGTGCTTTCAGTACGTACGCCCGTGGAACTGTCAAAACAGTGGCAAGGTGTTGCCACATATAATATAATTACACTTCAAGAGAAGGTGCTCCATTAGATGACACCTCATCTCAGTGCTGTGTGCGGCGTGTGTGTGCGTGTGTGTGCGTGTGTGTGTGTGTGTGTGTCTGCAGACAGAGAGAGAGAGAGAGACACGCTGCTGGGATCTCCTATCAGGTCGCATCACGTGCGATTGATGACTGGCAGATAAGCCGCTCCCTCCAGCCCCGTCTGCCGCCGAACACATCAGGAAGTCGGGACGTTCGCTAAAAAACTACTTTAAATGTAAATCTTGCCACGGTGTGCCGCGCCGGATTGAGATTCATGGCCCGGTGCGCGCCGCGCCGCGCCGCACGCAACGCCGTCTGCTCCTTGGTCTCACCTGAGTTCAGCGCTGGGGAAAGGACTCAATTGTTATACTTAAGTAGAAGTATCAATGCTGCCATGTAGAAGTACTCCGATACAAGTAGGAATTCCAAATGCGCTTGAGTAAAAAAGTACAAAAGTATTGGTGTCAAAATGTACATAAAGTACCAACAGTAAAGGTAGTCATAATGCAGAATGTCTCATTTCAAGTTTTCAAATAGCAAAATAGCAGATTGGCTATAGTAGAATATTTGCCTCTGAGTAGAAGTAAATGTACCTCAACATTGTACTTAAGTACAGCACGTATGTATTTAATTAGTTTCTTTCCACTACTGGGGGCGCGTTCCTCTCCGGAGAGACCCCGGCCTGCCACAGAGCCTGTCGTTAACCCAGTCACGGACCCCCGTCCTGCCGCTGCCTCGCCACAGAGCCTGTCACTAACCCAGTCACGGTCCGGCCGGCACCACCTTCATTACACCGCGTTGGGGACGTGTGTGTGTGTGTGTGTGTGTGTGTGTGCGCCGCGCCAGCGGCTAATTAGGTGTGCGCGGGAACTATAACGAGGGGGCGGTAGAGGATGTGGGTAAAAGGTCGCCGAAAGTTTGTTCAAACACGGCGACGCCACATCATGGTCACACCCCGTTCACCCTGAAACTAAAGTTTCACTGAACAGGGTTCCTGACATGTCCAGGAGGGAGAACAGGTTCATGACATGTCCAGGAGGGAGAACAGGTTCATGACATGAATAGGGACAGCGGTGCATGTGGTCAACGGTGACACAGCAAGGGACGAGTGAGTTGGCTCATGTTTCTCTACGCCACCGCGGTGACGATCGCTACAGAGCTCCTGGCCCCAACGAACCCCCTCGGCCCGCCCCGCCCCGCTGCCTTTGAGCACCAAACAGATGCTCCTCCCGTGCTTATCTCAACTGAAGGGGGGGAAAAAATAACATCACAGACAATTTACAAAGAACATAAATTACGCGTGCCGCTACACTCCGCCGTCTGTGTGTCCCTGCAAGACCTTGTATACGGAGGATAAGGGTGGGTGAGGCGGGAGTGGGTGGAGAGAGAGTCCATTGCTCTTATCAGGCCCAGGGCAGCGCTGCGGAGTGAGAAGGGAGAGGTTGATGACTGTGTTGATGTGCTGGTGATAGCACTAAGCTGGTTCCATGCACATTTCAGCCCATTGAGGCAGACAGCTGCCCAGGCATGCAGGGCTCAGAGCTCAGGCCTTCCAAACGGACACGTCGTCTCACACCTCAGTGTGATGGTTCTCTATCCTCCGCTCAGCGCCACGGCCAACGTGCTTAAGGCTAATAATGGCTGATTTATACTTAGGCTGCACCACTGGCGCCACGCACCAAAATAGACCATCTATACAAGCTCAGGGACACGGCGCGGCGGCACAATGCGTTGTGAGCTTGTAGAACTGTCAGGACACACCGGCGCGTGGCTAAGTATAAATGGGGCTTAACTTTAAGCTTAGGCCCGGGCGCACAATGAGACGCACCGACGAAGGACTGATGCTTCTATATTCTGTAGAACATTTTGGCTATGCAGACATTTCTCATTCACTGTGAATTTGTGTGAAGTTGTGTGAAGTTGTGTGTATGTGTGTGTGTGTGTGTGTGTGTGTGTGTGTGTGTGTGTGTTATGTGCGCGCGCGCGTGCGTGTGCGTGCGTCACCAATATGCATGACGGTGTTGAAATGTTTATGGCTTTGAAATTCCTGCTCAAAAAGGCTTTCACATTCTATATGCAGTCCAGGTTATTTCCAGTCCTTTCATGTGTGTGCATATGCTGTATGTTTACCATGCAGGTTCGTGACTATGATGATTCACGCCTCGCGGCCTCGCGGCTAATCTTCACAAATCATCCTCCAGTGGAGTCACGGCACATTATAAATAAAAGGTGCCATCAGGAGGGAGAGAGAGGCCGACTCCTACTGGCTACTATAGTCAAGGTGCCATCAGGAAGGAGAGAGAGACCGACTCCCACTGGCTACTATAGTCAAGGTGCCATCAGGAAGGAGAGAGAGACCGACTCCCACTGGTTACTATAGTCAAGGTGCCATCAGGAAGGAGAGAGAGACCGACTCCTACTGGCTACTATAGTCAAGGTGCCATCAGGAAGGAGAGAGAGACCGACTCCCACTGGCTACTATAGTCAAGGTACCATCAGGAAGGAGAGAGAGACCGACTCCTACTGGCTACTATAGTCAAGGTGCCATCAGGAAGGAGAGAGAGACCGACTCCCACTGGCTACTATAGTCAAGGTGCCATCAGGAAGGAGAGAGAGACCGACTCCTACTGGCTACTATCGTCAAGGTGCCATCAGGAAGGAGAGAGAGACCGACTCCTACTGGCTACTATCGTCGGCGTGCGTTAAGTCCCGCTAGCAGTGCCTTACTATGACATTCTGTAAAGAGGATGCTTTTGTACTTTCAATAATGCATGCGGGCGACGGGGGGAAATTGCATGCAGCCTTATTTTATGTAGCGGGACAGAGATATAGGCTCTCTCATTCTCTCTCTCACACACGCGCGAAAAGAGAAAATACTAATGCAATTAAATCTAAGCCGAGCTTGGCCGAGCGAGTGAGGGAAAGGTCAGGCCTTAGTTCCCCGCCTTCCATCAGAATGAAATACGGCGGCCATATTAACCCATTCCCTCCCGTTACCATATAGGATTAGGCGCTAACGGGAGGCCAGTGCCAGTGAAATGCGTGACATAAACAGAGAAGAAGCAGCATTATCCGACCGAGCCGGAAGTGATTGTCCTCCATTACTAATCACTATAGTGTACTAATCACTATAGTGTCCTAGTCGTACTAATCACTATAGTGTCCTAGTCGTACTAATCACTATAGTGTCCTAGTCGTACTAATCACTATAGTGTCGTAGTCGTACTAATCACTATAGTGTCCTAGTCGTACTAATCACTATAGTGTCCTAGTCGTACTAATCACTATAGTGTCCTAGTCGTACTAATCACTATAGTGTCCTAGTCGTACTAATCACTATAGTGTCCTAGTCGTACTAATCACTATAGTGTCCTAGTCGTACTAATCACTATAGTGTCCTAGTCGTACTAATCACTAGTCGTACTAATCACTATAGTGTCCTATAGTCGTACTAATCACTATAGTGTCCTAGTCGTACTAATCACTTTTCAAGAATGAAATACGGCGGCCATATTAACCCATTCCCTCCCGTTACCATATAGGATTAGGCGCTAACGGGAGGCCAGTGCCAGTGAAATGCGTGACATAAACAGAGAAGAAGCAGCATTATCCGACCGAGCCGGAAGTGATTGTCCTCCATTACTAATCACTATAGTGTACTAATCACTATAGTGTCCTAGTCGTACTAATCACTATAGTGTCCTAGTCGTACTAATCACTATAGTGTCCTAGTCGTACTAATCACTATAGTGTCCTAGTCGTACTAATCACTATAGTGTCCTAGTCGTACTAATCACTATAGTGTCCTAGTCGTACTAATCACTATAGTGTCCTAGTCGTACTAATCACTAGTCGTACTAATCACTATAGTGTCCTATAGTCGTACTAATCACTATAGTGTCCTAGTCGTACTAATCACTATAGTGTCCTATAGTCGTACTAATCACTATAGTGTCCTATAGTCGTACTAATCACTATAGTGTCCTAGTCGTACTAATCACTATAGTGTCCTATAGTCGTACTAATCACTATAGTGTCCTAGTCGTACTAATCACTATAGTGTCCTATAGTCGTACTAATCACTATAGTGTCCTATAGTCGTACTAAACACTATAGTGTCCTATAGTCGTACTAATCACTATAGTGTCCTAGTCGTACTAATCACTATAGTGTCCTAGTCGTACTAATCACTATAGTGTCCTAGTCGTACTAATCACTATAGTGTCCTAGTCGTACTAATCACTAGTCGTACTAATCACTATAGTGTCCTAGTCGTACTAATCACTAGTCGTACTAATCACTATAGTGTCCTAGTCGTACTAATCACTATAGTGTCCTATAGTCGTACTAATCACTATAGTGTCCTAGTCGTACTAATCACTATAGTGTCCTAGTCATACTAATCACTAGTCGTACTAATCACTATAGTGTCCTAGTCGTACTAATCACTATAGTGTCCTAGTCATACTAATCACTAGTCGTACTAATCACTATAGTGTCCTAGTCGTACTAATCACTATAGTGTCCTATAGTCGTACTAATCACTATAGTGTCCTATAGTCGTACTAATCACTATAGTGTCCTAGTCGTACTAATCACTATAGTGTCCTAGTCGTACTAATCACTATAGTGTCCTAGTCGTACTAATCACTATAGTGTCCTAGTCGTACTAATCACTATAGTGTCCTAGTCGTACTAATCACTATAGTGTCCTAGTCGTACTAATCACTATAGTGTCCTAGTCGTACTAATCACTATAGTGTCCTAGTCGTACTAATCACTAGTCGTACTAATCACTATAGTGTCCTAGTCGTACTAATCACTATAGTGTCCTAGTCGTACTAATCACTATAGTGTCCTAGTCGTACTAATCACTAGTCGTACTAATCACTATAGTGTCCTATAGTCGTACTAATCACTATAGTGTCCTAGTCGTACTAATCACTATAGTGTCCTAGTCATACTAATCACTATAGTGTCCTAGTCGTACTAATCACTATAGTGTCCTAGTCGTACTAATCACTATAGTGTCCTAGTCGTACTAATCACTATAGTGTCCTAGTCGTACTAATCACTATAGTGTCCTAGTCGTACTAATCACTATAGTGTCCTAGTCGTACTAATCACTATAGTGTCCTAGTCGTACTAATCACTATAGTGTCCTATAGTCGTACTAATCACTATAGTGTCCTAGTCGTACTAATCACTATAGTGTCCTATAGTCGTACTAATCACTATAGTGTCCTATAGTCGTACTAATCACTATAGTGTCCTAGTCGTACTAATCACTATAGTGTCCTAGTCGTACTAATCACTATAGTGGCCTAGTCGTACTAATCACTATAGTGTCCTAGTCGTACTAATCACTATAGTGGCCTAGTCGTACTAATCACTATAGTGTCCTAGTCATACTAATCACTATAGTGTCCTAGTCGTACTAATCACTATAGTGTCCTATAGTCGTACTAATCACTATAGTGGCCTAGTCGTACTAATCACTATAGTGTCCTAGTCATACTAATCACTATAGTGTCCTAGTCGTACTAATCACTATAGTGTCCTAGTCGTACTAATCACTATAGTGTCCTAGTCGTACTAATCACTATAGTGTCCTATAGTCGTACTAATCACTATAGTGTCCTAGTCGTACTAATCACTATAGTGTCCTAGTCGTACTAATCACTATAGTGTCCTAGTCGTACTAATCACTAGTCGTACTAATCACTATAGTGTCCTAGTCGTACTAATCACTAGTCGTACTAATCACTATAGTGTCCTAGTCGTACTAATCACTAGTCGTACTAATCACTATAGTGTCCTAGTCGTACTAATCACTAGTCGTACTAATCACTATAGTGTCCTAGTCGTACTAATCACTATAGTGTCCTAGTCGTACTAATCACTATAGTGTCCTAGTCGTACTAATCACTATAGTGTCCTAGTCGTACTAATCACTATAGTGTCCTAGTCGTACTAATCACTATAGTGTCCTATAGTCGTACTAATCACTATAGTGTCCTAGTCGTACTAATCACTAGTCGTACTAATCACTATAGTGTCCTAGTCGTACTAATCACTAGTCGTACTAATCACTATAGTGTCCTAGTCGTACTAATCACTATAGTGTCCTATAGTCGTACTAATCACTATAGTGTCCTAGTCGTACTAATCACTATAGTGTCCTAGTCATACTAATCACTAGTCGTACTAATCACTATAGTGTCCTAGTCGTACTAATCACTATAGTGTCCTAGTCATACTAATCACTAGTCGTACTAATCACTATAGTGTCCTAGTCGTACTAATCACTATAGTGTCCTATAGTCGTACTAATCACTATAGTGTCCTATAGTCGTACTAATCACTATAGTGTCCTATAGTCGTACTAATCACTATAGTGTCCTATAGTCGTACTAATCACTATAGTGTCCTAGCCGTACTAATCACTATAGTGTCCTATAGTCGTACTAATCACTATAGTGTCCTATAGTCGTACTAATCACTATAGTGTCCTAGTCGTACTAATCACTATAGTGTCTTAGTCGTACTAATCACTATAGTGTCCTAGTCGTACTAATCACTATAGTGTCCTAGTCGTACTAATCACTATAGTGTCCTAGTCGTACTAATCACTATAGTGTCCTAGTCGTACTAATCACTATTGTGTCCTAGTCGTACTAATCACTATAGTGTCCTAGTCGTACTAATCACTATAGTGTCCTAGTCGTACTAATCACTATAGTGTCCTAGTCGTACTAATCACTAGTCGTACTAATCACTATAGTGTCCTAGTCGTACTAATCACTATAGTGTCCTAGTCGTACTAATCACTATAGTGTCCTAGTCGTACTAATCACTATAGTGTCCTAGTCGTACTAATCACTATAGTGTCCTAGTCGTACTAATCACTATAGTGTCCTAGTCGTACTAATCACTATAGTGTCCTAGTCGTACTAATCACTATAGTGTCCTAGTCGTACTAATCACTATAGTGTCCTAGTCGTACTAATCACTATAGTGTCCTAGTCGTACTAATCACTATAGTGTCCTAGTCGTACTAATCACTATAGTGTCCTATAGTCGTACTAATCACTATAGTGTCCTAGTCGTACTAATCACTATAGTGTCCTATAGTCATACTAATCACTATAGTGTCCTATAGTCGTACTAATCACTATAGTGTCCTAGTCGTACTAATCACTATAGTGTCCTAGTCATACTAATCACTATAGTGTCCTAGTCGTACTAATCACTATAGTGTCCTATAGTCATACTAATCACTATAGTGGCCTAGTCGTACTAATCACTATAGTGTCCTAGACATACTAATCACTATAGTGTCCTAGTCGTACTAATCACTATAGTGTCCTAGTCGTACTAATCACTATAGTGTCCTAGTCGTACTAATCACTATAGTGTCCTATAGTCGTACTAATCACTATAGTGTCCTAGTCGTACTAATCACTATAGTGTCCTAGTCGTACTAATCACTATAGTGTCCTAGTCGTACTAATCACTAGTCGTACTAATCACTATAGTGTCCTAGTCGTACTAATCACTAGTCGTACTAATCACTATAGTGTCCTAGTCGTACTAATCACTAGTCGTACTAATCACTATAGTGTCCTAGTCGTACTAATCACTATAGTGTCCTAGTCGTACTAATCACTATAGTGTCCTAGTCGTACTAATCCCCTCGGAGGGATCCTTGAAGGACCGCCCACACGGCCGTCGCGCTCCGTGCCACGTGGCGGGACAAATGGAAAGCCAAGTGTTTGGGGAGCAACGCCACGCTGCGATTTAGCAAGTAAGATTATTGATGAAAGAACGGTATAGTGGCGGACAGAAGATCAAACTGTAGATGGAAAAAAAACCTTGGAGCCAATAACAGTAAAGCTGTCGGCAGGGAAGAGGGAGAACGCACAGGAGGAAGTGTACTTTACTGTGGCTCCGCTGACAGGCCGAGGTGCATCTCCTTATTACACTCAATAACCCCCAGACTTTCTGCACATATCTCTCCTTCCACTCAGCGTGAACTGGTATTATTTAACTTGTACATCAATATGAATGATTTTTCTTCCCTCTTCTTTCCGTGGTAACAGAAAAGTGCTTAGGTAAAAAAATAGAAAGAAACATAAACACAGAAGTTTACTCCACCTGGAAGTTCCCAGTTGTGTAAAGTAAGTATTTACTTATGTACTGT
>NC_137866.1:40249308-40274308 GCF_963924005.1 Protomyctophum bolini
GCCCCCGCCTTCCAACCCTTCCCTTTTGTACGTGTGAGCGAGGCGACAGCATGCGTGTGCGTGGAACGACACCGAACAAAAAGCGGCGCTCGTACGAGAACAGAAGGTGACGGGACGAGCGCCGCCGGCCACCCAAACACAGCGAGGTGCAGAACAAAAGAAGGCCGTCTGGGGAAATAGCTGCCTATCTAATAAAGGCTGCGTTATCAACACGCACCTGTCGTCAAATTAAGTATTAAATTATCACGATTCCCCCGAGCACACATTAGACACAAAAGGATATTATTTAACTTTCATTAAGGAGGAAAAAAGGGGGCAATGTTTGCATTTAAAACTGTAAATGAATGAATAGGTATAAACGGGCGGTTGGGTACGTGATAACAGTGGTGGAAAGTAACTAAGGACTTAAGTATACTTAGTACAATTTTGAGATTTGTACTTTACTAGAGTATTTCCATTTTTCAATACTTTTACTTCTACTCATCTCAGAGGCAAAATATTGTACTCCACTACATTTATTGAAAACTTTAGTTACTATAGTTACTTAGTACATTCTGATTATTATTATTACGCACATCAGCCATAAATATATTTCGGCCATTTGAAAGTAGCCGATCTACAAGCTCACAATGCATTGCAGTATTGACATACTTTTTACTTAAGTACGTAACACATGTGAGTACTTTTCCCATCACTGGTGATAACTGCATGGCGGAGTAAACGGGGTTACAAGGCTTAGAAAGCTGCCCGTGATGACAAATGGGATGCATGTTGGTATACGTTCCATATTAGACACAATGTATATGGTCATGATGTATGGTCTCATAAGGTGCACCTGTGTGATTCCATCTGTAAACGCAGCTAGTCACGAGAGACCGATAGAGCAGGCCACAGAGAGAGAGAGAGAGAGAGAGAGAGAGAGGGGGAACTTTTAGCTATACTAAAACCCTATACTTTGTTCTACGCCAATCCTTTATTAAAATTGGGCTTAACGGAGTTAGTTCATGATTCGATTTTTGGAATTAGGAGGCTGTAGGAAATACTTAATTACGTTAGGCATATTACTGTAGTGCTTGCAAAGGAAATTATTGATTGCCAAGTAGCGTGGTGAGAGTTCTGGTCTGGTTTTGGTGAATATTAAGTAGTTCCAGTTCCATTTGGTGGGGGGCACTGGGGGCCACTCATTAAAAATAAGTGAATCCACAAAACTAGCATCACTTGTATCATTTGACCTATAGAATTCTACCATATAGATTATAGCGCAACCTTCGTTCAACTTTGGAGAGAGAGCACGTGCATTCTCCGGCAAACCCGTGCGGCAGACGTGGCATCACCGCCAACTGCCGATAACTGGGATAGTCAGAAACAGTGGGTTAGTGTCGAGGTTAGGGCTAGTTATAATGGAGTGAGTCAGAAAACATGGGTTAGTGTTGAGGTTAGGGCTAGTTATAATAGAGTGAGTCAGAAACAGTGGGTTAGTGTGAGGTTAGGGCTAGTTATAATGGAGTGAGTCAGAAACCATGGGTTAGTGTGAGGTTAGGGCTAGTTATAAAGAGTGAGTCAGAAACAGTGGGTTAGTGTGAGGTTAGGGCTAGTTATAATGGAGTGAGTCAGAAACCATGGGTTAGTGTGAGGTTAGGGGCTAGTTATAATAGAGTGAGTCAGAAACAGTGGGTTAGTGTGAGGTTAGGGCTAGTTATAATGGAGTGAGTCAGAAACCATGGGTTAGTGTGAGGTTAGGGCTAGTTATAATGGAGTGAGTCAGAAACAGTGGGTTAGTGTGAGGTTAGGGCTAGTTATAATGGAGTGAGTCAGAAACAGTGGGTTAGTGTGAGGTTAGGGCTAGTTATAATGGAGTGAGTCAGAAACAGTGGTTAGTTATAATGGAGTGAGTCAGAAAACAGTGGGTTAGTGTGAGGTTAGGGCTAGTTATAATGGAGTGAGTCAGAAACAGTGGGTTAGTTATAATGGAGTGAGTCAGAAACAGTGGGTTAGTGTGAGGTTAGGGCTAGTTATAATGGAGTGAGTCAGAAACCGTGGGTTAGCTAGGGAGGGTGCGCATACAGTTAAGACATTGTCTTTTGTTTGCTATGAATACACATTTCTTCATTCTTCATTTTAATTGTACATACGTTTCTTAGTCTTGATTGATTTTATTTCACACTTGTTTCCCATGCCAATAGAAGCCGCTTTTAAATTGAAATTTAAGACGGACGGACGGACAGACAGACAGACAGACAGACAGACAGAGTCTGGTGGTCTGACGGTGGTCACGTTTGATCAGCCCTTCAATCCAAATACATCTTCTCACAGAGTACTCAAGCATTTTTTTTTAATCCATGAATTCTAAATAAGCTGCTTCCCATTAAGTGCCCGCAGATGAAATATTCATAGCTGCTAGCTAATTAGCGTGTTAACAGTGTAACGCAGCTACATCCATGCTGAAACGACGCTGCGCGCTGCCTGGTCATCACATGGGGATAACTTTTTTTACCTGTCGCTGCGAGTGCAGAACAGAGCAGCCCGGGGATCGGCCAATGGCGATCCGGCATTACAATCACACGCTGCAAATCTCCACCGCTACTTTCTTTTCTTTTCTCCTCCGGATCAACAGCTCCAATAAATTTTCATTACACCTGTGTGAAGCGCTTCAAATAGAGCCACAGAAGCAGAAACTAATTACTTTCTAATTTATTGACTAATGGCCGCGGCCCTGGGAGACAGCTGCAATTGTTCTAACAGTCCTCCTGCTCCGACTGCACTCAGGCCCACTTTAGATTCATAACCAAAATAATTTATCATTACAAGCACATTAAATTGAACCGTATAGACCATAACGGTGGTAATTTATATCATTTTGTGGTAGGGAGGATGCCCCCTCTCCCATCTTGAAAGGGTGCAGTCATTTTGGGGATCACGTTTTGGTCTCTGGGGTGTGTTGTCTTCTGGGTGTCATATCATGTCTTTCATCTTCAAGGGCTTTGTTTGTGTTTGTTCACTTTGTGGATTGGAGACTAAAGAGCTCTTTGGTGAGAGAACAAAGACAACGTGGAAGTTACACATCATGGGCGTTTACACCAATCAGTAACCATTTACATCTGAGTCTGTCCAGTACACACAATGTAGTTTATCTTATGTTTATATTTATTCAACTTTCAGCATGAGCACAGGTTTCAAAAGACAGGTGCCATTAAAAACACTGAATTATTTTGCCGATCACAAATATAAAATAGTAGTGAATGAAGACTATAAAGGAATTTAACGCTCCAGAGCTCACAGTGACCTTGACTTTTGACCACCTAATCGTCTAATCAGTTCACCCTTGTGCAAATTCCCTCAAGGTGATCATCTACCGTCCATCCATTCATCATTTCGAACGAACGAACGAACGAACAGACGGACGGACGGACGTACAGATGGACGGACGGACGTACAGATGGACGGACGGACGTACAGATGGACGGACGGACGGAGGGACCAATAGACGGATGGACCAATAGACGGATGGATGGACAACACAGAAACATAATGCCTCCACAGCCACAGCTGTTGCCAACAGTGGCATAAAAAGAAACAAAGGCAAAACATTTGTGTGCGCTCACTTTTTACGACTGTATAGTTCAGCTTTAAATATAGACAACGAATCAATGGGTGACCAGACGATTGTGCGGACGACGCTGGGCCTCAGATAATGAACATCATAAACCGGTCAGGGCGTTTGCTATGCCGCGGCTTACACAGCACGATGTGGACTATGGCTAAAGTCCAAATAATGACAAGGACATTAAGGCTACGTGGCTCTACTGGTGCGCTTGCATTTCCTGGCAGGATTTAGGTCCTGTCAGTCCATAGCGTCTGAGGCGCATTCTATTTACTACTAACATAACGGCTTTTGAGCTATCACCTTCGATCCCACAATGCATCTCTTTATTAATGGCAACGGCTCCGTCCAGGTTGACAATGCTGCCATCAGCGAGGCACGAATGGTCACCCTGTGCTTTGAACAGCCTGACAGTGATATCAGCCATGTGTCAAGGCCTCCTTAATAACCAAATAGGATCCCATCTGGGCATTTATGGAATAGTGTGAAAACAAAGAAAGGCATTTTGATTGGCGTCATAAAAACGGAAGGCTTTTATCAAAGATATGTTAGCAGCCTCGTCCGCTTGGAGGTGAATATGACTTAGTGGTGCCTTTGACACAAAAGCACACAACCCTGTTACAAAGACTAGATATTCCTGGTTAAATAAAAAGCAGAAAAGTACAGATATTTGAAAAATGTACATTAGGCTTACTCAAGTAAATGTATGTCATTGTCGGCCAATGTCACAGAGAGAGAGAGCTCTTCATGGATGAATGTCCTTTCATTTGAAAATGTCCTGTAACACATGAGATCTCACCGACAAACGCTTCTGGGGGACTTTTGCCATCATTTCAGCGACAAGGCTGTCAGATTCTTGGGATGCATTCCAACCCCCCACAGAAACAATGGCTGATCTGTCCAGAGTTGATAGCACAGCATTGTGTTGTGTTAGCAGGAGATTAGCTGATGTATTGCGGTTGCCCTTCGGGAGGGTCTGAACTGTAGCAGACCCTCCGTTCACAACCCCCTTTACAAGCACGTACGCGCGCATGCATGCACGACACACACACACACACACACACACACACACACACACACACACACACACACACACACACACACACACACACACACACACACACACACACACACACACACACACACACACACACACACACACACACACACACACACACACACACACACACACACACACACACAATAGATGGTTTCGCAAACAACTTAGGACGTTGCATTGACTAAAAAAATCATTCCATATCTCTTTACCCTAACCTTACCCTTACCTGGCTTAACCAAACTAATGACTAACCCAGATCTTACACACTCTCAAACTGTTACAACAGGAGATGCATGTTTAAAGGACCACTAAACTAAAACATAATTGCCCCAGACTCTTCTTCAACAAAGATGATGAAAGCAAATATTATATGTACTGTTCTTATACAGTACATAAACACATGTGTATTGTGTAAGGTACAGAGCACTGAAGTCCTTAACCCAGAAACCAAACAGTTACAACGGGAGATTAATGTTTACCACACCGCCATCAATACATGCCATTATGTATTCACAGCTTTGGCCAGAATATTGTACATGCATGGCTTTATTAAAATTCTGTTCAAAGTTATTAAAATGTTACCGAAATGTGCTGTTAATAATTCATGGGCATTTGAATTGAATCTTTAATCCGTGCAGGCAAGATTTTTCATGTAGACTTTTCAATGAATCTGCACTTTCAAATGACCACAAGTAAGTTGACTTTCATTCCATACTGAAATGGACAGAATTGAACGTGGCCCAAGTTAAAGGAACAGCATGCTTGATAAAATGGATGGCAGTAATGTCAAGAACCCTATACTGTATCCTGTGAGTCGTACCAGACCTCTGGGCCTGTATCCCTTATGAAAACATAATGAAAGTGTAACCACATCAAACTGCAGTCAAATCAAATTGGGGACATCAATTTTGACCCCAATTAGACACGTGTACCCAATAAACTGGTTTGATGGCCACAATTTCCCCAACAAGCAGAGGACCACAATGGAAAAAGCCTTCTGGCGTGGTTGTTAAATTCATTCATTAATGCATTCAACTATTCATACATTCATTCTTTCATTTTATAATTCATTCATATAATAGCCTATAACAGTAATACCGTACGCGCACGCACGCACGCAAAGACATAAGAAAAAGTACACAGTATTTCCACCTTGAGAAACACACTGGCACATAACACATGCTTGCACAATCACACATGCACACTCTATAACTGTAGGTGCAGCCTGTAACACTAGAGGGCTCCCTCCCAGGTCAACCACCTCCCACACATCATGGCCAGCACCATGGGATGGGGAGTCAAAGCCTCTCTCTTTCTCTCTCTCTCTCTCTCTCACGCACAGCGAGCGAACAGCACACACACACACATGCGCGCACACACACACACACACACACACACACACACACACACACACACACACACACACACACACACACACACACACACACACACACACACACACACACTTCAAGCAGAGGTTAAGTGTCCATAGCAACAAAATAAAAGTGTTGAGGCTAATAAACATGAGAGCTCAGGTTTCTAATACAGCATGGCACACAGCCAACACGCTTTTTTAATCATCAGCAACATGTGTACACCAACACACACATTCTCTCTCTCTCTCTCTCTCTCTCTCTCTCTCTCTCTCTCTCTCTCTCTCTCTCTCTCTCTCTCTCTCTCTCTCTCTCTCTCTCTCTCTCTCTCACACAGACACACGCACACTCACACGACACTCTCTCTGTACTATACTGTCTTTATGATCTTGTCTAGAGACAGCATCTCTAGATTGATCTAGTTTAGATCAATAAAATAGCCATAATAAAAACAGCAATGTGGCTTACAGTGTAGGCCTGCACATGAAGATCAGAACAAGTAAATAT
Source organism: Protomyctophum bolini (assembly GCF_963924005.1). Classification (NCBI taxonomy): domain Eukaryota; kingdom Metazoa; phylum Chordata; class Actinopteri; order Myctophiformes; family Myctophidae; genus Protomyctophum; species Protomyctophum bolini. The sequence continues at coordinate 40,255,850 of NC_137866.1, forward strand.
GAACAATACAATATTACATAAAATGATCAAATGTAGAATAACTATAAAGAAATATAGTTTTGAGCTAGGTGATTATATTACTGTGATATTGTTACTCAGCATCTATCTATTTGTAGAAGAAAGAATTCGCTAATACGTTTGCCAATTTTCACATTGGTGTGCAGTGTGACAAAGTGTATAGGACTTAAGTGGTTAAGGACCCTTTGCAATTATAGTATTTAACCTTGGAAATATTCCCTGAGTGAAGAATGTTCATCTAACTGTTTCCGTGTGGAATGTAGTGACATGTCCGCGGCTCTGCAGACAGATAATTATGTCTCTCGGTGCCTTCCTGTTTCTCTCCGTCGTCATTGAGCCTGCATTTGTTTAGGCTCTATCCCTGCTTTCCATCACTGACAGAGTGGAGATACTCCGCCAATATTACATTCTCTGTATGCAGCCAAGTTTGTTTGGAGTTTTGAGACTATCCCAATATTCCAAAACTGTTTGTGATTTGATGAATGTTTTGGTTTGCTCCGATTCAGTTTTGGTAAGCGGGGGCTGTTCTGAACCGGTGTGTTATTATTGGCAGGTCCATTATATGGAGAGTTTCAGCACCAGATGACATCGGGCTGTTTGATGGATTTAGCTCTTGGGACAGCGGTGCTTGAAATTCCAATGACTTTTCAGGTTGATTTGAAGTGATGGTAAAATCTGAGTGGTCATTTTTGGACAATAGATAGCCTGCCCTGGAGGCTTTGGTTGCTGTGTTTTTGTGAATATTTATTCTACAGCATTCTGTGTGGAATAGCTCCACTGGGGTTTTTTGGCCCGTTTACCTGGATCTACTGTAAATGGTTTGCTGGGCCCCAGAGCTCACTGCCGTAGAATATGATTGGCAGGATTAAACTTTCAAATGTCTTCAGCCAAATTTGAACAGGGAATAATATTTGAAATTGGGTTTTAATTTTTTTCTAACCGAGTGGAAAGCTCGGCTTAGTCAAGGCTTGTCAAAGGCTTTGTCATTGAGTGCATTTTCTGTGAGACCAAAGTTAGGCACAGATGTTTAATACCAGCTAAGGTGTACTGTTGGACAGTGATGTATAGTGTGATTGTTAAATTTCCAAAGAAAAGGAGCAAATCTGTATTTCTTGTCTTTACTATTTAGAATATGATGATTTTTACTTTTCTTGAGATTTATGTCGAGAGCCCAGTTGTTTCCATATGTGGGAGCAGATTTTATAGCTCTGCTTCTGTGGGAGAGTATAGAACAAGGTCATCGGCATACAGGAGTCATTTTACTTCTGTATCGCCCAGGGAAAGTCCAGGGGCTGCAGTTTGGTCCCAGCAGGGCTGCTGGTTCATTAATATAGATGATAAAAAAGTGTGGGACTTTAGCAAACTATAGCAAACTCACACTCCCGTCCTTGTTCAAAGTAATGCTTGATATAATTATCGTACACATTACTTCGTACAACACTTTCAATGATTTTAGAGATTTTAGGCCTACCTTAGAAATGTTGTACTGTACATTGCTTAACAGTGATTATGTTTACTTTCGGGTTATACCTCCTGAGTCTCTATACCATCTTTTACATATTCATGTAAAGAGACCAATGTTTATAAAGCCTTAAGGACACTTGCTATCTCTGGGTTCACTGTCTCGATGTCTCGAGCAAGATAATTACATTTTGAGTGTTGATGTTCTCAATAACCGTAACAAATTAAGAATTGTGCTACTTTATGCAAGACTAACACAAGAACCTCTAAGGACTATGGCCGTACTTAGAGGCTCAGGGTTCTCCTGCAGTAGTTTGTACGTTTTTCTTCCCGTTTCACTTATGTCTACTAGGTGTTGTGGCCAAGTTCCTGAAACTGTTTATTTTTTTTTATTTTTTTTAAGATACATCGTGGTTAAAACACCTAGAACGCCCGGGGGTATTTGTTACCATTAAATCAGGACGCCCAGCGGTTTCTTCAGGGCCTATTTCAAGGTTGCTCCGCGCCATTTTGGAAGTAGCTTGAAGTAGCTAGATGTAGCCAAAACACCCCTGAGGGGATCGACAACAACGGGATAGTATGATTACTTCTAAAGCGACGGGACCGTGATGGGCCGTCAAAAACATAATCTTTGGTTAGAATTGGACGGATTGATTTAGATCAAGAGTTATTCACGTTTGAAGATTTTTCCTCTCATCCACTAAAATGGAGAGGGACCACTTTGGATGACGTCCCAACCGGAAATGACATCGACTGTTGCTCAATCGACGCTCCCAGCCTGTGGAGCGGTGCGCTCCGTTATGATGTCATTAATGTTCCGTCCTGTGATTAATCTCCGTCCTGGGCGACAAGCGGGAATATTTGAGGTAACATGTCATTAGTCAGAAGGTTCATTGTTCCGAAATTACTATCCCTATCTCTAACCCTAACCTAAACCAAACCGCAAGCACGGGAGCAAACCTAAACCTAACCGCAAGCACGGGAGCAAACCTAAACCTAACCGCAAGCACGGGAGCAAACCTAAACCTAACCGCAAGCACGGGAGCAGTGCATGTTCGGACTAACGGGACTTCGGATCTATGGGCAGTTCCCATAATTTGATAGGACGAAGACCTCCGATTATGCCGATCGGAGCCTTCACTGCCTTTCTTGCACAACAGTTTTTCAAAGTGTAAAGGATGAATGTCAACTTATTATTTTGTTAAACGCTTTAGCTGCTGTTGATCTTTTGTTGAGTCCTTGACAGCCTTTTTAAGGTTTTCCTATCCTGCTTATGTATTTTCTTTGTTTAAGCTGCCGTTGCTCTTGTAAGAATCTCTCTCTCTCTCTCTCTCTCTCGCCGGCTGTAGGCCTATCTGAAATCACTCACTATAGCATTTTGTAGAGCTGTCCAAATGTATAGTGAGAATGAGTAGTGAGAATCAGGCCTGGACTTACATAATGTTAGAGGCAAGGCCACTTGGCCTATGGTGAAAACAATTTGAGGGCACAAAAGCCAAATACCAGGACAGCAAGGGCTTATTGTCGGTATCAGCCAAGGACGATAAACAATGGCTCCTAAGTCCACGGGAAAAAAGGGGGAAAAAATAATTTAACTTAGTTATAGTCTGATATATATATATATATATATATATATATAGATTTTGTTGTAATTTTTACAACAAAATGTATTTAACAAATTGTCTTTATTTTGACTGCATGCTTGCCGTAATGACTTCATTAGATTTTATTTTTTAATTATTTGTAATTGTATTATTAATATTGGATTAAGATTAACTTTATTGATGATTGATGTGGGTAATAAACTTTAATGTTATCGTCAACTGTCATCCATCAAGATTTTATTCAGTTTTAATAATCTATCACACACTATCTCTCTCTCTCTCTCAGACACACGCACGCACGGCCACACGTGTACATACGGACGCCTGTGCGCACGCACACGCACGCACGCACGCACGCATTTTGTCCATTCACTCTGTCAAAGGTTATAGTAAAGCCTGTAGCATACTCCCATCAAGAAAAATGTTTCGACTTTGACAGATCAATAAGAACAAAATGACGTCATTGCGGAGGAAACAAACACATGCAGTGCCTTGTCCGTCTTTTTGGCAGTTCTTCTGCACGTTGAAGATGTTTTAACTAGCTGAATATCACCGCAGAGACACCCAATAGAACACCAAAATTTGTTTTAATTTACATATCCTACCTGGGTTTCTTTTTGGAAATAGCTGATCTACAAGCTCACAAAGCTTATGTAAAGAAAAAACTATATACTGTATATATATATATATATACACATACATACATACATACCGGTACTTATATTTGGAATATTTCAGAAATGTTTTTAACACACATTTTGACATACATATTCAATTACATATTAATTTGGGTGTCCCTGAGTTTGAGAAGCACTGGTTTAAACATTAGGGAGGAAGCCCAATTCAGCAACTATACACTTTCAAAACAAGCCCCCCAAAAAGCAACCCACAACTACCAATATTTACAAGGAACTTTTTACAGAAAAACAAGCCCAACGTCGCTTATAATAAGAGGACATGGCACCACTGCTGGATAGACAGTCAATGTGCGTTTGATTTATATTGTTTCATTTCCACAATCTGCCAGCAACGTGCCATCGACGGTTCTGTTGAAAGATTGTCTGAAGATGAGAGAGAGACAGAGACAGAGAGAGACCACTCGAATCAAAAACATTTTTGTATACCGTACACATTTACCACTATGTCACAACTGCAAGATCGAGTGACTAAAGCATACGACTGCTGGATAAAAAAAATGACTGTGTTGATCTGGGAACAAAACCAGACACATATCGAGTGGTTTACCCGTTTATGTGGATTACTTGGTTTATTAAATAATTCAACCAGAACAGGTTGGTAAATCCAGAGATAACAGGAGTATATAAATAGATACGCATAACGTAGATCTGTAATAAGATCTCTTAGAACGGGAGATGAGTCTGTTTTTAATTTCAAGGGGCAATCTAAGAGTATGTTTTCTCCGTACGAATTGGTGTCACAGCGTGGAAACAGGGATAATGTCTGACATTTTGAAGCGCTACATCTACACACACATTTACAACTTAGGCATTTAGCAGATGATCTTATCCAACACGACACACATCCTGCATTCCCTATGCAAGCAGTAAACCTATAGTATCCACACATCCTATACATCGTAGGTCGCATTTACTATGAAAACATGCATTTCCGTGTGTCACGCCACGCCTCCAAATTGTGGTCACGCCTTGTGACATCACGCCTCCATATATGGTCACGCCTCGTGACATCACACCTCCACAAACAAACACACCACAAGAAACACACAGCAACATACTCTCAGTCACAATACTCATTTGCATGGATGTCACGTGCATGCAGAGAGAGAGAGAGAGAGAGAGAGAGAGAGAGAGAGAGCAAAACAACAAAATGTGTCAGAGTATAAAATCTGTAAATGAGAGGTTTTTGGCAGAGCTGATATGGAGAAAATCAATTGCTGGGCCAAGTCTGGTGCCAAGGACTTGCAGAAGGGCACAGCTCTGTTGATCTGTTCATATCAATTTGCTCCCCACTGCAGACGGAGAGAGAGAGAGAGCCACAGTACGCAGCGCTGCATCTTTAAGGAATATCGCCCCGATAACTGCTCCATAAAACACCATCATTTTACAGCCAAACCATCTCAGTCTTGGAACGGAAGCCATTTTCAAGCGGCATAAAGTTTAACATGGCGCTACATCTGCCGAGCCACTAGGTTCCACGCTACACAGGAGCGGGCAATTTAATTAGGGGTTGTGAGGCTAGTGTTGCGTCACAGCTCACCCTATACCAAACCTCATCGCCCCCCACCCTACACACCTGGGACCCGACGTCATCATCTCCCCCACCCAGAAACACCTGGGACCCAACGTCATCATCTCCACCACCCCCCACCCAGAAACACCTGGGACCCAACGTCATCATCTCCACCACCCCCCACCCAGAAACACCTGGGACCCAACGTCATCATCTCCACCAGCCCCCACCCAGAAACACCTGGGACCCAACGTCATCATCTCCACCACCCCCCACCCATGAACACCTGGGACCCAACGTCATCATCTCCACCACCCCCCACCCAGAAACACCTGGGACCCAACGTCATCATCTCCACCACCCCCCACCCAGAAACACCTGGGACCCGACGTCATCATCTCCACCACCCCCCACCATACACACCTGGGACCCAACGTCATCATCTCCACCACCCCCCACCATACACACCTGGGACCCAACGTCATCATCTCCACCACCCCCCACCCAGAAACACCTGGGACCCAACGTCATCTCCCACATCCCCCACACCTGGGACCCAACGTCATCCCTGGAAACAAGCATTGTCAAGTGTCGTGATCACCCAGCTCAGCTGTAAAAACCCATGTGCCAAAGAATAACTTTCAGACTGCAAATGACATGAAACTGTCACCCCACTGGTAAATGGTAAATGGTGCATTTATATAGCTCCTTTATCCAAGGCGCTTTACATAGATTGTGCATTACTGACCCCAGCATGTCCGTATGACATTGATTACATATTACATACGGTATACATTACATATAGCAGCATGATGTCCATATGACATTACATATTACGTACCGTATACATTTCATATATATATATATATATATATTGCTGACGGTCAGAAACCTAGCTTGTATCTGCAGGTTTTTTCGTAATGTAATGGCATATACTTCGTCATTCAAGAGCACAAGTAGTGAAAACTGCCGTTGTATTGCAACGCGCTGTGAGCTTGTAGATCTGCTATGTTCACAATTTCTGAAAACCTTCGTTCCATATTCTGAAAGATAAAGGTTTTGAACACCCGACAGCACCTGAAATGAATATTTAATACCGACGACACTACATAATGGTGACCTATACTACACTGTTTCAGATCACTGTGGTGCATGGCACACGAGTGGTCCATGGGAAAAACAGATTTACATTCTATATTTGTTAAATATGGCAAAAAGTCCATCAAATATGAGAAACGTTTTGAACTAATATGCGTATATAGTGCGAGAAAAGAAGCTTGAAATGAAATATTTACCGGTAAGGGGAGGGCTTGATATGCTGATATGCTTTGTTACGCACCAAAAATATAAATCTCCAGTCTCACAACGTACTGTATAATTATGCTGCAGCGCATTGTTTAAGGTCTAGAGCTCAAAGAGAAGGTTGACAACCGCTGACCTAATATAACATCACTTATAACCGGATATTACATTTGAACACAAAATATGCGAATTATGTGAAGTATGGGATATTTAATAGAATCACCCTATCACGTCTACAGTATATGGAAAACAGGATTTCATCCACTTTAAATGTGCTTTTTCTACATGAGCACATATGTAAAATGAACTCACCCTCTTGGCTATGGCAATTTGACGAAAGTATAGCATAATAGCGTGGAAATAAAAGTCAAGATATTTAGATTAACCACACTGACAGTCATTAGGCAACCGAAAAGTGACTTTGGTTGAGTTGAGCTAACTTTTGTTTCTTTTCTGAACAATAACGGCTTCTGCACAACTCGTGAAGTAAACCTCTTTAAAGTTTCTTTCTAATGAAGACTCCCTCCAGTGAGCATTTCAAACACCTGAGTGAGAAGCGACCCGATCGCTAATGCACCCCTAATTCAGACGGTATAGATTACGGATTGTCAAGGGCACGGGGGTTTGATTTCTGCCTCGGCCATTTGAAAGCAGGCCCCACCACATAAATTTAATGGATCGATGGTGATGGAGGGCTGAAAATTGTGAGAGACCTTGCCACTTTGTGTAGCGAATTACCATACGCAACTGAGAACACTCTGCTCTCCAGACCCTTACTAAGAGCCAAATGATCTATGACCCGCCGCCCGCCGCTAAAAAGTGCAAGGTGTTCAGACTCGCCAAAACACAGCTCCATAAAAATCACACACACACACACAGACAGACACAGAGAGATGACGGATCGGTTATTAGCCATGCCGTTTTAAAATGCAGGGACTGTGAAATATTCTGAAATGCCAGAAAGGAGAATAAATGTCAATTCCAGCTTTGTTTAGCCGAATCAATGATCCACTGGAGAGAGAGAGAGGGGGGACTACAACTTAAGTTCCATTATAGTGACCCTGAGGACCGAGTGGATTTACTAGTCCAACACAACACCAAGCCAAATGTGCAGTCCAGGACATTCCAACAATCAATTTGTTTGTCTTAATTACTTTGTTAATTAGTTCAGGCATTTGCTTGGGGGGAGGGGGAGGCGAGGGGGGTGAAATCCTGTGTCAACAATTTTTTCCACCGTGGTAAAGATGCTGAACCAAGGGGTTAGGGAGTAATGGGGGCCGGGAGGGCATTGGCCGGGCTGAGTGCTTCTTAAATATCCTCACCCTCCGTTTCTAAACACAGCATTTCAGTGTGCCAGCCTTAGAGTATATATGAATAGAGAAGTTACCCGGAGGAAACCCTGAGGCGAAATGGACATAGTGGCCGAATTTGTCATTGCAGCTCGAGCCAGCGCTGGTCCGTTGACTATCATTGCGCACGTTCATGTGTTTGAGGCCATGACACGTGAACGAATGTTTCACGTGAAATCACCTCATGCGCTTTTGAGCAACTTAATGCAAGTGGATGGAAGGAGAACTCGGGTATCTTCTCTATTCATATATACTCTAAGGTGCCAGCCCAGCCCAGCCCAGCCCAGCCCAGCCCAGCCCAGCCCAGCCCAGCCCAGCCCAGCGCGGCTGCACGGCCCACGTTCCCCTAATCTATTTGTTGCGGGGGAGTCGGCGGTAATGAGCTAACCTCCCGTGGCGCTCAACCCGCCGTCGCGGGAGGAAGCGCACAACCCCCGCCACTTCCTGACGCGCTGACAGATAGACAGGAGCCATGGGAAGCATATGGCCAAAGTGGCGGCGGTGGCTCCGTCGCCCTCCAAACTGTCACGGAGCAAAAGATTCATGCATAATGAGTGTCCAGCCCGTCGTCCACGCGAGGACACATTAGTCATCAAGTATACTTCTCATCTGCGACGGGAGGGAAGGGGGAGGGGGGGGGGGGGGGACCTCTCACCAAATATCATGTCAAATTATGTGGATCCCACACAGCCTGGTGACTCTGGAGGACAGAGGCCATGTTACTGTACTGTACAGCCTGGTGACTCTGGAGGACAGAGGCCATGTTACTGTAACTGTGACTCTGGAGGACAGAGGCCATGTTACTGTAACTGTGACTCTGGAGGACAGAGGCCATGTTACTGTAACTGTGACTCTGGAGGACAGAGGCCATGTTACTGTAACTGTGACTCTGGAGGACAGAGGCCATGTTACTGTAACTCTGGAGGACAGAGGCCATGTTACTGTAACTGTGACTCTGGAGGACAGAGGCCATGTTACTGTAACTGTGACTCTGGAGGACAGAGGCCATGTTACTGTAACTGTAACTCTGGAGGACAGAGGCCATGTTACTGTAACTGTGACTCTGGAGGACAGAGGCCATGTTACTGTAACTGTGACTCTGGAGGACAGAGGCCATGCTACTGTAACTGTGACTCTGGAGGACAGAGGCCATGTTACTGTAACTGTGACTCTGGAGGACAGAGGCCATGTTACTGTAACTGTGACTCTGGAGGACAGAGGCCATGCTACTGTAACTGTGACTCTGGAGGACAGAGGCCATGTTACTGTAACTGTGACTCTGGAGGACAGAGGCCATGTTACTGTAACTGTGACTCTGGAGGACAGAGGCCATGCTACTGTAACTGTGACTCTGGAGGACAGAGGCCATGTTACTGTAACTGTGACTCTGGAGGACAGAGGCCGTGTTACTGTAATGAATACGGCTGCTGGCAGGTGGAAAGCTGCTATGGGCACACAGGAAGTACAGACACAGCTGGACAGGAAGTTACAGGTGGAATGTAATGAATACACTAGAGCTGGACGGGAAGTACAGTAGCCTATACAGCTAGACAGGAAGTCAGATCACACAAAAGAAAAAGGATGACAGACAGATTTGCCAAATGTTTGACCAAATGACGATGATGACTAATAATAATACTGCTACTACTACTAATAAGTACCGGTAACAACTGTATTTGTATAGCAGCTTATATATAAAACATTAATCTTAATGTGCTTGATGTTAAATAGATTAAAAACAGTAAACCTATCAAAGGGAAGCACAAGAATACCATTAAATATAATGTCATAAAATGTTAATAAATGTTTCTATAGAAAGGCCAGTTAAATATAATATAGTCATATAGTCTCTTTATAGGAACTGTTAAGGTGCTCCACAATTTGGAACATTAATGACATGAAGAACAATTCAAATGTGCCGGTTGACCTCACTTTCTTCTGAATGCATCATGACACATACAGTACAGTCTGACAGAGGTGTGTGTGTGTGTGTGTGTGTGTGTGTGTGTGTGCTGTGGAGCCTCAAGGAGACACATTTCCTGTCAACTGTCAGTCTTTGTGCTATTTCCCGTGTGTCCAGGGGGCTGATGAGACATGAGTGCAGATAAAGTGCCCCTGAGCCCTTACTGAGAAACCCCTGCCACTCTCCTTGCCCTCTCTCTCTGTCTCTCTGTGTCTCTCTCTCCCCTTGCATGCCGTCCATGCCTCACCTCAGTCAACCCTATAACCCAGACGTCCACTACGGTATGCTGGCCGGCTGCAGGGCATGGAGGACTGCTGGGAAACAACTGATCCACACTCGTCTAGACAGCCAGGAGTCAGTCTGTCTCTGTCTCTGTCTCCATTCACTAGCAGGCTTATAGTGGTTGCTTCACAGTCAATGTTGCATATACAGTACAGTAGGCTATCCACGCTGTCGGGCAGAAACCTCTTATCTTCATATTTTAACTTTTGTGTTGCCTTACTTGATACAGCGTCACGCAAAAGCGTCAAAAGGAGCAGATTTGCACGCTTGAAACGTGTCGTTTCACACCGCGTTTTGAGTTTGTAGATCTGGTACTTTTGCTATTTTAGAATATATTTTTTTACAGTTTTGGACATACTGAGGTTGCCATCCGACAGAGACTATATACATTTTTCTATGAGAGAGCCTGAAATTAGGCCTGGACGATGTGAGCAACGTGTCAGGCTTGTATTTCTGACCCAAAGTACAGTTGTAGGAGCATCAGGTCTGGTGTAATAGGATAGAAGTCAAGGGACACACACACACATTGGTACAGTCTCTGCACAGCTCAGCCCTGGTGGTGTTTCAAGGGCAGGTGTGTCGTACAGGGGGCCCACGCCCATACAGGGGGCCCACGCCCAGGTGGGGGCCCACGCCCAGTCGCCCAGGTCTGCTCTCCATTATTTAATCACAGGGATTCAATCACAGATCCTTAATTAGGCTCTGGATGAAGGCGTCATGTGGCGTTGTGGTTTAGCCCCTGAGAGTGTACGTGATTGGATAGAAGTGTGAAAACATTATAGTGCACAGCTCTGAGTGGTGTGGGATGGAGTGATAGGAAGAGGGCGAGAGAGAGAGAGAGAGAGAGAGAGAGAGAGAGAGAGAGAGAGAGAGAGAGATTGAGGGGGGGGGCTAGAGTGAAAGAGAAATCTGAGGGAGAGAGGGGGAAGTAGAGACAGAGACAGAGAGAGAAACAGACAGTGGAGTCCCGGAGCGAGTCACACCTCCTCACCTTGGAAAAGCTCTTAAACGTTGCATGTGACAACAGGGTGCAGCGGTAAGGAGTCACAGTCATGTGACAACAGGGTGCAGCGGTAAGGAGTCACAGTCATGTGACAACAGGGTGCAGCGGTAAGGAGTCACAGTCATGTGACAACAGGGTACAGCGGTAAGGAGTCAGTCATGTGACAACAGGGTACAGCGGTAAGGAGTCAGTCATGTGACAACAGGGTGCAGCGGTAACGAGTCACAGTCATGTGACAACAGGGTATAGCCGTAAGGAGTCAGTCATGTGACAACAGGGTGCAGCGGTAACGAGTCACAGTCATGTGACAACAGGGTATAGCCGTAAGGAGTCAGTCATGTGACAACAGGGTGCAGCGGTAACGAGTCACAGTCATGTGACAACAGGGTACAGTGATAAGGAGTCACAGTCATGTGACAACAGGGTGCAGCGGTAAGGAGTCAGTCATGTGACAACAGGGTGCAGCGGTAAGGAGTCACAGTCATGTGACAACAGGGTACAGTGGTAATGAGTCACAGTCATGTGACAACAGCGTGCCAGCGGTATACGCAGATATCAGCAATTAAACTTCATTAAAAAATATGTTTGTTCATGCCTACTCATAGTCCAGTGCATTCTGTCAACTTCTGGTGCAGGGCTTTGTAACTATTCGGCTCCCCATAGCTGCTTCGTAGCCGCCATTGGACTGGCCCTCATCCAATGTCTCTGGCGGTACGTAGTCACATACGTGACAACAGGGAGCCAGCGCTAAGGAGTCACAGTCAGAGATGCAGTGAGATGATGTTTGTCCTCTGTGACTGTCACAGGCCACAAACCACACTAGAACCAGGTTACTACCATATATGAATACATATAATACTGTATATGTACGATTGAAAAAACAGTAATTGAAAAAGTCAAAACATTGAGTTCACGGGGCCCCCTGTCAAAAAAAAGACATGGCGTCTCGGAGGTACCGGGACTCGGGGGGAGGATGATTGATGATTCTGTGCCTATCGGAATATAACTCGGACGGCGCTGAGTCCGACTGAAGGTGACTTTGCAACGCTCAGCACGGCGACTCGTTCGCCTAAGCTCGCTCGGCGCTGCCTCTTGTGGCTCAAGTCACCTTCAGGCGGCGTGCACCTTTTTCAGTCCGACTGGTTTTCCAATCGTTCGGTCACACACACACACACGCACACGCACACACGCACACACGCACACACGCGCGCGCATTGCGTCACGTGGACTTGGATCGGATATTTTCACATATTTCAGTGATGTGCTGTTTTCATGTTATTATTGCTGTTGTTGTTATTATTGTGGTTTATTGAAATGGATGATTAATGCAGCTCTGAGGGACTGGGGGATTTGGGCATCAAAGATTCCCAGGAGCTGGAAGTGCATGGTGATGTGAATGTGAATGGTGAGTGCATGGTGATATGAATGTGAATGGTGAGTGCATGGTGATGTGAATGTGAATGGTGAGTGCATGGTGATATGAATGTGAATGGTGAGTGCATGGTGATATGAATGTGGATGGTGAGTGCATGGTGATGTGAATGTGAATGGTGAGTGCATGGTGATATGAATGTGAATGGTGAGTGCATGGTGATGTGAATGTGAATGGTGAGTGCATGGTGATGTGAATGTGAATGGTGAGTGCATGGTGATATGAATGTGAATGGTGAGTGCATGGTGATATGAATGTGAATGGTGAGTGCATGGTGACATGAATGTGAATGGTGAGTGCATGGTGATATGAATGTGAATGGTGAGTGCATGGTGATGTGAATGTGAATGGTGAGTGCATGGTGATATGAATGTGAATGGTGAGTGCATGGTGATGTGAATGTGAATGGTGAGTGCATGGTGATGTGAATGTGAATGGTGAGTGCATGGTGATATGAATGTGAATGGTGAGTGCATGGTGATATGAATGTTAATGGTGAGTGCATGGTGATGTGAATGTGAATGGTGAGTGCATGGTGATATGAATGTGAATGGTGAGTGCATGGTGATGTGAATGTGAATGGTGAGTGCATGGTGATGTGAATGTGAATGGTGAGTGCATGGTGATATGAATGTGAATGGTGAGTGCATGGTGATATGAATGTGAATGGTGAGTGCATGGTGATGTGAATGTGAATGGTGAGTGCATGGTGATATGAATGTGAATGGTGAGTGCATGGTGATGTGAATGTGAATGGTGAGTGCATGGTGATATGAATGTGAATGGTGAGTGCATGGTGATGTGAATGTGAATGGTGAGTGCATGGTGATATGAATGTGAATGGTGAGTGCATGGTGATGTGAATGTGAATGGTGAGTGCATGGTGATATGAATGTGAATGGTGAGTGCATGGTGATATGAATGTGAATGGTGAGTGCATGGTGATATGAATGTGAATGGTGAGTGCATGGTGATGTGAATGTGAATGGTGAGTGCATGGTGATATGAATGTGAATGGTGAGTGCATGGTGATATGAATGTGAATGGTGAGTGCATGGTGATATGAATGTGAATGGTGAGTGCATGGTGACATGAATGTGAATGGTGAGTGCATGGTGATATGAATGTGAATGGTGAGTGCATGGTGATATGAATGTGAATGGTGAGTGCATGGTGATATGAATGTGAATGGTGAGTGCATGGTGATATGAATGTGAATGGTGAGTGCACGGTGACATAAATGTGAATGTGAACATATCTGTGCACGGTGGTGTGAATGTGCATGGTAACAGAGCATGATGCACGTGCATGTCAGCGTAACATGCGCAGCAACATGCACGTTGGCATACGCGCATGGTGAACGTGCATGGCGACATGGACGTGCACATAGTGACAGTAACATGCATGGTGACAGGAATGTCCTGTCACAATTTGTGACAGGAACGTGCATGTGACAGGAACGTGCATGTGGCAGTAAAGTGCATGTGACAGGAATGTGCATGTGACAGGAATGTGCATGTGACAGGAACGTGCATGTGACAGGAACACACACGAAACAACACACAGCTAGAGGTACAGAAACACACACACACACACACACACACACACACACACACACACACACACACACACACACACACACACACACACACACACAGAGCAAAAAGAACATCTTATTTTGCCCTCTTCTGTTGTTTTTTGCACACGAGCTTGTTATGTTGTTTGTGATGTTTCTATTTCTGAGAACATGAGGATTGTGGCTCCTCCACCACCGTGACGCACGGCGAGCAACACACAAACAAAAAACAGCCCCCGAGCAGCGACCCACTCGCCACTAATCCTCTCCTGCCCTAATTGTGGGTGCCGTCACCCCAGAAACACATGCACGTCTTCGGGGAGAAAGGCAGAGAGAGAGAGAGACCGGCGGTGGGGGATTGGACCACCCGGGCAGCGCCTCAGAGGGTGGGGGGATTGGACCACCCGGACAGCGCCTCAGAATGACACAACAACAGTCAGTAGTACTGACTCCTTATTACTTTCACTTTTATTGTATCCCTCAGTCTCTCTATCTTCCTGTCATTCCCCTCTCTCTCTCTCTCTCTCTCTCTCTGTGTCTCTCTCTAGAGTGCCTACGGTGATTACGGATTGTGACGATGTGTATGTGTGTGTGTGCGTGCGTGTGGGCGCGCGTGCGTGTGTGTGTGCATGTAAAACCACGATCAATAGGTATAGAGCTGGCGAAGTCCGTCAGCATGGCAGGTACAGTAGCCCGCGCGCGTGTCAGCTTGACGTGCCACCAATCACGCCATATCTCACTGGAGACACATTAAAAAAAGGCTATTAAACGCTTCAGCAATTAATTCCTTTTAATCAAAAGAGCTATCAGTCAAGTGAGCAGCCCCCAGCCTCCCCCTCCCCCCTCCCACACACACGCACACACCACTGTTCTGCCCTGCTACAGGCCCCTGGACGAGTGAGAGCGAAGCAGCACCAGTGTTCTCTGGCTTTACACTTTGTCAACATAGCTGGGGCAGGTGGGATTACAGCTGAGCCAAGCCAAGCCAGGCCGAGCCAAGCCCAGTGCTGACCCACTATCTCTCTCTCTCTCCCTATACGCATATACTATACGGTATACGTATAGCCAACACCCTCTCACACACATACACTCTTTCGGAGCACGAAAACTAAGGCGTGACACACACACACACACACACACACACACACAGGAGGTGCTGGTGCTGCACATTTTGATTGGTGGCTGTCATGGTATCATTCTGTGGTGACATAAAAGGCAGTAAAGCAGCGCGTGGTGATGAAGTGGAGAGGTTCTTAAAGCCGCTCTCACACACTGGCACGTCTCCCTGCCTTTCTACCAATGTCATTCTGAGACACTGTCATCATCCCACTGTGAAACGAGCCCCCACGCACTGCACCGCTGGCGCACACACACACACACACACACACACACACACACACACACACACACACACACACACACGTACGAAAGAAGTGTGAAGTCAGTGAGGGAAATATGGAAGGAAAGTAAGAGAAAGAGAGAGAGAGAGAGAGAGTTGCTCCCCTCCCCTGGCAGGACTTATTTCATTATTCGGATGAAGGCGTGATTAGACAGTGGTCGGTAATTTACGAGACTCTTCATTGCCAATCCAACGCTCACATCACCTGTAAATAATTGAAACCCTTCATGTCCATTCCGACATAATCATATCGCTATTGCGCTAATGCATCCAGCGGTGCTCTCCTTAGGGTCAGGGGGAGGACTGCTTTAAATCTCGTCTCCACTCGCCTACGCCATAACTCTCCCCCCCCCCCCTCCCCCCCCCGCACACACACACACACAGGTTCCGCCCGCCGCAGTAAATGATGGCGGGAGCTAAACGAATGTGAGATTCCTCAATGACACACTGTGGTTGTGCCTGATTTATAAGAGGTGGGTGCATGGGTGAGGTACCCAGAAACTGTACCGTAAATGTATTGTTACTTAGGCCTATACGGTATATAAATTAATGATGATAATAACTCGAGTAAAAGTACTCCTCCAAAAATGTATACTCGTATACGTATAGGTACCCTCAGGAGCAGCTAGGCATCTTGTGGAAAAGAACGCTGAAGGACTGACGACCAAAAGGTAATATATGCCCTTATTTCTTGGCCTTTTGGCATCTGCCAGTGCCACTTAAATTAAGGTGACTTTGATTGATTGACGTGTCGAAAGGCCTGTCGGCTCACTGCATGGCTTCAGGCAAACCCACAATGCAACACTTTGTTTTCAAGAGTCTTGCGTCGGTGCAAACGTCAGCAGCATTACAAAGTTAAACAGAAATGCGTGTGGCAAAGAAGCCGGGGGGGGGACAGAAAAAAGAAGATGATATAAAAGTAACAAGCAGAATGTCGCCTGGCAATTTATTCTCCTCCCAAATATACTTGAGTATATGTAGTATACGATAATGTATAAGTAATCTCAGGATTTGTACTTGGTCTGGTGCTGTGTCACATGCCGAAAATGGTCGATCTGTGGTGCTATATACGCGTTATGAGCTGGTACTGTACATCAGTTATGTTCAGTGTGTCACAACGACACACATCTACATCTACATGTACTGTACATCAGTTATGTTCAGTGTCACAACGACACACATCTACACGCAGTAGCCTATAAATCACCCTAAAGGGCCGTGAGGAGGGGGTGCAGGAGGGGGGGTGGGGCTGTTATTTTGGATTGGAGTTTGTTAATTATCTTACGTGGTGACTTGGATTGGAGGCGATTCATCACGACGTGATCCATTAATCCATTTTGGGCGGGAACCCCTTTTGGTGTTTTAAACATTATGTTATAATTTAGCTATTGAAAAATAGCAGATCTACAAGCTACGAGCTTGTCTGGTCTGGTCTACTATTTTTTATTTTTTTTTAATCGTGAAAATGTGGCAAAAACCTTTGAAAATCGCTTTCAGAGCGAACGTTTTTAACTCAAATCTTTGCTTCTGGGGGGTCCCTGGAACAACATATTTTCAAAATAGTTTGAGAAACACGGTCATGGTTTCAGAAAACATTTTGTCCTCAGGTCTAAATGGGTTAATCTCACCAGAGCTTCTATCAGTCAGGTTGCTAATGTGGAGGAGCTCGTGAAATTTGGACGATATTCCGTCCATGTTCCAATCATGCTGAACGCGCCTTTCGTCAAGTTCCTCATCAGGGGACCTTCTCGGGGCGGTGGAATGGAGGCCCGACGATGGAACGCCATGCGGCGCCCGGACCGTCAAAGGGAGGGGGATTGTCTTTCGCTCAAACGCTCTTTAATTAAAAGGCCACACACTAAAGCTCGAATTTGATAGCCACTTCCCTTTTTTTTTCATACTTCGTTAAAAGAAGTTATGAATATTAATTTTCCAATTTGAGATGATTCTCACCTCTCATTCCCCCCGCACCGCTCTATCCAATGCACACGACAAAAAGGGCCTTGAATAATTTATCAATTGACTTTTATTTGAATTAATTAATTTGGCGATGCAAAATTAATACGCAGCTATCCTCCGTATTCCAACCGATGCCATAATGAAGCGGCTTAAGTGGAGAGGGCCTTGCCTGGGGTATAAGGAGGAGGGTGTGTGTGTGTGTGTGTGTGTGTGTGTGTGTGTGTGTGTGTGTGTGTGTGTGTGTGTGTGTGTGTGTGTGTGTGTGTGTGTGTGTGTGTCTGTGCATCTCCACCATGAGAAGAAGTAATGAAGACTTCTTATCAGGATCAACAGGCTCCATGAATTCCTGACAGCAGAACAGCTCCTGACAGAATCACAGTCATACTGAGTTCACTTCACTGACGGCGCCAATGTTCTGTTCAGAGCAGATGAGCGCATGCAGCGCTATAGGGACAATTCACAGCGCAAGAGAGACAGAGAGAGAAACCCACGGATACACTCAAGGTGTGCTGTGCGTGCGGAAATGTGCCTTTCTATGGTTATAACGTTATTTGCCGGTCTCCAGTTTCAAATATCTTGGAGCAATCGTGTCCGATGAAGGATCCAAACGGGAAGTCCTTGCCAGAATTGCGCAAACAACTGCTGCCCTGGCAAAACTCAAGCCCATATGGAAAGACAAACACATCAGTCTGACATCAAAGGTGAGACTACTGCGATCACTTGTCATGTCAATCCTCTTATATGCTTGCGAAACTTGGACCCTTACAGCTGAGCTCCAGAGGAGAATACAGAGCATGGAGATGAGATGCTACAGAAGACTCATGGGTATCTCCTACACCCAACACGTCACCAACGAGGAAGTACGGCAAAAGGTCAGCCAAGCCATTGGCCCACATGATG